>NW_005841880.1:4097627-4112061 GCF_000455745.1 Alligator sinensis
AGGGCTTGGCCTGCAGGCCCTTAACCATATGAGTGGCCCTTCTCTGGACCCTCTCCAGGTTATCCGCATCCCTCTTGAAGTGCGGCGCCCAAAACTGCACGCTGTACTCCAACTGCGGTCTGACCAGCGCCCGATAGAGGGGAAGTATCACCTCCTTGGACCTATTCGTCATGCATCTGCTGATGCACGATAAAGTGCCATTGGCTTTTCTGATGGCTTCGTCACACTGCCGACTCATGTTCATCGTGGAGTCCACTAGGACATTGGCTAGCTCCTCTCACCCCCCTCAAATTTACTTTATAAACGATAACTCAGTGACCCCGCACAGGAGTGGTGTCGGTCCTGTACAGAAACTCCTCAGGCTCTGGACATGATGTTTGAAAGAGGTCATCAAAGCATGTTGAAGGTCCTCTTTCATTCCACCTTTTCCACTTCACAGTCAATTTTCAGCTCACATACCCAGCCAGTGACTGTGTGAACTCTCTCAGACACAGCATAGAGACATTGGTTGTTTTTATGTTCAGCCTTGTCATTTCTAGCAGTCAACAGCTGTGAAAGGAAAAGAAGAAAACCCTCTACAGATCCTTTGTGCCCCTCTCTACAAGCCTTGTTTGCTTCTAGTTTGCTGGTGGAAAATGCCTGAGGATTAACAATCCTCTGTGGTAGGATGTTTCACACATATGGCTCGAGATTTCTCTTTCAAGCCCATGCAGCCGTGGGGCAAGGCTTGAAGGTGGAAAGAAGGAGAAATAAAGTTGCACGGATCTGTCTGCAACTAATACATTTTCATGGTTGCATAGTAGCTCCTAATGGATTTCCCTGCTGGGAGGCAGAAAATCTTAAATGAAACACCAACATAGCTAATTAGTTGCAAAGGGTTCCCTTGCTCGAGTTCGCAGTGTGAAGGGGAGCTTAATGCCGACGAATGGACATTAGTTTGGGGTTTATTTTTCCACAGGCAGGTGGTTGCTTCATAGGGCACCATATGTATGGGAGATAAGATTACAGGGCCTGTCTGCTCCTCTGATGTGTGACTGAACAGCCAAGGTGCAAAGCTGGGCCAGCTGAAAGCCGGTTTATAATTAGAAGGTAATTTTCTAATTAGCCCAAGCTGGAATTGGATCCAGAGCTGGCTCCCTGGATGTTTATGAGGAGGTGTCAAGGCTTGATACTCGCTGTTTATCGTTCCTAAGCCATCCAAGCCTCTGTCATGCGCTGCGGTGGCTAAATCATGCCTGCCAGAGTGGAAAGTTCACTTCTCAGGCCTGTAAATTTAAACAGTTTAAGAGGTGGTTGGAGTCTAATCCAAAACAGTAGGAGCGTGTGAAATAGCCGCCTGGAGATATTCCCTTCTGCGCTGGATCCAGGACCAAAGGAAACGACTCTGGGTGGGCTGCAGTTCAGGAGCAATAAGAAGGCAGTGGAGGTCAAGTCAGATGGGAAGACACATGGCGCTGTCATTCAGAGAGGTGCATTTAGGACACGGGCATTGTCTGCTCTGTTAACTCCAGTATCCAGCTCCTTACAGCGACCAGCAGCGATGCGCCAGAGGAGAGACGCAACTTCCGCTGCGCACCCAGTCCAATGTGAAGTGTCCAGGAAGGCATTCCCCTCTTTTCTCTATGCCGGACGGTAGAATTGGCCTGGTGTGTTATGGGAGTCTCATCTCCTTCCTGCAATGCATCAAAGTTGCATCTCATTTGTCAGGACAAGCCAGTCACTGCAGAGTTGACTCTGAAAAGGCAAGAACAAGGCCTCTGGGTCCTCAATCCAGAGCCAACAGGTGTTGTCGCATGACTGCCAAGATGTTTCTTCACCAGCTCTGCACAACTCAGATCCCTGGTCTGTTCATTTCCAAGGACTCAACTTACATTATCTGGGGACGCGATCAACTTGGTGCATGTAGCAGACAAGCTGGATTAATGTGAATCCCTCCTGGCCTTGTCTGATGTTGGCAAAGACATCTGGGTATAGGCTGGAACATGGGGAGGGTGTTATCCTGCGGGGGAATGAGCGTGATGCTTAGGTCGTTTCATGCTGATGGGAAAGAACACTTCAGTCCCGACCGTGGCGTCTTGAAAGTCCCGGCAGCATTTTTGCATGAGAACAGAGGATCATTAGATTCCTTTGGAGTCTGTGGGTGTTTGCACGAACAAAATCCACAGTTGGAGTGGTGTAACAGGAAAGCACAGCAAAGTAAAATTTCTCTGAGTAGTGTTAGTTTAAGGCACTAAATGGACTTGAAAGGGGCAGGAAATCCCGGGTTGTGCAAACAGAAACGCAGTTGCATTTCTGGATGTAAATGGAAATTTTTGTTTCGTCTACACACATCCTAAGTCTATGAAGCAATCCCTCCTGAAGACAGGGAGTCAACTCGTTTGAGTTCAAATCCCAGGTCCACCACAGGCTTGCTTTGTGGTCTCTGGCCAGTTCCTCAGTGCTCAGTGCCACACGGGTGTGGGTGCCACAGCGCGCTGTTGTAGCTGTGCCTACTGCCCGTAGCGCAGTCCACAACCTGGTGTTAAGCACCTGGAGGAGGAATCTCCCCAGCCGGGATCCACAGTCCTGAATTCTCTCCTGAAGGCAGGCTGCGGGCTGCACCTTGTCTTTCAAACACCAAGCAGAGGGGAGTCCTTGCTTCCAAACAGCCCCTGGAAGAGATGGGTCTGTGTCTCTTCTACTAGTCACAGAGCTGGGACATTCACATAGGGTGTGAGAGACCCACGTTTCAGGTTTATTTCCTCCTTGGAAACCATGCTGCTCTTGCAGTTTGTTTAAAATCCCTCACGTGCATTACCGGGCCCCATGGATTGTGCTTCTCGGAAAGTCCTTGAATTTCCTGGAAAGGTTCTTTGGACAAGAACAAAGGCTTTTCCTTAGATGGCAAGTGTGGCCACGATCCCCTGAGGCCTGGGAAGACTCACGTAGGCACAGAAGTGCTCAATAAACAGGCAGAACATGCAAATTCCAGAAAGGACTTTGTCTGCAGAAAAAGTGTCTTTAGGGTGAGTTTTCTGCTGGTGGGAAGTGAGTGCAAACAGGCCTGTGATGTGCTCAGGATGAGTCAGGCACATTCGCCTCCAGATGAAGCTTTGCATTTCTTTCATCTCGGACTCATTCTGGTTAATGAAGTTCTGAAGAAGTCGCAGGTTGCTTAACACATGTCTGGCCGAGACTTTGATGGTTTTCAGGTGCCAAACACGAGGCACCAGAAAAGGGCCTGAATTTCAGAGGAGGGTGCTCAGGGCTTCTGGGAAATGTCTTAAGGTGGGCTCCTTCTCTGTATAGGTTTGTATTCAGACCTTAGGAATTCAGACCATAGTCTGTCTTTTTTGGCTGGAGGATTACATTTCCTGCTTCGACTAAGCTCCCATAGTGGACTCTGGGAATCGCACGAGTATGGATTCATCATCAGTGATGTCATGCAGCCAAAAAACAGGGCATATAAACTAGGAAGGAGCATTGGGCTCTCCTGCTGTAACTTTTATGGGGCCCTGTGCCACAGCATGGACTGATGGTGACTCGATGCCTTTTGGGTCAGCTCCGCAAAATGAAAAACAAAATATTTCTGCCTTGGGCAGGTCGCCACGCTCCATTTGAAATGAATTTTGACATCTCTGAGTTGAACATTTTCTGAATGTTTCGTTCCATTAAAAATGTCAGTACTTCCCAGCTTGGACATTCAGCATCTGATGAAATGAGCTGTGGCTCGTGAAACCTTATGCATCTCTGATTCAGTTAGTCGAGCGGTTCCCAACCTTTTGCACCTTCTGTCCCACCAACCATTTTGCCAAAAAACCCTAGTCCCACCATGATAAAAACAAAACCCCACTTTTCCCAAGAAGTGTAATTTTACGTTTACATGCCTTTTAGTATTATATTAATAATTAATGGAAATTTTCAAATGAGTTGAAGTCCCACCTACATGACCTTTGTGTCCCACCAGTGGGACATGTCCCACACATTTCTCATGTCCCATAGTGCGTACCCACACCCCTTTTCTCAGCACGTCCCACTGGCTGAGAAACACTGAGTCTATAGTCCATCTGCCTTTTGCCTGACTTAACAGTGTTAATGTATCAGCCCCTTCTACAGGGGTTGCTCTAGAACTTACCTCCTTTGTAAAGCCTTTGAGACTTGCTGATACAAAACCTCATATAAGCACTGATATCACTCATGGGTCTTGGGAGCAAGGGGAACTGAAACATTCATGCTTTTAAAAAATAAGCCAAGAGCCACTGCTTTTCTCTCCTGGTGCCAGACTCCTCTTATTTTCTGTCAGCATACTGGGGTTTTTCTTACCTCTTTCCTTTAACTTTGGCAAAGCCAGGGTCCCGTGCAATGGCTTTTCATCTGTCTGGCTAAGAAGGAGTAGATGGGTTTCTATCTTAAGGCTAGAAATAATTCTTTGAAGTTGCTAATAGGAAGCTACCGCAGAACAACACACACACACACATAGCTTTTGGGGCTCCCACCTCCTGCCAGCCCAGAAGATCCAGGCTCCAAAATGAATTCCAGATCTCTCCTACATCAAGGCCATTGAAGTACATTGACTGTCAGTTTGCTGCTCGCACAGCCCCACTTCTTGGACAGCTTTGCAGGTGAGGTGAGCCAGACCTCAGCTGGCTGTAAACTGACAGCTTGACTGAAGCCCACAGTAATTTCTCCATTGGCTGAAGACCTAGCCCTGTCACTGCTCAAGAAAGATCTGAATTTTGGAGGAGTCTTGGAGAAGTGAGGCTATCTGGTGATAAAAAATCCCCCAGGGCCGGGCATTAGGTAATCAGGGTTGCTCCTTCTTGGGCATGATATGACCTTTTTGCCTCTGGATAAACTCTTCCTGCAATGAGAAATTATACACTATCCAAACACATTGTTACCAGGGAACGATCAACCAACTTTTGCAATCAAGAAACTTTTGCAAGGAATGTAAGGGGGATTTTTTTCCCTTTATATCAGTGTGACTGGCAAATTGTTTTTGAGTTTTTACTCCTGTTGGGATCAGGAGTAAATCCCAGTAATGCTTTTGTGGTTGTGCCTGTACTCTTGTAGTATTTTGGTAGCTCTCCAGCTGCCTTCCCATACCGCTGCTAACCAGCTGCTCTTTTTGCCTATGTGGCCTCTACTGCCCTGAGTGGAACAAACTATACACAGGTTGACTTCAATCTTGATCTGGAAGAGATGGATGCTTACACGAAATTTCAGAACCGCTGAACTGTGTTAAAAATAAAATTAAAGAAGAAAAAAACAGATTTGATGATAAGGAGGAACAGAAGTCTGGAGAGAAATGTAAGTTGAACAAACATATTTTTGGTTGGATAAACTTTAACAAATGTCTTATTACTTTGAGGGACATTGTCAGAGTCTGGGGTAAATTATGACTTAAGGTAGTATGTACACGCCACGATTTTTGCCCTTTCATGCGCTGCAACTGCGTGTCTGCTTGCACATCATTATGTCATAAAGGAACAGATACTGTCTAAATTTCTCTGCTTTACTGATGTACCTGTTTAGAATTTGGGGGCATTTGCCCAGATTATGCTTCCAAAGAAGAAACTTCAGTGACAATTCATGTTAGCTTATTTTGCTCTATAAGAATGGTTGCAAATGGGTCGACTTTTGAATGCCCGGAGTAAGAAAGCAATATGGGTAGACCTCAGACACCCACATATTTTGTAATTTGTTCAGCAAAAAGGGGTCCAGTCGGACTATAAAGAGGAACGGAAATCCCTTATGCCTCCCAGAGGTTTTGTCAACATTTTATTGAGTATTTTTATGAGAGGGTTAGAAAGATGAATGCCACAAAAAGGTTAATTTAAAAAAAAAATCACTCTATTTTTTAAGACTATTTTGAGGTTAAAAGCAGGGTGCATCTTATCAAAACATAGATCATAATTCCAGCTGATGGAGCCTGGAATAGCTCCTTGAGATCGATAGCGTTCACGTGAGGTCATGCTAATAGAGGCTCTGGCCAGTAAACTCGAAATAATTGTAAATCTGGAAATGAATATCTCCTTTCCTTGACTATTCTCTTCATTTCACAAAGTAACTGCCTCTTTGTAGAGCCCACAGGGTCAGGGGAGGCTTCGAAAGTCCATACCTTGCAAACTCCATGCTTTATTTATGATGGATGATTTCTTGTATTAGAAAATGTGGGGGGGAAAGGTAGAACAGTTTCTGGGCTTGTTCTCAATCAAAGCCGCACACATTTTTGCACTCATGCACGTTGACAAATGTAACATATTTCCACTCGGGCAAAGCAGATTGGTTTCATTTCACACCTATCACTTGTCGGTGCAAATCTCTACCCAAAGTCATGTCGTGGATTTTAAGCCTGATTGTGTTCTCACAGAAGGTAAGTCGTTAGTAAAATGCCCCTGGATTTCAACGATCCAGAATCAGGCCTGGTCACGGATATGTATTAATTTAGAATCAGCCCCAGGACGTATAGAGAATTCATTACCACATACAGAGGAAAGTTACAACTGGTTTTGATTGACTGCAGCTGACAGTTTACAAAAATAAGCCCCGTTTTGCCTTTAGAAGTGATTTTCTTCTTCCAGCTCTGGATAGCTGTTGCCTTCAAGTATCACAGATGTGTAGAAAGAGGGTCTCCTGGCACTAACACAGGTTTTCTTCCAGCAGTTATACAGAGCAGACCTAGCAGCTGTAAATTATGGCTACTTATTTAAAGAAAGACGCTGCTTTTCCACTGCTGGATCCTTTGTGTTCATTCTCTCTCAGCTGGAGGTGACCTTCAGTTTCCAGCTCTAGCAATAATTTTCTTCCTTTTATTTTTTTTGCAGCCAGTATCATGTGGCTGTATGAGTCCATTAGCGGCCTAGGCAGGAATATCCTCAGCAGAGAAATGTCTGGACTAAGTGGAATCACTTGGCAGTTATGCGTAAGGGGAGCCAGGGCAGGTTTTTAAGGAATCTTAGTAGCTTCCATGAAGCTGGGCGAAAGGGTTTGGGTTTGAAAGTCATTCGGCACTGAGGAACCCCCAGTAGCTTCTGCCAGTTTGAAGATCTGGTACTGGGAGTCTATGAGACTGATTCTCCTTCATCCAAAGACTCCTTTACACCCCTCCAGCAATGTAAAGGGACTATAGCAGGTGTACACACTTTAGTACCAGGGTGGTGGCAAGGTACCAAAGAGTTTATCCACCCAATAGCACTCTTGGAGGAACTCCATGGGTAGGTCCACTCTTGTTCACAGATGAATGCCGTTTTCCAGATTACCTTGATCCGCTTCCAAATTCCAAATTCAGCATTAAGAACTGTCACGCCAGAATAAGAACCTCCCCATAAGGAACTAATGAGCAGGGATCCTGGTTTTCTCTGATTTAAAAAAATCCCCAATTTTCAGTTAAAAAAAAGTAACCCCTAATCCACATATTTCCATGATTTAAATGAAACACTACTAATATATAGACCTATATATAGTGCTGTTTTATTCTAATCATGGAAAAAATGTGGATTTGGGGTTACTTTTTTTTAACTGAAGATTGGGGATTTTTTTAAAATCAGAGAAAGCCAGGATCCCCGCTAATGAGGAATAGTTACTCTACGTTTACTCCCTGTGTAGGCAACCCTTCAGTTTAGTCCACGTCGAAAGTGAATGAAAAGAAATAGGAACAGGGCAGCTGTATCCTGGAATAGGCATGTCTGCCCAGGGAGATAGTTGGGAATGGCTATGGTGCTTTTAAACACACTCTAGTTTAATCCGAATTAACTATCAGGTGGAGACCAGCCTTCAGTGGAGGGAATCTACACACGCAATTAATTTGAAGCAATAAACTCTGGAGCAGTTTGAGCCAGAGTAAACTACTCCCAGCACAGCATCTGCACATGCACCTGGGACAGCAGCAATTTGAGCCGAGGTAGAGGAGTTTATGCCAGGGCTGCTCCTGCCCTGCTGGCAGGGGGCACCAGCAGGTCAGTCCCAGGCTCTGGGTGGCAGTCGGGCAGTGTCGGGCTGTCTGGGACACGAGGGTGCTGAGCATCTACACGTGTTTAATTGCAATTATCCCACCGTAAGATAGTACTGTCCCCAACATCTTATGGTGATGTTAATTAGTTTACTGCGGCCTAATAGCGTCACACATGTAGACAGTCTCGCTTTGCTCCACAATTAATTAGTCTCCTCTGCAGTTAAGCCCATGTGCAGATGTGGCCAGTGTAACTGAAAATCCAGACTTTAAGCCCGTTTCCCAGCTTAACCTGAACCCAGGTCTACTTTTAGGAGGAGGAATGGAGTTTCATTTGGCTCTTCATGCCCAGTTCTGTGGCTAACTCGCCTGTACCAGTTGAGGTGTCTGCTACTGTCAGCATTACCAAACTTGTATTCTTAGACGCCAAGAAATCAAGCCCTGGCAGTGTCACTTCTGCTTTTCTTGGGCTGAACTTGCTCTCTTCATCCATCTGCTGACATCTTCCATGGGCAGAAAAGAAAAGGCAGCATCTGGCCCAGGGGAGAATGTGGTGTAGGCTTGACAGTCCTCTGGATGTGAACACTAGGCCCATCCCCGACTGAACAAGGCTAAGGAGGCAGCAGGAAAAGTAGGAGAAAGATAAGCTAAATGGATTATGGAACAAGAGAGCCGAATATAGTCAGTGTAATGGGAAGCGGGTCATGTCCTCACGCAGAGCCCGTGCAACAAAATGACTTCAGCGGGCTGCCCCGAGACTCATCGCTGCTAAGGCCTAGGCAGGGGTGAAAAGCAGACTGGACATCAATGCGATCCCATTGCAATAGAAAAGGGCATTGCAAGGAATGTCACCCGCCTGTGGTTCTCTCGCCAGCGGTGCCAAGGTTGTGTTTAGTCACTTGTCCAGGTAACGAGAGGAAGGGGAGCCATCACCTTCTGAGACGAGAGTCTCTTCTCTGTCGTGCAGTTGTCGCCCTACTGACTACACAGGTTGGAGGCATCAGGCAGTTAGACTCCTCACACCCAGTTATGACCTGGGCATCTAAATCTCCTAGGCCCCTTTGTGAATCCCAGCCAGAAGTAGCCTGGACCCTGACCACTGACTTGCTAGGAGGTGAATTCCAACAGAGTGACCATATGGCAATATCCTAAACCGGCTCTGCTTTCCTGAGAAAATTCTTGGAAATCCTGCCATGAATGACGGCCCTTGGTGCTCGAGGGGGAAAGGCGACTATCATCCCAAAATCAAAAACCACAACATCCTGCGGGGACATTTTTTAGGGTTGTGAAATCCTTCTGCAAGAGTGCACTTTAAAAAACCCCACAAGTGCTGCAGTGGCTCGTGCTGGCTCCAGACTGCTGCCGTGTGGGTGTATTTCTCAGAGGGGTGGAAT
Organism: Alligator sinensis; assembly: GCF_000455745.1. NCBI lineage: Eukaryota > Metazoa > Chordata > Crocodylia > Alligatoridae > Alligator > Alligator sinensis. The sequence continues at coordinate 4,106,952 of NW_005841880.1, forward strand.
TTCTACCCCCAGAAATATAGGCTCTCTCAACGTGGGGGGAGTTATGTTGGATTAAAGCAGAGCGTGAATTTGAAGAGCTGTGGCTATTCCGAGACACTAGCCTGGGTGGATGTACTTACTCTGGACTAGAGGTGCCTCCTTCAGCTTAATCCCCTTAAGCAAAATGAGACAAAACTGGGAGTTTTAGTCCAAAATGAGCATGCAGGTGGGGACCTTTCTGATCACTTCTGCATGAGTTTATCCCCAAATCCCAAACAAGTGCCACCAACACTCACGCTGGATGAAAGAACAGCGAGGGGAATCCATGTGCGCATCTGATTTTCCTCCTTATCCCAAACACAGATCCTCATGACTGGCCCTTGCTCTGCAGGGTCCTAGCAAACACAAGGCATGTTCTGTTTGCAGCAACTATTCCTCCTTAGTCAGGGATGACCTTGCCTTGAGTAGGGGGCTGGACTAGATGACTTTATGAGGCCCCTTCCAGCCCTACTTCCCTACAATCCTTAAGCATGTGTGTCCATGCATATGTGTGGGTGCATCCACACAAGGCGCTAACTGTGCAGGAGCCTAATAATACTGTGCGCATCACAGCATGGAAGTGCTAATATGCTACTGTGCAGTATTATTAGACTACTGCACAGTAGCATCAGTAAAAAGGCATTTGCCGGCACTACTGTGCAGTAACTCTGGTTACTGCACATTTAATTTAGTACTTGTATAACCAAGTACTAAATACATGTGCAGTAACCACTGCACATTAATGAACGTGTAGACATGCCCCACACCTAACTTTCTGCTCTGTTGGCAGTCTCTATAGTTTCTTGCAGCCCTGACCAGTGACACAGAAAGCCAGAGCTAGGGAGTACTCTTGGACCCCATACCCTTCCAGCTCCGCTAAGCCCTTGTAGGCTGTGATTTGCCCACATGGGTGACCTTGCATTGCATTCCAGGTTTGGATGGGTGTCCTGATTCTCTGGACCTAGCAAGAAGTCTCCTGTTGGATCCCTGCTGCCAGCAACCAAGCAGAAGGAAAATGAGAAGTGAACCCACCAGAGCTGCAGATGAGTTCTGCTGCATGATGCACCCATGAGATGCAGTGAGGGTTGCCAAAATCTGGAATGGACTTCCAAGGGAGGTGGTGCTCTCTCCTATCTTGGGGGTCTTCAAGAGGAGACTGGACAAACACCTAGCTGGGGTTGTCTGACCCTAGTGCTCTTTCCTGCCCAGGGCAGGGGGTCGGACTTGACCTACCCCTTCCAACCCTAACGTCTATGAATCTATGAGATGCTTTGAGATGGGTGGAGTGGAAGGCATGGCGAGGAAGGAGATGTGGGAGTCGTCTTCTCCCAGGCCAAGGGGCAGAGACAGCCCATTCCTTCAGAATATACAGAGAGACCCAGGACCACACACGTCCCCGGTGGTGATGGCTGTGCAGAGTAAACAGGGGGAACCTTCTCATTAAGGAAGTTCATTGTGGGGAAGAGTCATCCATCTCCAGTGGGATGCCCTGGCTTCCGGCAGGCAAAACCCTAGACAGTTGGGAGGATGCTGTGCAAGGCTAGGATCTGCAGCGTCTTCCCTAGAGTGAGCTAAGCAGGTATGATCTGGTGCTGGGGGCTTTCAAGGCTTTTCTGCTCTGCTCAACCCTCATCCGTGCTGACCCGACCCCTTCCCACGCACACACACCTTCACATTTGGAGGTGTCACCATGAGGCCACTTTGTGTCGGTGTAAAGGATGGCACAAAGCGCAGGGCAATGGGGATCACCTCTGTGGACCGTCACTTAGATTGTCAGGTCACTGGGGCAGGGGCCATCATTTTGTTTTCTGTATTTGTTTGGTGCCTAATGCCTTGAGACCCCCCTCCATGACAAGACCTCCTAGATGCAACCCTAACCGCAATATAAGTCTTCATAGTTGACTAGAAAGACACGGAGATGTTTCATGCCCAGTGACTCACAGAATCCAGTTTCGTGCAGTAGAGCACCGACACACATGCTTAATAAACGCATTTCACAGACTGGAGACTCCCCGTAACCTTGAAAATACGACCACTCCCATGTGGCTGGATTCAGCTCCTGTGGGTTTCAGCACAGCATGAGCAAACCCAGAATGGTGCCCACCTTGGTTCAGGTGACCTTGCTCTTTAGAAACACCTCTTGCCATGCCTGACAACATAGCATGGGCTCTTAACAGGCCAGGCTCCTACTCTATCATCTTCCTGGAAAAGTAACAGTTAATACTCTTTCTGCCTTTTTTTCTGAAGTCGTGCAGAACCTTAGCCAATGAAGCACAACAGCAGGGCATCCAATAGTGCTTTTATTAAATATGACAGGATCCCCAAGAATTTCCGTCAAAGTCAGGATTGGAGGCAGCCCAAGAGACAGATGTGCAGCGAAACCAAAGCCACAGCACATCTCCTGAAACACTGTAACCCTGTCTGGTAAAAAGAAACCCTGAACAGTGCATGAATTTTGGCTAAAGTTTTTGTGATGAACCCCGGTTAGCTGCGGGCGAGCCAGTTGGGAATCAAAAGCGATTCCAGTTAACGGGGCGGGAGAACATCCTTAACATGCTGGTTTTGGCTGGGTGGGAAGGCAGTTAGGGGTGAGCCACAGAAATAAAAAATGCTTAGTTCAGAAGGTGAGAACAAGGAAGTCCACACACACGTGCGCCTGCCCTATGGGAGCTAGAAGCCTACAGGAACTTCCCCAGGGCATAACCCAACACATTCGGTATTCCCTATGTTCCTTGCCAAAAATGCTCTTGGAAGAGGCATAGCTTGAACCAGGGGGTGGATCTGGGTTGAGCACTGATAAGAGGAGCACCTGCCTGCTCAGCTGCTCCGGGGCGGGAAGGGTGGCCAACCTTTCTTCTCATGGTTTGGGGACAGCCGGCCTGGATGGAGAGGCAGGGAATCGAATCACCCTCGGCCATCTCTCATCGAGCACGCGGCTCTGAGAACGGAGGATCCAGCCAGGGGGAGAGGATGGCGCCAAAAGGCCGATGCCAGGATGGGAGGGAGACAGCTGGCACTGGAAATTCTGCTGCATTCAGGCTTAAAAAACAAAATCTCTGGTGCTTTTCCATCCAGCAGCTTGCCGGCTTCTTCCATGCTCCCATTCCAAGGCTTTGTGCTGTCTGCGTGATTGATGGCACTTCATTCCTGGTCCCGTTCCGTTTTATCCTGCAGGAGAGGCATTTTTCTCCCTCCATCTTGTCTTCGCTGTTGCTGCCTCTGTAAGTCCTCGATGGCAGAAGCCGTGGCCGATGAGTCCAGTCTGGGCTGGCAGCTCCGCCTGGGTGGAACCTAGCTCCTCTCCAATAACGGTAACGTCTAAAACTTGCATTTTACGACTCTGGGGCCGGCTCCGGTGTTTGAGAGTCACCGCGCTGAAATTCTTCCCCGTCAGGAGATCTCCTCGGGATCCAAAGCAAATAGACTTGGAACAAGGCTTCACAGCAGCGAGGGGCTGACGGCCCGGCCTTGCTGCAGGGGCTTCCTTACTTGACTCTAAAGTCAAGAGCAAAAGGAGCTCTTCAGGGCTGCAGAGATGCTTCAAAGCACTGAGGGCTTTGGTGACTTTGTGGGGGACTCTGGGTGGAAATGGAGGGCCGTGACTTACCCTCTGCTCCCACAGGACTCAGAATGACCCAAGTAGGTTGTCACTCCACCTTGCCAGGTGTTCACTTCGGTTTCCCCTGGCTGCAATGGAGTCGGTGCCCTGTAAAGTGTTGGCTCTGGATTTAGGACCCAGAGACCTGGGGGACCCACCCTCAGACCGACCACAGCCTTTCCATTCAATAATAGGCAAAAGTATTGATACACAGTGATAACAGAAAAAGCAATACAAACAATCGAGCAGTTCTATATACTACCAAATCCTAGGGCTGCCATCAGAGTCAAAGTACATCTGTGGTCAGGATCTCTTAGGTGGTCACTTCTCTTAGGTGTTAGCAATCTGGAGGTGGGATGCCGAGGCCCACAGCCCCCCTCCAGGGCTGGTCATCTGCCCTCCATCCATGGTGGCCTCAGGGACCCTTCCCGGGGATGGGGACACCTCTCGGGAAGAAGGAGGAGGAGAGATGGGGAGGAAGAGGGATGGGGCAAAGGGAGGGATGGAAAGGAAGAGAAGGAGGGAGCCTTTGCTATTCTCACGTTTCTGCTTTTGTATTCTCCTTCCCTCCTGAAGACTCTAGATCCGTGCCTATCTCTGGTTAGGTGTCTCTCCGTGATCACACAGCCACGTAGTCTTCTGGGTCTTCTCCGAATTTGGTCTGTTCCCCCCCCAAACCAGGACTCAGGCCCCCCTCTGCTCTGCGGCCTTGCAACTGGTGACACTTATCTTGTGGTATGGGCAGTATGGCACATACTCCTTTGGTTTGCAGCCTTGTTGTGTTAGACGGTATGGTATATGCCCCCTCAATTCTCTATCTATCTATCTATCTATCTATCTATCTGTCCAAGCCAATTCCCCTAAAACAGACCTTTAAATACCATTTCTAAGCCAACATAGGGCAGGTGAAGTATTTGCTCCATTACACTGAGTCCTAACGGGCAGTGGATCAGGACAGGCCCAGGTCTAAGCACAGCAGGAGGGAGCAATGACTTAGAGCAACGCACCGCTCACCCCTGGCATTGGCCGTGTGTGTCTGGCCAGGTAGGACGGGGGCATCTCTAGAGCTTTCTGCCCCCTGGGTTTCTCTCATGCTAAAGGATGCTGCCGTTTGTAACTGAGCTCCTCTCAGGACCAGAACTGGGTCTGGGAAAGAAAGCAGAGCTGAGAGTGACTCACCTCCCATTGCAAACACAGGTGCCTTCAGGGCCTTGGAAGAGGAAATTCCCTATAAAACTGCTGGAGTGAGCAGCCACCTGCCTTGCTCATCTGGCATCCAGTCCCACCAGAAGAAAGTTGGCCCTTGATCTGAGAGTAAAAGTATTTATCACTCTGGCAAGGGGACCTGGCATCTGGGCTGTGCAAGGCGAGGCTGACTGGAGCCCGGTGGGTGTGAGAGCGGCCTGCCATGGCCCCCCACTCTGTCATGGGAACCCAGCTGACCCTGACACGGGGGCTGTATCGTCTGCCACGTGGCAATACTGGGAGCTCAGT
>NW_005841880.1:4112071-4120789 GCF_000455745.1 Alligator sinensis
TTTCCCTGCCGCTGTTGTGTGCTGGCGGGGTTCATCCCTCCCCCAGCAGTGGATTGTCCTCCAGAGTCAGGGGATCCCTCAATGCAAGGGAGATCCCATGTGCTCTGCATTTCCCGGGGCCTCTCTTAACCCTGATTCACATAGGATTGGTCTCTGCTGCTGCAAGTCAGCTCTGAGCAGCCCCCAAATGTGTTGATTTCTTAATTTTTTGCTTACAGACTCAGCCCTGTGGCTCCCTGGGCCGTGCACAGTCAGCGCGAGAGGCACCCGGGGCATTTGGCTAGGATTCCTGCGGCGCTCCAGCCAGGAAGAGCTCCTCCACCCGGATGAAATCCTCCTCCCTGGAACAAGCCACGTGGCCCTCCATACGTGGACCGGTCACATGCGGGAACCGCCTTGTTCGAGCTCTAAGCACTAAACCAACCACTCGAGCCCCTGCAGGACGCAGAGCCTTTTCTCCCTTGATGCTCCTGTCCTTGGTTTTGGGCCCAATGAGTCCAGTTGCTCTCTGTTTTTACTGTGGGTGGACCCCGCTGCCGTGTCCTCACCCCGAAGGTGCCCGTGGAGCTGTAAGGAAAGCTTTGGAGAAGGCCAAAGAGCATCGAAATGACCAAACGGCTGGGGAGAATTGCTAGACTAAAAATCCCTTGGCACTGCTGGGAGGACACCGGGAAGCCAGATGCTTCACACAAGAGCTCCCTCAGACTGACCCCAGACCTCTTGTTGATGCTGCCTGGTGCCCTCCAGCAACCTCCCCAGCTTGCTCTCCACCCGGCAGACCACAAGCGTCTGGGTCCCAAGTTGTCTGCAGCAAGGCCTGAGGACAAAGGCTTCAGGGCAGAGCCAAGGGCTTCTCCCTGGGAGGAGTTAGCACAGAGAAATGCACCCAGACTGGTTGCTTTTTTTCATCTTCCAGACATGTTCATAGAGTGAAAAATTCCTGGCCTCATTGGAGTCAATGCAGGGTTTGTCACGGACCTCAGCAGGGGCAGGAATTCATTCTCTCGTGGTTTCGGCGGAGTCAACCCTGCCTGGAGCAGGGGGCTGGGCCGGATAACGTCATGAGGTCCCTTCCAGCCCTGCTTTCCTAAGATCCTATGCAACAGCCTGAACCCTTCTTAGCTACTACTGAGCTGCAGAGCCTCACAGCTCATTACCAATTACTGCTTTTGCTGGGGTTAGCTGGAAAAAGCAAACCCCTGGACAGCACCTCCTCATTCCCAATGGAGGCGGCTCTACTGGATTCCTTATGAGAGCAGCCTTCAAGATACCAAAGTGTTGTGCATGCAGACCTGAGTTGAGCAAAAAGTGGGTTACAAGAATCTATAAAAGGGTCATGAACAAATTTTAAAAATGGATTTTCCTTCAAAGAGAAAAATGTGGGAAACCGGGGCTTTTCCCTTGCAGGCTGGCAGAGTTTCAGCCAACCCCTCTGGAAGGCAGCCTGGGATCAGTCCCTGCAATTTATTACTCACCTGACTCATCTCCCAAAGCACCAAGTAATAGAGCTTGCTGAAGCCACAGTACTGACCAGCCAGAGAGGCAGCATGGCCTAGTGTGTAGGGGTCACGCATGGCAGTCAAGATATGTAGGTCTTTTGCCCATTTCTGCCACTGACCTGCTAGGTCAGGGCTTTTTGGCATGCCACAAATTAGTACCACACCCTCCCCAAATGCTGCTTTGGTCCCCTTCCCTTGCCCGATCTGCTGCTCTGCTTTCTGCTCCCTTCCTTGTGCTCCCTGCCTGATTTATTGCTCTTCTTTCTGATTTCTGCCCTATCTGCTGCTGTGCTGCCCGTCCCCTCCCTGATCTGCCATGAGACACACACAGAGGGTGCCAGTGCTACTTGTGGCACACGTACTGCAGGTTCACCACCCTTGTGCTACGTGATCACTGGCTCTCACTTTGCCTTTGTGGGTCTTGTTCAGCTCCCAGAAGCTTTGTTCTTGTCTGGGGCTAGAGGATGCTCTTATAATACTATTAACAGAGTGATTTCTATGCCCAAAAGGTGCCCATGAGAGAGAAGAACCCTGGACGGCTCCAATGTCTGGGGAGCTGAGTCCAGCTGAACAGCCTTTGATATCCCATAGGTACAAATCCCTGAATTTTGGTCTAGCAAACTTCAATTTGGATGCAGCTTCTTGTGGCTGTGAGTGATGTCAGAGAATCTGGTGGGCAACATTTTGCCATGGACCCTAGTCTGGGGACCACTGCTCCAAAGTCCTCCCGATCCACATATCTCTACAGATGTTCTCCCTCCCTCTCTCTGTGACAGAGTAGGGAGCATTTCTCTCGGGTGCTGCTGGCCATCTGGTCTTCCAGAGGGAAGGAGGGCTGCAAGGCACGAGGGAAAATCTGGATCTTATGAATATAAAGCTGGGTTCCATCCAAAAATCTACTGAGGCTTTCCATTGGGGTGGCGTGCACTGGGGTGGACACGCAAGATGTGGTCATAGCTGTGGTTACTGGCTGTCTGCCCATGAGGGATGAGATGGACCAAGTCCAAGAGGATGAGCTGGAGTGCTCATTTTGGAAGATAAGGTGTTACCAGCTGGGACAGGTTTTGGGATGGAGTATGAAGCAATGATATTAGAGCTGTTGGAGTCATCTCCAGAGTGGTGTCAGTGGACGACGTCAGTGGAATTGCATCAGTAGCGAGTCTCGCACCTTGGAAGGTGGTGTTTGGAGAACTGGGCTACTGGCCCAGAGGTTGGGGTCTCTTTTACCACATCCTAACTAGAGGCAGCCGACATCCTTCTGGCATCAGAGAGATTCTTCCAAACCCAAATTGTCTCAAGATGCTCTTGGCCAATTCCAGGGACCAGCATCTGCTCTTGCTTTTGCCATGGTATAAATCCATTGACATCTGTGCTCTTCTTATGGCTTTGCACCTGGAGTGATGACGACAGGAGCCTGTGCTCCAAAACAGACTGCAGGTTTTTAGGAAACTCAGCAAAATCAGACTTCTCTGGAAGGGGCAACGGATCCTCCTCCATTTTCCCAAGGTGGGAATGGCACATCTGGCTCCCCGTGCAGCACACATCTGGATTCCAAGCTCCATTAGGTGTAGCTTTTCTATTTTAAAGAAATACTATCAAGTCAAAGGGTTCAGAGTCTGATTCTCTTGTCACTGAGGCCCCTTCTACACAGCCAATGTGCCGTACAGATACAAACACAATCAAATCCTGTATCTACCATTATGTAAGTCACTTAATCTTTCTGTCTCCTTTCTCCAGCCCTCATTGTGCCAGACGTTGTACAAAGTGTGCTGTATAAAACGCTGCTGAGAACAGCCTAAGAAGTATTATCAAGATTTGCTACAGATACTCTTGGATCTGAGTGTGCATCTTTGTCTTCTGCTTCATGTCCCGTACAGGCCAGGCTGCCCAAACTGTCAAAGCCGCTTTTTCAGATTCCCTTGTTATAAGACGTAATGCAAACAAGCAGGTTTCTGGAGCCGTTCGGCAATTTCTCAAGCATCTTGGATCTTCTCCTGCAATTTTTTTTGGCTCCGTGATATCAGCTCTCCAGTAGATGGTGCTGTAAGAGCTCCTACATTGACTTCTTTCTCAGCTGGCCCACTGGAGAGGGGCATGGGGCTCTGTTCATCCGGCAAAGTGAAGGTGCGATTGTAGCATGCCCATTCCACCCACCTGGCACAGGTAACAGCAGCAGTGAAGATGCAGAGGACATGGGCTTTAGGGCGTGCTAGCAACCCTATCCAGGGTCCCAGGAGAGTTGTTCTGTGGTTACTGGTAAATGCTACTGTTGTCTATGCTAGCTTCTCTCACTGCTATCCCATGCTTTCAATCACAGCTGCCTTTTCCTGGGTAGAAATACCCTGAGCTGCCACTTCGGGGTCTGGGAATTATTTGGCTTGGGTTATAACCATTTCCTTTCCATCTGGTGATGGGTCTTGACTTCTTCAGCTCTGGGCAACAGGCACTGAAGTTATGCATGGCTTTCCGGCTGAGCCCGTTGCTGCCCCAGTTGGGATTGGGCTGCGCTGCCTAACTCAGACTTTCCAGCAAACCTTTCCTATCTCGATGCAGTGACCACGACAAAGGGGCTCCGTGCCTGCTCCCCCATGATGCTGCTGGGGGGACTGGACTCCCAGAGATGGGAGCACCCTCTTTCCTGGAACATGTGGTGGCATTTAGGACAGAAGATCATTGAGTCTCCTGCTGTTCATATCAGTGCCAAGGCGAGAAAGTGCCAAGCCTTCAGCCACTTAGGGCTCCAGGCTGCTGCAGCTCAGCTTCTGAGCTAGCTAGTCTAAGCTAACCAGTCCCTGAGCTAGGTAGTCTAGGCTAACTTGGGTTTCTCCACATTAACAGAGAGGCCAGAGATGCAACTCGCCTTCAGCTATGACGGGTACCAGAGTACGTGATATAGGTAGGTCCCTATGCGAGAGGCCAGTGTTTGCTTGGGTGGGCTCCTTCCATTCCCGTGCACCTGATGATCAGGCAGAGCTCCAGGAGTTCACTTTCTTTGATTAATAAGGTGTGCCTCGTATGGACCGGCCTTCCTTCGCAGTTTCCAAAATCATTTGCATTATGGCAATGCCTAGGAGCTCCAGTACTTCCTTCACACACACATCCTGGAAGATTTGTAGTCTAGAAGCAGGGACATAGAAGACAGCAGGGAAATGTCTTGTCCAAGGTCACAGTGGAGCTGCGCATAGAGCTTGGCTCTCCTGAGCCCCAGGCAGGTGCCTTCTCCCTAACCTCTGCTGACCCATGGGCATCAATACTGAGCTTTGAATGCCCTGCATGACGTTTGGTTGGTCTAATAAAAGGTATCGTCTCTGAACCAAGAATCCTGGAGTTTTGCATTTCTTTTGGTTTTGCATTTCTTTGGTCGTGTTGGTAGCCAACACGGCTACCAAATACATGCCTGCAGGAAGTTTCACACCTTGCTCTCCCCATGAGACTGAGCGAGCGGGTATCTGTAGCAACAGGTTTCTGTGGCTGCCTGTGATGCCCGAGGGTTTCACCACCTACGAGCTCCAGGTTGGAGGCTACACTTCACTAAACCAAACTTCTTTTTTTAACTGGTTTGTTGCATAAGACCCACTGGGAAAATACAAGCCTTCAACCTGACATCTGAGTCATGCAACTGGCTTTCTGGACTGGGAAGAGACCAACAGCCGGATAGTTGTGTGCTGCGCCGGAGGGAGAGATGAAGTTTTTGACTGATGCAAGGAGATGCGTTGTCAGGGGACATGACAGATTTAAAGAGTGTTTTCCAGCGGCCTCCACTCCCGGGCTGGCATTTCTGAGCGCTGATGCCAGTGGAATGCGTCTCATCATCCCTGTCTGGGGCGGCGGCGATCTGAGAGGTGCTGAGATCATCCCAGGGGCTCTGCTGCAGAAAAGAGCAGCTAAAACTCTTTCTGACTAATGGGGTTTTAATCCCTCCTGCACAGGATCAGATTCCTTGCTGCCCTGAACATCCCACCCCTGCAAAATGGATGTGAAGTGTTTTGCAGTTGCTATCTGCTGCCCGTCACCGTGGCTTCTGGGCATCTTCCAGCACCCTGGTGTGCCATTATGTATGAGCCATGCAGTGAGGTCTGCAGCTCATACAGACATACCCCAGCTGGGTTCAAGCCAGCCCCCCGGGGTGCCACGAGGTGCGTGGTCAGCAGCTACAAAAACCACGGGGGAAGCTGGGTAAATCCTCAGGTGGGTTTTCCAGCCTACGCTGAGCTCCATCAGGCCGGGGCTACTCTGCAATTGCTCTGCAGTTCCCCAAGCGATAGGCATGCATGTCTGAGTGCCCGGTTTGAGCCTGATTGAGTGCAAACATCCTTGCAACAAGCCCTGCCTGCAGTAGTGTGTCCTCACTGGTTTCTGTCCGTGCCTCTGTGTGTGTTTGCGGTTCTTTGTGCGGAGGTGCTCTAGGATGATCTTTTCCAGCCAGCATTGACTGTAGCCAGAAAACTTCTCTGTCCTTTGGTGGAGAACTACGGGAAGGCACGGGAGGACCGTCAGCCCTCAAGTGACTGTGCTTGTGGCCTCTCAACGTGGTGGGCTCCAGGCTGAATGAAAGCAGACCCATACTCCCACCAGGGTCAGCTAGCCTGGATTCATCACAGCACCCCATCCATGTCAGAGATTATTGTGTATGGGCAGGGAGAGAAGGCTAAAACCCGGTGAACCTGGGTTAACTGCACAATGCAGATATTCCCTGGGGGTTGCCCAAAGTCACAAAAAAAATCTGTAGCAGAACAAGGGCGTGAATCACATTTGCAAGTCCCAGACAAATGCCGGAAGCCCTAGGTAGTCCTTTCTGCCTGTGCACTTTGCACTGGTGGGACTAGCCATGCAGCACGCGGGGCAGCGGAGAGCTGGGGCTGCTGGACATGCTGATACACCCTTCAACTGTCTCAGTAAGTGATGCGCGTGACTCGTGTGTGCGTGCATGTGTGTGTGTGTGTGTGTGTGTGTGTGTGTGTGTGAAGAATATGCCACCTGCTTCTTTGCCCCTCTGGTCCAATTGGTCCCTCTACCCCAGCCACATCCCTGTTCCCTCTGCCTTGTATCCCAGGAGGCTTAAAGTGTTGGTAATTCTTCAGAGCACAAAATTCATAAAGGGAGGAGGGGATGGGAGGGAGATACCGCTTCTCCAGCTCAAAGCTACAGCTAAGAGTGGACATGGGACTGGGGTAGGCTGGGAGCAAGTAACTTGGCACTGAACTCTGTAGCATTTGAAGGGAAGAACAAGCCACAGTGTCTGGGGTGTGTGTAAGCCCTGCTGTTGGGATGCGCAGGCCTTTTGGATTTCAGACCTCTTGGAGACGGTTGCAAGGAAGGAATTAAACTGGACACGTGGCTGGCTGTTCTCCAACTAGCATTGCATTCTTTGTTATATGACACGGGTTATTTATGGCTTTCTTCTTCTTTTAGGGACAAGAAATCACCTGACAAAGCTCCCTCCTGCTGAGCGCTGGGTACTTGTTGCCACTAAACAATCCATGTGTCTCGTGTCTTTAACCCACTGTGATTTCTAAGAGGAAAAGATCTGTCCAGCTCTGGGGACAGCCTGGTGACTGCGTAACAGCTCACAGCAACACTTGGCAGCAGCTCCCAGCAAGTTGGGACAAGGGTGTCCAGGAGTGGGGTGGGGGGTGCGGTGTGGGGGACATCCGGGCTCACATCTACATTTAAATGTGCAAAGGGACAGAGCATTTTGGCCTTGCCTGGTAAGGGAGGGATCACCTGCCATCGTGTTGTGTGAGCATCTTGGGCTCGATTGTGTTCCACCAATTGGACACCTGAACAGGGGAGCACTTTGCCCCAGCACCAATAACAGTGCAAGCTGCAGGGCAAGGGAGGATCAATCCCACTGGCTTCAGTAGGTGGAGGATCAGGCCCTCCTTGACTTGCAATTTGTAAAGGCCACTCCATAGAGGAAAGCCTGAACTCTGCAGGAAATGGGTGGATCTCCTGCCCAAGAGATTCTCCAACAGACCCGATACTCAGACCTTTGCCCCCGCCCCTTAATACCAGGGAGGAACAGATCCCATCTCTCCTCTAGGCCAAATCTAGAAGCAGCAACTCTGCTTCCGCACTGCCTTCCTTTGTGAAAACCACAGCCCAGCTGCTTGGTGGTTTTTAATCCCCCAGATGGAAATTGACCATTCCCAGATGTGCCCCGCCCATCCCCTTCCTCTCCTCCAATCCGGTGCTGGAAGAGCCCATTACCCTGGTAACCGCTTAACAAACAGGGTGAACACTGGTACATCAATAACATTTTCATACCTCCATGCCAACGCATGCACTAAAAATAAAATAAGATAAAATAGCATAAAATGAAGTCTCCTGCTCAAAGACAACCAATAAATAAGCTTGCACAGATGCCGACTACATCTGAGTCACAGCAGCCAAATAAAGTCATGGGATCAATAACCCACCTTTGGGTTCAAGCAGAGATGAAAGTTGAACGTAGACGTCGAAGCCTGATTCAGCGTTGCCTTGCTGTCATTTGTACTCATGCAAATGGAGCTGCCGAAGGGCAGAGCTGAGACCTGGGGGTGTTTTACACTGGCGGGGAGGGCAGTGGAGAAGTAGGCATGAGAGGTGCTTTGCTTACAAGTGGTGTTGCTGTATGGCTTCTCTTCCGCCTTTCAGTACTCTTCATTTTGCATATGTCCTCACCAGGAAGTGTTTTCCCTGCACTGTTTTGGTTATAAACAGGAGACTACCTACATCGTGGGCGGACGCACCGATTTTCACAGGTAGATCACAGTATAAAGTTCATTTCATGGCAGCAGAGAAGCCCTGGGGGAGGAAGGACGAGGAGGCGGCTGCCGTCTTGAATGCTGGCTGCTGTTTGCGTGGCCCTGCCCCTCGGTGCTGATTGGAAGAGAGGTCTGGGTGGGGAGAGGCGGGGCAAGGGGGCGGCCACGCCCTTCGTGCTGCCCTGCCAGATGGCACCTTCTCCTCCCAGCAACGAGGACCACTGGCTTCCACTGGGAAGCCAGCGTTTTATTTTTATTACATTTTTTTGTTGTTAATTTTGTGAATTTTGCAGACAATCCAGGATTTCATGGTTTCTGCAAAATTTGTGAAGCCGCAGAGTAAGTAGGTCCCTCGTTATGAAAGCTGCTGGTGCATGCGCTGTCCATGGCACAGCTCCGGGGGAAGGGGTGTCGCTTGGAAGTATCAGGACCGTGACCATGAAATAAAAGTCTCAGCCGGAAGAAGCTGAATT
>NW_005841880.1:4120836-4133829 GCF_000455745.1 Alligator sinensis
TGCTGAAACACCACATGAATCAAATCAACCTGCCTGCTTACATGGCCCTCGCTGCTGCATCCAAGCCCTTCCCGGGTTTCAGTGTAGTTATCTTTCTAACCTCTCTAGGGAGTTCTGTTATGCCCATTTTACAGAGGGAGAGAACTGGGACCAAGGCCCTAATCCTGACGTAAGTGTCTAAATAACCATGAAGCTCTGGGTGTGAGAAATTGAGATCGCCGGCTAGCTCCAGTATAAAGAATCATTTGATGAGAGCTTGAGTTTTGTGCTTATAGACAGGCATTGCTGTTAAGGCTTCAAGGCAGTGAGAACGGTAGAGCTATGGAACAAGCTGCTGGGGGAAGTTGTGGAATGTCTTTATTGGATGTTTTCAGGAAGAAACTGCATGGGAATCTGTCTGAGATGATTTAGAAACAGCACATCCTAGGGCTCTGCACAGTGTTGGACCAGATGACTCTTTCAGTCCCATCCAACTCTACGATTCTATGTACTGACATCAGTCTGAGGACAGGCACCCATGTTAGTATTGCAAGGGAGGCAGGCCCAGGTGGACTTCTACAAGATGGCACAGGATGTTTGTAGAAGAGCGAGGTCTTAGGAGTTACAGGTCAGCACCTTAGCTCCCTCCCCACATTGGCCAAGGTGCCTTTGTTTGCTCAGTGCTGTACTCAGGCCCCAGAAGGAGGTGAAGGTCATCACCAAAGGATGTTCTTAAGGCACCAACTTGAGCTAACCTCTATCATGCGTGAACTTTGGAGGTCAAATTAATCCACTCTGACAATCTCACACACCCTCTTCCATTACACAAGTCTGAGAAGCTCATCCAGGAAATGCTGCCTCCAGCACATAACTTCTTTTATTTGATCCGCTGCTTCCTCTTCCCATCTCTGCTCTCACTGCTTTTCAAGCTTTGTCTGAAATTCTAGTTTGGGCAAGAAGGAGAGATGATGCAACTCTAAGATTCCTAGGAATACCTCTCGGATTATCAGGTGGCTGCTGATGCCAATTTCTGCAGCTGATGGGGAAGGAAGAAGCTCCAAGAATAAAATGCATTGTGGGGACAGCCCTTGCTGGAGTGAATCATTAGCCGCTTCTCATTAATGTGCTGGTTTTTCTTTAAATAAACAGCGCTAAAGAGATAAAAGCAGTCCCAGGGCTTCCTCCCTGCTGCTCTGTCCTGATTATAAGACAAGTTTGCAGGGCATCTGGATCTGATTGCAGGCTGTTGCTTGGAGGACGCTAATGGTTACTGTCTGATTTCTCTTTCCACTGTGCAGGGAGGTTTGGGCATGGCAGGCATATCTGAGCAGCCAGGATGATCCCCCTGAGAACAAACATGTGCAAAGAGATCTATGTGAAAGTTGGGGAGCTGGATTGAGCTTGGCTACTGGTCATTTAAGACTGTGGACAGATGTAAGTATAATCTGTTTTATGTGGGGAGAAGCAACTTGCTGCATGGGACCTGCGTGGATACCATGAAGAGTGTTATGTGTAAGTGTTACATTTGCCCAGGGATTGCAGGAGGGAACAGCAGAACTGGAGGCAGGGCATTGCTCTGAATAAACAATCTTTATAGCATATAAGCTTAACTCCTCAATCTTTTGAGAACTGTACGTGGTACCAGGAGTGGGGTGCGAAGACAAAAAATGGAGCATCTCAGAATTCCAGAGGAGTTAAAGTTGTCCAGCAATGCAGCAGAAAACTGGAAGAAATTTAAGCAGAGCTTCACCATGTATATGATGGGCAGTGGGGCTACAGAAAAAGAAGATTCACACAAGGTAGCTATTCTTTTTTAAATATAGTGGGCCCAGAAGGAGGAGAGGCTATGGGACCTGAACCTGTTCAGCCTCCACAAGACAAAGGCTGAGAGGGGATCTGGTGGCCATCTATAAACTTACCAGAGGGGACTAGCGGGGAATGGGAGAGACCCCGTTCCCCCCAGCACTACCAGGTTTAACTAGGAATAATGGCCACAAGTTAATTGAGAGTAGGTTCAGGCTAGACATCAAGAGGCACTACTTCACAGTCAGGGTGGCTAGGATCTATAACCAACTTCCAAGGGAAGTGGTGCTCGCCCCTACCCTGGGGGTCTTCAGAAGGAGGCTAGATAATCACCTAGCTGGTGTCATTTGATCCCAGCATTCATTCCTGCCCATGGCAGGGGGTTGGACTTGATGGTCTGCTCAGGTCCCTTCTGACTCCCTAACAACAGGAAGCCATGCCTTTTTATAATAGCCTACAACAGTCAGAAGCAGAACAGAAAAGCTATGGCACTATAATAAAAAAAGTTTGAGGAATACTGTATAAAATCAAAATGAAACCTTTGAACAGTATAATTTCCACATGAGACAGCAGAAAGAATGAGAGACAAATAAGGAGCTTGTCAAAGACCTCAAACTGCTGAGCCAAACATGCAACTTTGGAGACCTAAAAGAGTCCATGATCAGAGATGAAATAGTATTGGGTATAAGGAATAGAAGCCTCAGGAAAAGACTGCTAGAGGATCCTGAGCTTAATTTGGAAAAAGCAGTTAAAATATGCCAAGCGGCTGAGATAACATATGTCAGGCTGCAGAAGCTGGAGGAAAAAGCGGAACAAGCTGAACTAGACAGGATTGCAAGACTAAAAAAACCTAAGGCAACACACAAACAATACAGAAAGGAGGACCACACTATGAAGCAGGCAAGCAGAGGCCAAAGAGAATTGCTTGAAGGTCAGCTGCAGATACTGTGGGGGGTTACCACAAACCCATGCAATGCCCTGCATTTGGTAAGCACTGCTGCAACAAATGTAACAGATTCAATCATTTTGCAAGAGTTTGCAGAAAGGAGTAGGATGCAACACACACGAAACAGCAGGTACATGCTCTATGGAATGAAGAAAAGGAAGACTTCCTCATTGGCACAATGCACAAAGAAGTTAATTCTTCTGAGGATTGGATAATCATCCTGGACTCCAATGGACTAATGGTAACTTTTAAATTAGATACGGGGGCACATGTCAAGGTAATACTAGAAAGTATTTTACAGAAAGGTGCAACAAATATTTGGAGTTCTTGATGGAAGTATGGTTTATATTGATGCTGCATTAGTTTGGGGAAACATTATGGAAGAACATAACCTAAATTAGGAGAGCAGACCAAACACCTTAGTTCAGTCCTACAGAAGAATGCTCAGTGTATGTGGGATCATGAAAATGAAGCTGAATTTAAACATTTGAAGGGAAAAATAATGAAAGCTCCAGTACTAAAATACGATGACCCTAAAAGACCCATTAAATTGTCAACAGATGTTTCTAAAGAAGGCACTGGAGCAGCTTTGCTTCAAAAACATGGGGATAGCTGGAGATCAGTAGCATATGCATGTAAGGCACTTTCTAAGTCAGAATGTCTATATGCACAAGTTGAGAGAGAAAGTTGAACTTTGGTATATGGCTGTAAGAAATTTCTGTGGGAATCAGACATGCCACCCAGATTACAGAGACTTCTTTCAACTGCAAATGTATGATCAAGACATACAGTACATGCCAGGAAAACATCTACTTATTGCAGATACATTGTCCAGGTCATATGACACGATGGGAAATGACAGAATTCCAGACTCAGACATAATACATGTTAATTAAAAGAGTGATTCCTGCCACAGATAAAATGTGGGTGCTGATTGCAGAAGCTACATTGCAAAAAGTGAAAACAGCTCTTTGTGCTGATTGCCCTGAAAAACATACACCTAGCCCCTACTTTCAGTTCAAGGAAGAGCCGTCAGTACTGGATGGCATTTTGTTCAAGGGCTCATGACTTGTTGTTCCAGAAGTGCTAAAGAAAGACATTAAACAGAATATACAAGGGGCATCTAGGCATTGAAAAATGCAAAAGGAGACTGAAGGGTGATCTATATTGGCCCAACGTAAATAATGACATAGACAATGCTGTAAAGGCTTGTACAAAGTGCCTAAAGTACAGATCAGTGTAAAGAAAAGAACCTATGATGGTCATGGAGGAGCCCATAGCTTCATGGTATCAAGTGGGCATTGGCTTATTCATACATACAGGAAAAAAGTATGTATTCGTGCTGGATTATTATTATTCTTGCTATCCTGAAATTGCATTGCTCAAAAGCACAACAGCAAACCATGTCATCATAACTCACATCAAATCAATTTTTGCTAGACATGGGATCCCATAAATTATGAGAACAGACAACGGACCTCATTCAACCGTCTTGGTTTTAAAGAGTTTGCAAACAAACATGGATTCTGTCAGCACACTTCAAGTCATAAATACCCACAATCCAATGGTCTGGTGGAAAATGGAGTATAAATAGCGAAGAAATTGTTGAAAAAAGCTACAGATTCACATACTGATGTCTACCTGTCACTCTTAAATTACAGTGCAACACCCATGAAACATGGATTGCCCCCAGCAGAAATGCAGTTTAACAGGAAGCTCAAAACCAAGCTGCCAAATCTTGTGGATGATGCTCATCAGAATGAAAAGCAAAATGTGAAAACATTAAAAAAAAATCAACAAGCACAAAAAACAAAAATGGAACTATGATGGGGCTCCAGCAGTTACCACAACTGCACAACAAAGATATGGTGCTTATGTCAGATGGACCAACATGGAAACAAAAAGCACCAGATTCCCATCAAGGCAAGGGACAGACACTACACATAAACTGGTTTAAGTGATCAGAAACTGGTTTTAACCTGTAACAGAGCAGATGTTCAGTGCACATAAATCAGTTTAAGAATGGCTGAAACTGGTTTAAGATAAACCTAGTTGAATGTAGAGTTAACTGATTTGGGTCAAACCGGTTTATGCAATGTCTGTCCCAGACCCCTTCCTGGTTTAAGTTAAACCAGAGTCCCCCAGCATCTCAAATGCTTTGCAGCCTTGGGCTGTGCTGTCTGCTCCAGAGAACAGGGCTGGCCCCGCCCCTCTGCTCCCTAGCCCGAGCCCCAGAGGAGACTGCAGGCACAGCAGGGTCTGCCTGGATTCCCTCTGCCCCACCTCCCCTTGCCACTCACTGTTCCATGGACCCTAGGCATGTGGTATGCTAGCTAATGCTGAGAGGTGTCTGTGTGTCTCCAATTTCACTGGGACAGGCAAACAAAACAACGTCCACTTAGAGCTTTTTGGAGCTAATCAACAGGTCAGCTGGTAATGTCCCTCCGTTCTTTCCTTGGAAAAAGCTGTTTAAGAAGAGCCTAAACTAATGAGAGACTTTTGTTATAACACTGTGTTATATCAGGTCCCTGCTGGCTCTCTCACCTGTCAGGTTTGCAGACAGTATGAAGAAGCAGGGAGAGGGAGATTGAAAAGCTCAGTATCATCAACAGATGCATGCACTGCATCCTCCCACTCTTTGCCTCAGAGTGCTGGCTGGGGGCTGGCAACACTCCCACCCCTTGAGCAGTGAGTGGGGGAAACCCTGGGACAGTGCAGGCAGGATGGAGGTTTACACCCCTCCCTAATCAGAGCATCCTGCTGGGGCCTGGCCACAAGCCCCCTCAGCTCAGCATTATGGAAGGGAAGGGAGGGCTGCTCTAGCACCCCACCCCCCGGGGCTTCTAGCCTGAGCCACTGCATGCATGTGCCTGCTTTTCTCGAGTTCAGAGGAAATGTCTGTGCAGTTGCAAACCGGTTCAATCTAGACAGGTTAAACTAACCTGCAAAGATTGAGTGAATTCAGGCTCAGGCTTTTTGAATGTCTGTCCCTAGCCCAAGTAACTCCCAGATCCTGTAAAGTAGTCATACCAGAAGGACAGGTGATTGGAAGGAACAGACAACCCTTGCAGCTTGTAAAGGGGAGAAAAAGAGCAGCATCATGAGATTCACCAAAGGAAAGGCAGCTAATATCAAAGCAACAAGACGACAGAGGAGACTGAAAATGACACAGTAGAGACATCTGAACAAGGAAACCAAACAAGAGCTGAACCAATAAGGATTGAGAATACACAGAAACTGAAAAGATCACTTTGAGCTAAGAAGCCAACACAAAGGCTGAGACCTGATAAAATGTGCTTTAACACTGGTTTGAACTAAGCTGCCAATGTTAGTATTATGTGGGGACATGATGCATGTAAAGGGGGCAGATGTGTGGATATCTTTCGGAGTGCTATGTGTAAATTGTTACATTTGCCGTCCGATTGCGGCTTGCAGGACAGACTGGCAGAACCGGAGGCAGGGCATTGCTCTAAATAAATAAGCTTTATTGGTCTATAAGCTTAACTCCTTAACCTTTTGAGAACTACATGGGATCGTGGCGTCGGCTGTTCTGAACAAAGCAGACCATTTCGCAACTTTATGCCTGCAGGTCTACAGGGCGCGCTCATCACCAAACCACTGCCTGCAGGGAGAGCCCTCTCTCTGCTCTTCAGTCTGCAGAGTGAAGCATAACCTGGAACCGTTCACTAGCACAGAGTCCCTTCAATAACAGAAGAAACATTGCACTAGCATCATCAGTCACAAATGTCAGACTCCCCTTTATGTAGGACAGCTATAGGGTGCTTCATTACACTTTATGCTGGTTGGTCTGTTGGGAAGATAGCAGCTTACTACTACTACTAGCACTAATGGAGCTCAGAGGCCTGGACCATGGTGGTGAAGACCATGCTTTTAAGCCATGTTGCACTGTACCTTGACTCCTGGTGGCCCCAGGTGAACTTTTAGTATTGGCCCCGCTTCGTCAGAGATAATGATAATAATAACCAAAAAATTACCATTTTCGGGCCCCCTTTCTAGCTGGGCCCTGGGTGGCTGCCCCATTCATCTGTGCCTGTGTCCAGCCCTGCATGTTGGGAGCTGAGCTGGTGGGAGAGCACTGGAGGCATACAAAAATACAAGTACCATAGAGGACATAGATTTATCTAATAAGGCCAGAAGCTCCACAAGTTCAGGGGATGTCTGTGCTGAGGGCTTAGTGCTGGAAGACTCTTGGGTCTGCTCCATCAAGTTGGTATTTGCTTTTCGCTTTCTTGATGGGATTCTGGCTGGAGCACTGGTTTTTAATTGGCTGGAGACTAGTGTTGCCGGAGTTATTGTCTCCTCCACATTTCAACTCCCTGTCACGTTGGCAGTTCCACATAAATAACTTCCTTTGATCGTCTGGTTGCAGTTTAAACAAATGAGTTGTGTTAAGTCACAAACAGTGCCCCATGCTATACACCCAGTGCAGCAGAGGTTTCCTTGGTCACACATTGCAATCTGACCTTTGCAGCAATCACATTGTGCCTTAACTGTTTATCTAGGTTCCCTTCTGAAACCAGAGGCACATTCCTAGCATGGCCTTAATTATAATTTAATTATCTACATTTCCAGTGACTTGACTATTGTAATTTTCCCTTTCCAGACCCTCCATTTGCCTTGTCTTGGAAAACATCTGCTGTGCATAGACAAAGTGTCACTGTTCTTTTCTGGAGCGCAGCTGCGGGGCTGGGCGTATGAGCTGCTCTTGAAGGATGTTGTGTCCCTTCCATGTCATTGCTTCTCAGTCATGGCCTCTAATTCTGCTTCCTTGATGACTGAAATAAGTAACAGTAGCAAGAGCAGAGTGGGAGATTTCTTCATCTCCATTTGGAATATTTTGAGGTATGTCATTAAAAATAACAAGTTTTCCATGAAAACTCCCAAATTCAGGTGTTTTGGCAATGGAACACCATGATGTTTTTCAGGACTTTTACTGGACTTCAAGTCAGACGCTTGGGGGTCAAATTCAGAGTTGGCATAAGAAAGAGTTGGCTCTTCCCCTGGCTCTTTACTCTGTTTTTGTTCTCATACCTCTCCCCCCTTTCACTCCATGCTCCTCCATTCTTCCCATTTTCCTGCTCGCTCTCACTACCCACTTGCTTTACTCCCTCCTCTCTTCCCAGAACCCCTTTGCAGAGTCTCCCCTTCTGCAAGGGAAAACGCTCTTGGATTCATGAGCTTTCTCCTTGGTAGAGTTTGCCTTTTCCCTTCCTTTACTCTGTTTTCCAGTCATGCTTCTCCTTTGTTTCACTCTCCATCCACTTCTCCCCCAAGGAAGAACCATCTCACCACCTTGTTCTTCCTTTTTGTCTTTTGCCATATTCCCCCCTTCTTCCTGAGGTTCTGATTTCTTAGTCTGTAGTTCTGGGATACGTAGGATCTGGAATATCCCACAAGTGCTGCTATTACTACAAGGGGAAGCTAGTACACACAAGCGCACACAAAACTCTCTAGGTAGGCAGAAAAACAGATACACGCATATCCTGTCTAATGTAGAAGTTTTCGTTACTCTACACTGCCCCTTCTGCAGGTCCACTGAACGCGGTGTCATCGTCTGACCCACGAATAAGTGGGAGATGCTCTGAAGCTAAACCAAAGAGCTGTGCAGCCAGCGCACTGCCAAGAAGGTACCTCTGCTGTTAGAAGGACGGATTGCCTCCTTTATGCTGTAGTTAGAGATGTATTGTGTGGCATGGCACACAAAGGGACAGGTCATTCCACATGTGGGCATCTTTCAGCATCTGCGTGTGTGCCTGGCTAAATCTCATTGCATTGCTGGCTATTTATGCCATTGTACAACTGCAGAAATACACATGAAAATGCTGAGTTAAAGAGCCAGGTGGTGCCTAGCTGATAGCAATGGCCAGCACCACTGAGCTTCAAAGAGATGGATGCAAGACAAATATTGGCATGCAGCTGGGTTCCTGTGAGCAAGTGGTTCAAAACTATATTTGCATTAAAAGGGGCCCCAGATCCCTCCTTCTGTTGCTAATGGAAGAGGTTGATATGCTTAATCAGATCTGTGATCTTCATTAGCATGATCTCAGCATTGGACATGCCTTGCTCACTCCTTGCCTCTGGTCCGTGCTAGCATGAGAGGTTTGGCCTTTTGTCGCTCTCTCTGATGCATCCAGCACTGTGGCATCCCCACACAAGTTCTTCCACTGAGGCATGTCTCGTAGAACCTCACGGGGAGAGGACACAATTCCCAGGGGTTTCATTTTGACACTGCTTTTGCACTAGCACAACTGCATTGGTGCCACATGATTTCTGTTGCAAGTGGTTTGCACCAGGCCCCTCCTGCTGAGATAGCCCTGCCTAGACTGGAATCCCACCTGCTGAAAACAAGTCAAGGGACCGTTGGATGGCACTTGCATTGGAGTTATCTATTGAGTTAAGCCACTTTGGATTAGCCCAGCAAAACACAAGGAGCCCCGTGGCCCAAGCACTCATTACTAAACCTAAGGTTTAGGGGCAAAATTCTGCCTCAAACACACCATGTGCACTTCTTGATGAAGCCGGTGAACAGGGAACATCTCCCTGAAGGCACAGCATGGGGATGTTGTGTCCATCCTTATGAGACCTGCAGAGAGGATACAGAGCAGTGGTTCTGCTGGGTTAGGGACAAAAGTTACACATAAACTAGTTTAAGTGATCAGAAACTGGCTTAAACCTGTAACAGAATAGAAGTTCAGTGCACGTAAACCAGTTTCAAAATGGCTGAAACTGATTTAAGATAAAGCTGGTTGAATGTATTATCAGACTTCTGGGTCAAAACGGTTTATGGAACCTCTGTCCCAGACCCCTTTCTGGTTTAAGTTAAATCACAGTCCCCCAGCATCCCAAAGTGTTGCAGCCCTGGGCTGTGCTGTGCTGTCTGCTCCCTAGCTGGAGTAGTGAGGGCTGGCTGACAAGGAGGTGGAGGTGGGGCAAGCCCAGCTGGGGATGCAGCTCAGTCTGGACTGCCCCCTCCAGGCAGACCCCAACTAGGGTCTGGAGCCAGGGATGGGGGCTATCCACCCCTTCCCCTGCTCTAATTTACTGCTGGCTATGACTGTGGACTACAAATCCCAGAGGCACCTGGAAGCAGAAAGAGGACGTGATGAACAACCCTGCAGAGTCCTGCTGCTGTAATTCTAGACTGTAAATCCCAGAGACCTCAGGGGCAGCAGGAAGAGGAAGTGAACACACAACCAGAGAGCTGTGCTCTAGTGCCCCGCCCCCCCCAGCTTCTGGCCTGAGCCACTGCAGGCATGTGGCTGCATTTCTTGAATCAAAGGTTAATGTCTATTCACTTCTGTTTCAGTTTAATCTGTGCAGTTTAGACTAACCTGCAAAGACTGAACTGATTCAGCCTCAGGGCTTTTGACTGTGTACTTAGCCCTGGAGTTCTTGAGTCCTGAGTGATGTCCTGTGCTGCTGGTTAGTGGCTCTGGCTCGCTGACGTGAAGACGTCTGTCCAGCAGATGAAATAATTCTAAGAACTCACAGCCCCAGGCACAGTCTCTGGAAACTGTTCCCTGGTGTTGTTGAAAGTGATGGGAATTGGTACACTCATTTTCCTCTTTGCCCCAAATTTGCCTGAAGGTCCTAAAAATCAACTTGAGCTGGGGTGTTGGGAGACCCAGGCTCTCTTTCCAGTTCTGCCACTCACCCACCAGCCTCATTGGGCCACGGAGAAGAGGGAAGCTCAGGGAAGTCCATGCCTGACCTTGCAGGGGAAGGGGCAGTGAATCAATGTTCGACTCTCTAGCCAGCTCTCTCACATGCTTCTCAGAGCAATGAGGCATTTGAAATTTCAGCCTAGGGTAGACACCTGAGTCTTCTCTCCTCTGGATGCTTTTTATATGAAATGCAAAAGGAGTAACTACATTTTTTCCTACTGCTGAGTCATTAATGGATTTCAACACCCTGGTCTCTTTCTGGAGCACCTGTGGCAGACAAATGAAAAATAACCTTTAATCCACTGGAGCTGGTAAATCTCCCATTAATCCCCTCACCACTACCTTGCCTTGTTGTTCATCTGAAGTGGACCTTCTTGGTACCATTAATCAACAGTGTTGGCTCCTGGATGCCATATGGTATGTATATACTTGGGGAAACTCTCTCATTTGTAAAGCCCCGGGACCTCACACAGTCTCCCATTCCCTGTGACCCCCAGAGAGCGGGGGTCAGTATATACTTTAAGCTGGTAGAGAGGGAAGACGCTAATATTTATATGGCACGCCATTAGCAGGAAGTTTTATCTTATCAGAGCTCCCTGGGCACTGATGCAAATGTCTCATGAAGGATAAGGAGTGGGATGGTAAACAGAGTTGTAGATAGGAGAAGTGGCTGGTACAAGACTAGAGAGAAGGGGCCCTGTTGTGAATAGGAATAGAGTCCAAGGTACAGAGCAAAGATGAACCAGAAAAAAGAGGCTGCATAATTTATGCACTAAAAGCAATTGAGAAGGAGAGACAGGCCATTACGCAGAGGGGTGGAGGTGATTTATTGCCAGGTTTATTGTAGCTTTGCTTTTGATAACTGTACAGTGTAATTGTGGAAAATGCAATACAAGAGATGAGGAAATATGAGTGAGAATTGCCTGGCCTCAGTTTATTGGGTAAAGGCACCATGACCAGCCTCAAGAGAGCACAGCCATGAGTCAGAGCCTCTTGGTGGTGAGACTTAAAAACACGATTATATGGTGGGTCTGTCTGTCTTTGCAGAGTCAAGCTCCCCCTGAGCATCCCCTGCTGTGTGTTCATGACATTTAGCATATCCCTTACTCCAAGACGCTTTGGGGAAGACCAGCTGATCCTTTAGGGATGTTGAAGTCCCCTGATCTTCACATCAGTCCTGTTCCCTCAGCCCCCATGTGAGAGCTGTCATAGATTCATAGATTGTAGAGTCTAAAGGGACCATAATGGATCATCGTGTCCGACCCCCTGCCCTGCCCCTGGCAGGAAAGAGGACTGAGGTCAGATGATCCCAGCCAGGTGACTATCTAGCCTCCTCTTGAAGACCTCCAAGTTAGGTAATAGTACTACCTCTCTTGGAAGCCCATTTCAGACTCTGGCCACCCTTACTGTAAAAAATTTCTTCCTAATGTCTAACCTAAATCTACCCTCCACTAGTTTGCACCCATTATTCCTAGTTACTCCCTGGGGCGCTCTGGTAAATAGTGCATCACCAATTCCCTGTTCTCCTCCCTTGATAAACTTATAGGCGGCTACAAGGTCTCCACTCAGATGTCTCTTGTGAAGACTGAAGAGATCCAGATCTCTCAACCTCCCATTGTAGGGTCTTTCACGGATGCCACTAATCATGCGAGCGGCCCTCCTCTGAACCCTCTCCAGATTCTCCGTGTCCCTCTTGGAGTGCAGCACCCAAAACTGGACACAGTACTCCAACTGCGGCCTGACCGATGCTGCAGAGAGGGGGAGCATCACCTCCCTCGATCTGTTGGTCATGCATCTGCTAATCCACAACAAAGTGCAATTGGCCTTGTTGATGGCCTCGTTACACTGCCAGCTCACGTTCATCTTGGAGTCAACTATGACTCCAAGATCTCTCTCAGCCCCTGAGCTGCTGAGGAGGTCCTCCCCCAACCTGTAGGTGTGCTGGGGATTCCTCCTTCCCAGGTGGAGTATCTTACATTCATCTTTGTTGAACTGCATCCTATTTTGTTCTGCCCATTGATCCAACCTGTCCAGGTTGGCCTGTATCTGCTCCCTGCCCTCCAGTGTGTTAACTTTGCCCCATAACTTGGTATCATCTGTGAACTTGGAGAGGGTGCTCTCCACGCCCTCGTCCAAATCGCTGATGAAAATATTAAATAACACCGGTCTGAGGACCGAACCCTGTGGGACCCCACTGCCCACCTCCTTCCAGGCCAAGAACAACCCGTCCACACCACTCTCTGGGTGCGGTCCCGAAGCTAGTTGGCCACCCCCCTGACTGTGTAGGTGTCCCACTTCACAGCCCACTAGCTTCCCTATGAGAATAGGATGCCAAACTGTGCTGAAGGCCTTCCTAAAATCCAGGTAGATGACATCAGCCTCAGCTCCTGTGTCAAGGCAGCGTATGACCTTATCGTAAAAGGCTATAAGGTTTGTCAGGCAGGATCTACCTGTGATGAACCCGTGCTGGTTTCCTTTCAGCATCATTTCCCCTGCCGGGCCTTCACAAATCCGCTCTTTGATGATTTTTTCCAGTATTTTCCCAGGGAGAGAGGTAAGACTGACTGGCCTAAAGTTACC
>NW_005841880.1:4135380-4135615 GCF_000455745.1 Alligator sinensis
TTTCCCGGCCCGAGCGGGCTCCCGCGGGAGCCGAGACCCCCTTTCCAGCGCTGGATCTGGTTTAACTTGGAGTCTCCGAGCACCGGCCCAAGCCTGGGTGCCATGAACGGTATCTTCAACGTGACCATGACCTACCGAAAGGACTCTGACATCTTCTCACCCTATGGGAGCCTGGAGCTCCTCAGGCAGCCCCACAACTTCACCATCCCAGCCAAGACCAAGCTGGTGGACTGGG
>NW_005841880.1:4136870-4173479 GCF_000455745.1 Alligator sinensis
AGTAATTCACAGTACCAGTGACGTGCGTGAAGGAGGTGATTTTGCCTGTGACATGGCTGCCACAGGGCATGAAACGGGGCGGGAATAGGTTTCCTGGCAGGGGTGCTCATATCTCTGGGCCCACGCACCTTGCTACGAGTGTCCCTTCCCCACTCTGCTCGCTTATCGCTC
Source organism: Alligator sinensis (assembly GCF_000455745.1). Lineage (NCBI taxonomy): Eukaryota > Metazoa > Chordata > Crocodylia > Alligatoridae > Alligator > Alligator sinensis. Next base: position 4,137,042 of record NW_005841880.1, read on the forward strand.
GCTGCTAACCCACTGTTTCTGCATGTTCAGCATTCTCAGATACACTCATGGAGGCGACGGGGCAGAAGAAAGGCTGCCTCGGCAAGCAGTTCTTCGCTGTGCTTCTCTTCCATTTCTTCTTTGGCATCTGCTTATTTACCTACATTCGGCAAACCAGGGAACCAGAATCGGCGCCCTGCAGTTACCCTCCCTCAACCCTGCCAGGCTCACTAGCCTCTCCAGAAAACACCTCAAGCCCAGAAAAGAAAGCCCCAGAGCTCACCATCCTGCTCTGGACTTGGCCCTTTGGGCAAAGTTTTCCTCTGACAAAATGCTCCACGTTGTTTGGCATCCCTGACTGTCATATGACAGCCGACCGCAGCTGGTACCACAAGGCCGATGCTGTGCTTATGCATCACAGGGATGTTTATTCCGGTCCGAGCAGGCTCCCGCGGGAGCCGAGACCCCCTTTCCAGCACTGGATCTGGTTTAACTTGGAGTCTCCCAGCCACAGCCCAAACCTGGGTGCCATGAACGGTATCTTCAACATGACCATGACCTACCGAAAGGACTCTGACATCTTCTCACCCTATGGGAGCCTGGAGCTCCTCAGGCAGCCCCACAACTTCACCATCCCAGCCAAGACCAAGCTGGTGGCCTGGGTGGTGAGCAACTGGAACCCAGGCTTGCGGCGGGTGCAATACTACACTGAGCTGAAGAAGTACATCCACGTGGATGTGTACGGCCGTCAGCACAAGCCTCTGTCACAGGAACAGCTCCTCCCCACTCTGTCCCAGTACAAATTTTACCTGGCCTTTGAGAACTCTCTGCACGAGGACTACATCACTGAGAAGCTCTGGAAGAATGCCTTGACCTCCGGGACCGTGCCAGTAGTTTGCGGGCCTCCCCGGCAAAACTACGAGCGCTTTTTGCCCCCGGACTCCTTCATCCACATTGACGACTTTCCCAGCGCTCTGGAGCTGGCTCAGTACCTTGAGCAGCTGGATAAGGACCCCGTGCGCTACGAGCGCTACTTCCAGTGGCGAACCTGGCTGAGACCCTCCATCTCGCCAGGCTGGATCTTTCACTACTGCAACGCCTGCCAGGTTTTGCACAGGACAAAGAGCTACCAGACCATGCGGAGCTTGAGTACCTGGTTCCGGTAACCCATGCAGGCACGGTGCTCTGTTGCCTGATGTGGGCTGTTTTCCGCTGGCTTGATTGCAATTAGCCAGGAGAGAGGCATGATTTGGATTGCACATAACACGACTGCATTTGGTAAAGGCTGGGGGGATGTCCTTACCATCACAGCCAATGGGACCTAGTGCTCCAGTGGAACTTAGGTGTTTGAATACTTTTCTGGATCTGGCCTGTATTGAGGCAGTCTCATTCTCAGAGGTTAGGATGCCTTAATTAATGCGGCTGTGGGGTTTTAATGGTACAGATTAAGCCTGGAGAGTGGGAGCAATCTGGTCATATCCTCCGGAAATGAAGGAAGAGGAGGCTTGCTTCTCTGGTTCGGGCATGGGGTAAGAGTACACGTAGTCAGAGGGTCAACACTTTGTCAGGGCAGCAAATGCAAAAAGCAGGCGGCACTGCATGGCGGGCGGTCTGTGGGTCCCAGAGGGAGCCGTAAACCCTCTTGAATGCAGATGTCTCTCCAAAGGCACTTGCCAACAGGAGCTCTTGCTGACTCGGGGTCTGTGAGGGGTCACATCCTGCCTCCTGAGGTGCGTTCAGTAACTGTGACAATAAAGAAGATGCTCTCTCCTGGATGCCTCTTATGCTCCTTTGTAGGGTTGCCTCCCAGGCGAGGCAGCAGCGAGGAGGAAAGAAGCCCTTGGCCTGGAATCGGGGCAGTCGGTCAGGGTCTCTTCCTGGTTTAGCCTCTGAAAGCCTTCCTCTTGCTTGGGGGCATCTGAGACCCCACATCACACCTCTGTCCCCCCTCTTGGCCTCTTGTCTCTTTTGGGCAGGCACCACTCTCTGGGTGCGGTCCCGAAGCTAGTTGGCCACCCCCCTGACTGTGTAGGTGTCCCACTTCACAGCCCACTAGCTTCCCTATGAGAATAGGATGCCAAACTGTGCTGAAGGCCTTCCTAAAATCCAGGTAGATGACATCAGCCTCAGCTCCTGTGTCAAGGCAGCGTATGACCTTATCGTAAAAGGCTATAAGGTTTGTCAGGCAGGATCTACCTGTGATGAACCCGTTCCTGGCTGCAAAGCTTTTCTGGCAGAGGACAAATCTGCTCTTTGATGATTTTTTCCAGTATTTTCCCAGGGAGAGAGGTAAGACTGACTGGCCTAAAGTTACCCAGCTCATCCTTTCTCCCCTTCTTAAAAATGGTCACCACGGTGGCCCTTTTCCAGTCCTCAGGGATCTGGCCAGAGCACCATGAGTGTTCAAACAGCCATGCCAGTGGCTCAGCTATGACCTTCAATTCCTTCAGCACCCGTGGATGGAGATCATCCGGGCTGGACACAGGATGTCCTCCACATCCTGTCTCTACCTCCCAACACCACCCTCAAACCCCACCTGTTCTTCTCCCACAGACCCCCCACTTAACATTCAGTCTGCTCCCAGCCTCCACAGGGCCCATCCGATTTGCCTCCTACCCAAGTCATCACTTCTCTCCTGCCAGGAGCTACAGACATGGCGTGACCAGCAGCGGTGGGAGGACTTGAGAATGAGGGAGACCATAGGTGTCATCCTGGAAATGTGTGTGGAGTAGCAGAAGCAGAACATCAATATATGAATCCCTCTGACTGTGGAGAGGCCAGTGGTGATAGGTATCTGGAAGCTGGTGAGCCAACCCCTGCTGATCTGTGGCAAGGTAGTTTGGTCTGAGCAAATCTGCTGCTAGTGCTCCCCTGGAGGAGGTGCGCAGCCATAAAGAGGGTGGTTGTCCCATTCTTCCTGATGCTTTGGGACCCCCACATGGTTATTGTGGCAGAGGGCAACTGTTGGAGTGTCTGCCCTAAAATTGATGCCCTTCAAAGCATGGGGCCCAGAGTTGATCCCTGCCATGACTCTGTGGATTTTAATCCCTGTTTTGCCATTGAAATTCATTCATTGCTCCTCACCGCTAAAGAAACTGCTGCCTGTGGGGTAGGAGCAGACTCAGAATATTCTGGGGCTGGTGGAAGGTATGGCAGTTTCCAGGCTGCTGTGAGTTTGACAGGGGCTGTCTGGGCTAGGAGGGTAGGGCTAGGATGAGGAGAGCAGCTGAGTTCACTGGTCACCTGGCTTCTTTGCATCGGCTCAGGGGTCAGAAGACAGCAAAGACGTGGGCCCGACAACTGCCAAGAGCAAAGGTCGAGGCTGTGGTGGACAGCAGAGCGTGCCTCCTCTCTCTCCCAGCACGGTAGCGAGGTCAGCCCCTTTGCAAGGGGCAGTCTCCAGAGCACACAGTTGTGAGCCACCCGGTACGTACCTCACCCGTGGACATGGCGTGACCAGCAGCGGTGGGAGGACTTGAGAATGAGGGAGACCATAGGTGTCATCCTGGAAATGTGTGTGGAGTAGCAGAAGCAGAACATCAATATATGAATCCCTCTGACTGTGGAGAGGCCAGTGGTGATAGGTATCTGGAAGCTGGTGAGCCAACCCCTGCTGATCTGTGGCAAGGTAGTTTGGTCTGAGCAAATCTGCTGCTAGTGCTCCCCTGGAGGAGGTGCGCAGCCATAAAGAGGGTGGTTGTCCCATTCTTCCTGATGCTTTGGGACCCCCACATGGTTATTGGCAGCTTTGCATGCTTGGGGTTCTCCATCTGCATTAGGGTGATGGACAGCACATGTATTTCCATCCATTGCCCTCATCCTCCTCCAGCCTTGGAGTAAGTTCAGAGAAAGATGTTTTCTTCCACTTTGCTGCTGGGCATGGTGGGCCACCTTCATGGGTGTCAATGCAGGGGAATCCAGGAAGAAGAATTGTGAGACTTTTCACGGACTCCCCCCTAGTTTCCCTATGAGGAAGGAGAGCTTTGCTCACACTACTCCCAGCGCAGCGATCAATGGTTGAACCACGTCCTAGATGACACTTGGTGACCCTGCTTAACTTTGACTCGTGAACCCCTACATGGCCCATCTTCAGTGGAGGAACTCCTGACAGCACAGCTCTAGGTGACAGCTGACCGCACCTTTGGGTGGGGGTGCTTAGCAGGTGGCTGGAGGGAACTCATTGGTACCTTCCAAGAAGTCTGAGTGTTGTGTTTTACATCATAGCTTTAAGAGCAAGGGTGAGAGCCGAACGAAGGGCTGATGAGAAGACATGCTCTGGAAATCCCGGATGCGTCTAAGGAAAAAAAGGACTAAATCTAGCTGGATCTTAAAAAGGGAGAGGATCACTTTTGGGCTCCATAACCCGAAACTAGTTCAGAGAGGTTGCAAGGGAGATCATGCAATATCACTTACGACACAGATTCACTCAATCTGCATGGGCTGCTCAGACAGATACAACCACACGTGGGACACTTGACGTGTTAGCCCTGATTCATCCAAGGGTACATTTGGCCCTGACTGGATGTGGGGTATCAGGGTATGCATCATGAGTCCGTTGCTTTTATTTGAATCCGAGCTTGGTCACTTCTCATGGTTAAACATTTGAGTGTGTCCAATCCCTGACCTTAATATTGTCTGGTTAGGGACAGCATCTGAAAATCGTGGGTTTAGAAGCACTACATGCCCCAAAAAGATATAGGCAGGGACACACTTCCTTGTCTGGCAGGTTCACAGTGGAAGGAATAAAATGGGAACAGTGACTCAGTGGGACCTAGCTTAGCCTTTACTTCCTTCAAGCCCTACTTTTCTATCATTTTAAGACTGACAAAGCCATAACACAGAGAGCAATAGAGACTGCGTGAGACGGTTCGTGCCAGTTGAACTGGTTGACTAAAAGGGCAGTGGCAATGCCATTGGATTAAGCAAATATACATGTGGTTATTGCAGCCTGCTGTGTACTACACATTTGCAGAGGAAAGGGGAAAATGTTACCAGCAGGCTGGAAGAGAAAAGTGAAAAGACCGCTGAATGTAAATAGCTAGAAACACAGGCTTGCAAGGGCCCAACTAGGAGCTGACAATGGAGGAAAACCTTAAGCACGCGCGTTAACAGGGTGTCTTAAAGCGTAAGGCACTTTTGCTGAGCGAGTGGCTCGGATATTGAATTGAAATAAGCACCTGCTACAATTCTTCAGTAGGGTGCGGTGCTGCCTGTTTTCCAACACATTCAATAAGGGATTCAGTGCAGATAAAAAGAACGGCAGAAGGTAAACAGACATGCAAACACAAAGCAGAACTGTGCCGTCTTTGGCTGCTCTCCAGGAAGGAAAGTACGGGGTGGGATTGGTAGTTGTCTCCCACAGGTGCCTGGAGGCACGGGCATTGCCCCGATGTGAGGTTCCTGTCTTCTACGGGCATGAAGAAAAACAGGTGGATACGGTGGCTCTGCTTTCAAGGTGCATTGGATGAGGTGGACGTAGAATTGTGCATGGGGTGCAGAGGCCTGTGGGGAGGATCTTTTGGGTACGTGCTCCACAAGAGCCTGCAGTGTTGGTGTCTGTTGCCTGTGAGGTGCCACCTGATGTCCTCCTACACCTCCTCGCCCCTCTTCTTCTCCTCTTGGTCCTCCCTGCTCTCTCCTTGAACCCACTGCCTGCCCCTGGCCCTTCTCCTCTCAGTCAGCCCCTCTGGGGGCTGCAGAAGGTCTGAGGCCACCTCCTCCCTTGCATGCATCAACCATTTCCTCACCTGGGTCTGTCTTTCAGGATGTGGCTCCTCTTCCGTTCAGCCTCCACTCCTCCAAAAAAAAAATTGCTGCCCAGGCATATGCATCGAAGGTCTGGGTAGCCCTCATGCATACACCATGATCCAGGAGGACTGACGGTTGCCGCCACCACCTCTGCCGTTCATTTTTGAGGGAGAAATTGTTTAGATTCACAGAGGCCAAAGAAAGGAAAAGATTTCAACATTTTTTCCCATTATGCTTTTTGGGAAAATAGGTGGCCTGGTGCACTCAAGGCCAGTAGTATAACCAAGGGAGGAGCAGTGGGGCAAACGTGGGCACCCAATTTAATGTTCAAACATAGCAACCAATGCAGCAGCTGCTGCCTCCCGCAACCCAGCAGCCACCACTGTCCTGTGCACAGCGACTGCCCAGCTACACCTCTCTTCAGGGCACTTTGCTTCAGGACTGCTTTGCGGGTGTAGGAAGTTGCATGGAGCTCCTCTGTGTAGGGGTATAACTATCATGAAAGGAGTTTCTAGATGGAGATCAGGAAGGATCATGCGGGTGGTGGTTCCGGTTAATACAGGACTCCGGGAAGTGACAGAGGCCCTGAGAAAGTAAACACTATCTGTTCCTTGCTGCCAGGCTGCTTTCAGAGCTGGTGCCAGTGGAGCTCATCACAAAGTGGCAGAGGAAGGTATGGTATTGGGATGGAAGACACGTGTACATGTAGCCATGCCCGGAGTTAGCTGTGAACATGCGAACTTGCAGACAGTAATCTAGCCTTGGACAACAAGGCGGGGGATTCCCAGCAGAGCTAATGAATCCAGGTGCAGCACCATGCCAATGCAACCCTACTGCTCCCAGTTTTGGAGCTAGGACATGGGTATCTTTGCACGGCACCACCTTGGTCTGTGCATTCCTACCGAAAGCTGCTGTGCTGAGAAGTGTCAGGGAGAAGATGCAAGAGCATCTGATAGAGCTTGGTGGCTTCTCATGGTTAAACATTTACGTGTGTCCAAGCCGGGATAGTAATATTGGCTGGTTAGGGAAAGGGTCTGAAAATAATGCATTTAGAAGCACTGTAAGTAATCAGGGCTCATGGTAGAGGTGATATCTCTTATTAGACTGCTAATATATAGAAGCAGTATATGCACCCAAAAAGATATAAGCAGGGACACAATTCCTTGTCTGGCAGGTTCACACTGGAAGGATTAAAATGGCAACAGAGAGTCAGCGGGACCTAGCTGAAATTTTACTTCCTTCAAGCCCTACCTGTCTATCCTTTTATAATTGACTGAGTGAGAAGGTTCATGCAAGTTGTTGACTAAAAGGGCAGTGACAACGCCTCTTGATTAGGTAAATCTGGTTATTGCTGCATGCTGCGTACTACTCATTTCATAGAATCGTAGAAAATGTGGGTGGGAAGGGACTTTGGGAGGTCACATCTAGTCCACCCCCTTCTTCAAGCAGGACCAGACCCAACTACATCATCCCAGCCAAAGCTATGTCAAGCCAGGTCTTAAAAGCCTCCAAGGATAGAGCTTGCACCACCTCTCTGAGTAACCTGTTCCAGTGTTTTATTACCCTCCTATAGTGAAAATTCTTTTCCTAATATCCACCTTACCCTTTCTCTAGCTGCAACTTGAGACCATTGCTCCTTGTTCTGTCATCTGCCACCGCTGAGAACAGTCCAGCTCCATCCTCTCTGCAACCCCCTGCTGGGAGTTGAAGGCTGCTAATTACATCCCCTCTCAGTCTTCTCTTCTTTAAACTGAATAAGCCCAGCTCCCTCAGTCTTTCCTCATCAGTTCTGTCCCCCAGCCCCTGAACCATTTTTGTTGCCCTCCGCTGGACTCTCTCCAACTTGTCCACATCCTTTGTGTAGTGAGGGGCCCAAAACTGGACACAGGAATCCAGATGTGGCCTCACCAGCGCACAATAGAGGGGAAGAATCACTTCCCTGGACCTACTGGCAATGCTCCTACCAATGCAGCCCGGTAGCTATTAGCTTTCTGGGCAACAAGGGCACACTGCCGGCTCATATTCAGCTTCATGTCCACTGGCTTCACTGTAGGTCCCACTTTAACTGCAGCCTAGCGTTAGACACAGCCAAGCTAGCTTTAGATTAGCCATGAGCTGCTATGAATAGTGCAGCCATGGTACTAGCTGGTAGCTTTGCATAGGCTGCAAAACCCATGTGAGAAGCTGGGTGAATACTTGGATGGTCAGTCCATGCTAGGCTCCCTGCTGTCATGGCTGTACCTTTACCAGGACCCAAGCTAGCTGTTTTCAAGCTAAGCCATGCCTGAGTAAGGTGGCACCCCTTGAGACATAGGGTTTGGTTCTCATGCATACTAAACCCCATTTACACTGTTTGAGAGAGACCCAAAATCAATTGACATTGCAGTCTTACTCACTTGGGGCTACTTCACACTGCCAGAAGGCGTGATGGCGCTCCAGTGTAATGGAGAAAGAGGTTGTTAGTGGGAGGAGAGAGTCGTGGCAAGGAAGAACCGAGACCCCTTTGCTGCAAGGGGACACGAAAGGTCTCTCCATCAGCTAGCAGATGGTTAAGCTAGGTTCAAAGCCAGGGAAATGGATGGAGATTAGTTGGCAACACCATTTTTGCAGTTTAGAGGCCCTTCTTCCAAGCAGGTCCCAAAATTATAGGGCCAAAAATCCATTGGTGTAACCTGGCATCATGCTACTGAAGTCGACGGAGCTGTATGAGTCACCCCAGCTAAGGGGCTGACCTGTAAGTAGGAGCAGGAGTAGACGGGTCTAATTCTTGTGTCCCTTTCACACTAATGTAACACCACCAACTTCAGCTGTGCTGTTTCTGATTTACACCAGCATTGCCAGTGAGCTGAGGATCGGGAACAACGTCTCGGGATTTTTCCTAGAGGACCACACTTGTGCACCATGCCTCCTTACTCTCTCCCGCTTTGAAGCACACAGCATTCCCGCAAACCAAGTGTACCAAGAAGTGGCCACTAAATGGAGACTCCAGAGACCCAGTGTAACTCCCGGGAATGACTTTAGTGTGGCTCCCCCCCCGTACAAACTTGGCCCAAGCAGCTGTGTCGTTACAGCGGCTTGTGCACATCAAGCCGCAGCATGTTTCAGCTCCAGCCACAATACAGACATTTGTTTCTCTCTCCACAATGAAATCACAGATTCGTTATTATGTCCCCCGGCGTCATAAGCATTTTGCAATCTCCAGTCCTCACTCTTGGCCCGTCCGGTGGTTAGATGGAGCCTGCGGAGGCTAAAATCGGGCTGCACTATAGGTGGGGTCTCTTACTAATCTCGCCTCAGCCAGGTGTGAAATTGGGCTGGGTTCAATGATCCCGGTTCCAGCTAAATCCCTCAAATCACACGGGCTCACGTCGCCTCCCATACATCTGCCTGGCTGCGCGGTATGGCTGGTTCTCCATGGGTAAGCCGTGAATAAGTTTATTAAAGGGGGAAAGGAAAAGGGAGTGAAACAGCAGCTTAGGAGACCTTGAATAAGACACCAGGAGGTGCGACCCTCGCCCCAGGTACCTCGATACTAGTCCCGCTGCTGGGAAGGGTTGATGGCGTGCTTGCTTGGGGATGCCTCCCTTGCAGTTTGCTGTCCAAAGCTCAGAGGCATGCACATTTGGGGGTTGGCTGACCGACCTCTTCTCCACGGTTGCACCGGTTCAAGCCATGTCAGCTGTGATGCTTCAGCGAGGCCCGAGCCAGCTGGGCGTTTTGCAGCTGCTCCCACTTCAGCCGCTTCCTGCCTGTTGATCTCTGTTTTTGCAGCATCCGGCTTCCGCGGCTGCTGGCACCTCAGGGCAGCCTCTTGAGAAATATCCGTGGTCTTCTTGAGAAAAAGACCAGGATGTCTCGAGAAAAATCAGGAGGGCGTGAGCCCACGCTTGCTTCTGGAGGAGCCAGCCCTGCAGAGCGTTTCCTTTCATCCTCTCTTCCTTGGCAAGTCGTGTTGCAGGCCGTACATCTCTGCGTTTGCTGGTCGGAGAGGCCGGCCTGTGCTAGAGTTGCACGGATGTCACCACGACCCTTCTCCAAAGGCGGAGGAGGAGGGTGCAAGTCGGGCTGCAGTGAATGCACATGTCTGCAGGCCCAAAAAGCCTGCAAATAGCTGGGGGAGAGTGGGCACGGCCGTCCCATGCACTGGTGCTATTCGGGCATGCATAGGATCGCATGTCTTTGCTCCAGCTTTGTGCCAGAGCCATCCCGGGCACAGGCCGGCGAGGCCTAGCCCGTGCGGCCCAGCCCCTGGGCTGCCAGTAGGGGGAGCCTTTCCCCGCAGGCCCTGCACCCCCCGGCCTGGCATCAGGTGTTGGCGGGCAGCCCCGGTCGCCGACCCCCCGCGTGCCCGGACCGCGCCGTGGAGCCGGCCCCCGGCGGGCAGCACTGGCATGGTTGGCAGGACGGCGGGATGGAGAGCAGCGGTAAGTGGGTGCCGGGGAGCGGGTGCCAGCTGTCGGCCCCGCGGGCCCGGTGCTCGATGGTGCGATGTGCACATCGGGGGCTGCAATGTCCCACGTGCGGCAGCGTTTGGTCAGGGCAGGAAGGAAAGCGGCGCTGCGTTGGGGTTAGCATCGGGGTCGTTTCACTGCTGCTCCCTTTCGGCCTCGGCGCTCCTCGCTGGGGTTGTTGATAGCTCAGCATCAGGGTCGTGGCCGACAGGACCTGCTCAGCTGCGGTGTCAACCTGCCTGACTCCATCCACGCTGACTTACACCCAGAGACATCAGTCAGTCCCAGCAGACGTCCTGTTCCTGGAAAATCACACGGCGTTTTGCAGCTTGGATGAGCAGGGAGAGGCTCTTCCACTTCTTCCACCCATGGCGTCCAGGCAGAAGGTGTCCTTAATTGAGTCTGGCCTTAATTTGTCTCCTACATTTGTCTTGTAACAGGAGATTCGGAGCGGGGCGGGGAAGGAGCGCTCTGGTATAACCCTGCGAAGCTGCCTTAGGCCGATCCCAATGCCTTGTCATGGGAACTGGCTGGTAAAATCTCGTGGGTGTCCTTGAGGATTGCAACTCGTGGGCTCCAGGCCGTGAAGCATCTCCCACGGGACCAGCTGGTCAAACAGGACGCAGCACTTCTCTGGATGGGTCCGTCCTCAAGGAGTGCCCAGCAGGCCAGGGGACAGGAGGCCCTTGGAGCTGCGTCTCGCTCCGACGTAGCCGGACGGGGCATTTCTGTGCAGCACAAATGGATCACTCGTCCTAGCGGACTGTCCCTAATCACAGCAGTATCTCCTCCGCCCAGCTGCTCCTGCCACTTCCACATTCCCCTGTCGTGCCTGAGCCTCCCTAGCTCTCTGTTCATCCCCAAATGTGGTGTCCCTTAGAGCATATTGGTCTTCTCCATGCTTGTCACGTCCCCTTCTGGTATCTCCAGCCCTGCGCCCAAAGCAGGCAATTCTCTTTCTCTCCATCGCCTGCCACTCACTCCATCTTTCTTAACAGGCCCTTATTACCGTCTCTAATCTTCTCTGTGTCATCAGGGAGATATCCCGTTGGTTCTGCGGTCCCGTCTGTGCTCTGAAGTAGCACAGAAGAGCATTGTCCTCCACCCCCCAAAACCAGAATGGTCCTAGCACGGTGTTGACTTCAGTGAAACTCGGAGGCAAGCAAGGCCAGTTTCCAGTGGCACCCTGTCTCTCTGATTTCCTGGCCAGCACCTCTCCTGCTGGTTTTCCCAGGGCTTTCAGGTTCTCAGCCCTTGCATGGTACCTGGCTATGTCCCGGGGTTCCCTGAGACCCCAGGCTCTCCGGGTCTGGCAGCTCCCAGGGCAGTCAAGTGGCCACTTTCCCTCCTGGACTGCTCCCTGGAGAGCTCTCGTGAAGGGTGAGGGGGCTGCCAAAGTCTTGGAGCTTTTCAGGGAAAGGGAGATATTGCTTCCGCTCGGCTCCGGCTCTCAGGTCACTTAGTCCATTCCTGGCAAACGGAGAGTTGCTGTGGTACTGGGTTTTCAGTGGAAGATGTGTCACTGGTCACTGCCATGAGTGCTGCATTCCCTGGGATGATGGATGGACGCAAAGATGTCTTTTGAATGTTGCGGGGTGGCCAAAGGGGAGTGAGAGAGAGCCAGGTTTGAAAGCATGCTGCTTCTCTCTTCAGTTCGCTTCAGAAGGCACTGACCTGGGTGCCAGAGACAAGCCAAGGGGGGCAAAGATGTCTGAGAGTGCTTTATACCCTGCAACACCGGGCATCTGCCGCACACTTGCAATGCTTGCTGACTTTGATGGAGGATACTCAGGCTCACTGGCTCACAGCACCAGGTGTGGCGCAACTCTCCAAGCCCTTTGTGCACAAACCCTTGATGGTATTCTCTGCAAAGAATGGCAGGGTCAAGGCCTTAGGGAGAGGTTTGACACGTTCTGGCAGCCTCAGAAGTACAAGTTTTATGGCCTGAAAAAAACATTATGCCTTCCTTATTACTGAGGCCAGTTGTAATGTTTGGTCTGAAAACACAAGATTTACCTATATATCCCGGTGTTCTTATGACTCCTTTATTTCATAAGGATGAAAACTTAGTAGTGGCTGAGACTGTGGCAGAACACATTCCACCCAACCAGGTTTTCTGTAGGTCTTATGCTCGGGAATTAAGAGATGAGCCTTCTTCAGAATCACACCTTCCTTGTGGCTGGAGAGTCATTCTGGCTCAATTGTGCGCAGGCTCCTGCTAAGGTGTTGCAGCTGAATAGGCTGGTGGTGGGCCAGGCTGGACTTTGCCATGCATGTTGGAGATGGAGACGAATGAAGGAGCAGAGAACAAAGATCCCCCAATGTCTTTTTTCTCCTTTAGACTCAGGACGAGCAAGTTGAATAGGTGGAGAACCATTGGAAATCTTTGGGGTCGGGGGTTTTGGAAGGGGTGAGGTCCACTGAGATCATGTCCAGAAGATCACAGTCTGCAGTAAGGTGTACGTCCACCCTGCAGTCAGCAGGTGCCACCCTGCATGTCAGCAGGGAAACCCTCATGGTACAATGCTTCCCAAGCCCATGGCTCCATAGCTTTCCTGCTCTTGGTACCCAAACTAGCAAAATTAAAATTAACTCAAATACTCCTCCGTGTTCTGCAACATACGTCTGTCTGCCGGGCAGACTTACCCTACATGTTTAGAGGTAAAGCGACCAGCGTAGGGGAGACAGCTCCAGCGCACCCTCCCAGATACTTCTTTGGAACCAGAAATAATCTGCACCACTTCTGCTTCCAGGCAGTGCTAGGGGCAGGCTGATGAGAGGAAGAGCTAATTAGCTTGGTCACAGGCTAACAGTGAATGCATCTTCACTGTTTCTGATTCCAGATGGAGCCAGTAGCCACCTCCCGAGCTAGAAGCAGGAGACCAGTGCTCAGGGAGCATCAGGCTGTGTCCTACTGGCAAACACTTCCTTGCATGGTGGGAATGATGGAGGTGAGGGAGTTGGCAGATTCCCGACCATTTCCTTAAATTGGGGGAAGCATCTCATGTCAGAGACAACTTGAGGAAGCAGGAAGACAGTCTCCTCATTTGCGACCATCACAGAAAATCCAGGGCAGTCGGTCACTGTCTTCAGATGGACTCATAGGACACGGTGGCTAGTCTGTGCTGTAGCACCCGGTCATTCCTCTCTGCGCCAAACTCTTCCATCCGTGGCAGAGCCCAGTCCGGGGCACTGCTTGGCCCTTATGAAAATCTGTTTCTCTTCCAAAGAAAAGAAGGATTGCATTTCATTTAGGTTTCATAGCTGCTGGATTTGTTGAGTTGGGGGAATTGCCCTTCTCACTCAGAGCAACTCAGAAATGCAGTGGCTGGAAGCACAAAAAAATGCTCTGGGAATAGCTCTGAAACGGCTGGTGTCTGTGAACTGTACTGGGCACACCTGGAGCAGGGGGGCAGAGCCACTGAATCATACACATATCCATCCCTAGGTCAGGGCTAGGACCCGTTACTCCTAGGGACCACTCCTGCTTGCAGCTTGCTAGTGGCAGAGGGCAACTGTTGGAGTGTCTGCCCTAAAATTGATGCCCTTCAAAGCATGGGGCCCGGAGTTGATACCTGCCATGACTCTGTGGATTTTAATCCCCGTCTTGCCATTGAAATTCATTCATTGCTCCTCACCGCTAAAGAAACTGCTGCCTGTGGGGTAGGAGCAGACTCAGAATATTCTGGGGCTGGTGGAAGGTATGGCAGTTTCCAGGCTGCTGTGAGTTTGACAGGGGCTGTCTGGGCTAGGAGGGTAGGGCTAGGATGAGGAGAGCAGCTGAGTTCACTGGTCACCTGGCTTCTTTGCATCGGCCCAGGGGTCAGAAGACAGCAAAGACGTGGGCCCGACAACTGCCAAGAGCAAAGGTCGAGGCTGTGGTGGACAGCAGAGCGTGCCTCCTCTCTCTCCCAGCACGGTAGCGAGGTCAGCCCCTTTGCAAGGGGCAGTCTCCAGAGCACACAGTTGTGAGCCACCCGGTACGTACCTCACCCGTGCGCTGGGCTTTTGAAAGAGAGGCCTAAGGGCCTGAGGCCCCCAGCTCCAACTGACCGCCTCCAGGAAGGGTCGTGGCTCCTATTTCTTGGGCACGTTGGTATTAAAGATATGGTTCCTAGTTCCCGGTTAAGCGCACCTCTGATGTCTTTCTGGCTTCTCCATAGGGCCCCCCTTCCAGGTTTCGGGTCTCCAGCCGCTCCGTCCCTCACCCTCTCGGTCTGTGCCCTCCTGGCGACTCCCTATGACGGCACTGGCAGGGCTGACATTTGTTCAGACACGGCTGTTCTTCTCTTTGTCTCTTGTGGAGAAGCAAAACCAGCCAGGTCTCACAAAGCACCGTGCTATTTATTTTAGCACAAAAGCATTACAGAGAATTTATCATGAAACAATGCGCTAAGTCTACCGGGCCCAACTGTCAACAGCTCAGGGCTCTGGCTTTCCCAACCCCTTTCTTTTTTTGTTCCACTCGGTGCCACAGTCTTGCATTGCTGGATCAAAGGAGAGTGACCCAACCCATGCCTCTATCAGGTTGGCCAACGTACAGTGCTCACTGTTATGTTTGGTCGGCTTCTTCAACCCATTCCAACAGGATATGCAACGTTACCTAAGCATACAAGGCATTTCTGGACTCATTTGCTTGCCAGAGGCTTTGCAACTATTATTTTCTAAAGCTTTCATTTTCCTGCTAGCCCCACACAGCACTTGGAAAAGAGGTCTTGGAATATAGCATGTCTCTGTCACCTTGATGTTTACAAGCTACTGAGGTCTCAGATGTACCACAAGAGTATCTCGCTCCATCCTGCCGTGGACATTTTCTAGCCCAACCTGAAAGTTCCCATCCAAGGGAAGTCCTGGCCTGAGATTGCAGCCCATCGAAGCTTATCAGGTAACTAAAATAACCACAGCAACATGGCAATATGACTGTAGCCCATTGGAAGTCCTGAAATGTAGTTTCCCAGCTAGCTACTGCTGAAACCTGTGCCTGCTGAAACCTGTGTATGGGTGGGACACATAATAATCCCACCACAGACTGCAGGACGACCATGCAGCCCCTGCCTAGACCTTATGTCATTGGGAAAAGGACAGAGACCACTGCCTTTCCTGGCTGGGTCAACCAAATAGCTGATACAGCAGAGGTCCTCTTTGTCGTCTGACAAAGGTCATCTGACTTCGGTCCTCTTTCCTGCCAGGGGCAGGGGGTTGGACACGATGATCCATTGGGTCCCTTCCAACTCTATAATCTAAGAATCTATGAAAAGACATGTGCAACTTGAGCAGCCAGGGTCGACACTGGCAGATCCCACCCCACAAACCAGTCAGTCTCCCTGGTCAAATGACATATTTGCATTTTTGTTTGCATTAGACTCATACCCTTAAAAGCTGCAGGATGTATCAAGGGAGGAGCAGTGCAAATCTAGTTTTGAGCCAGGGGCTGGCCTGTCATCCCCCTCTCAAAGGCTTGTCATTTCAGTGACAATGGCCTTTGAATGCATCTCCCCGCACCTGATTATCCCCGCCCATAACTGATGTGAGCTCTGCCTCTGCCCTCCTATTCGAAATCCCACCCAGCAGCCTGTAGTGATGTTGCAAGAGATTTCATCTTGTGAAGTGGCCTTTATGCCGGAGCCAACTGCAGCCAAGCAAGCAGATGCAAAGATCAGTTGGCCCTAGTCCAGAAAACCAATAGTGAAGCTGTACCCGGAGCCTGAGAGGTACTGGACCCCATTCACCCATGCTGGAGGAGCTCAAAGGCAGGACCTAGCAAGCTGTACAGCAGTAGGTCTCTGTCCTACTGCTGGTCTGCCCCAAATGGGCTGCTGAATCCTAATTTCGTGGACCTGTCCACCTGGGACTGCCACGGTTGTGGAACTCAAACTCAAAGTGGGTAAGTCTGAAGCCCAAAGGTCTTTGCTGCCCATCAACTCCTTCCTGACAAAGGGCTCCTGAGCCATGGTGGGATGGAGAGAAGAGGACCGTGGCACGTGGTGCTTTTGAATATGTCCTTTGAGGGCTGCATGGGCCGACCCTGGCGATGAAGAGCCTGCCAGATGGAAATCTCAGGACATCTCTATCACTCATGTCCTGACTCTGCAAAGGACCCTTTTGGAGCCCTGGGAGCTTGGAAAGGAGACACTTGAATCATTTGCGTGCACTCACTGCTTGTTCTACCAGAGAGGAGTTACATCATGTTCAACCACAAAGGCAGGTACGTTACACTTGGGGATTTTCTAGTTGGGTTACTTATTTCTGGTAACACTGTTTAGTTAACCTCCCAACAAATCAGGTTTGGTACACAGAGCTGGGGGTATTTATTTTAGCACAAAAGCATTACAGAGAATTTATCATGAAACAATGCGCTAAGTCTACCGGGCCCAACTGTCAACAGCTCAGGGCTCTGGCTTTCCCAACCCCTTTCTTTTTTTGTTCCACTCGGTGCCACAGTCTTGCATTCCTGGATCAAAGGAGAGTGACCCAACCCATGCCTCTATCAGGTTGGCCAACGTACAGTGCTCACTGTTATGTTTGGTCGGCTTCTTCAACCCATTCCAACAGGATATGCAACGTTACCTAAGCATACAAGGCATTTCCGGACTCATTTGCTTGCCAGAGGCTTTGCAACTATTATTTTCTAAAGCTTTCATTTTCCTGCTAGCCCCACACAGCACTTGGAAAAGAGGTCTTGGAATATAGCATGTCTCTGTCACCTTGATGTTTACAAGCTACTGAGGTCTCAGATGTACCACAAGAGTATCTCGCTCCATCCTGCCGTGGACATTTTCTAGCCCAACCTGAAAGTTCCCATCCAAGGGAAGTCCTGGCCTGAGATTGCAGCCCATCGAAGCTTATCAGGTAACTAAAATAACCACAGCAACATGGCAATATGACCGTAGGCCATGGGAAGTCCTGAAATGTAGTTTCCCAGCTAGCTAATAACCACAGCAACATGGCAATATGACTGTAGCCCATTGGAAGTCCTGAAATGTAGTTTCCCAGCTAGCTACTGCTGAAACCTGTGCCTGCTGAAACCTGTGTATGGGTGGGAAGGGTAATAATCCCACCACAGACTGCAGGACGACCATGCAGCCCCTGCCTAGACCTTATGTCATTGGGAAAAGGACAGAGACCACTGCCTTTCCTGGCTGGGTCAACCAAATAGCTGATACAGCAGAGGTCCTCTTTGTCGTCTGACAAAGGTCATCTGACTTCGGTCCTCTTTCCTGCCAGGGGCAGGGGGTTGGACACGATGATCCATTGGGTCCCTTCCAACTCTATAATCTAAGAATCTATGAAAAGACATGTGCAACTTGAGCAGCCAGGGTCGACACTGGCAGATCCCACCCCACAAACCAGTCAGTCTCCCTGGTCAAATGACATATTTGCATTTTTGTTTGCATTAGACTCATACCCTTAAAAGCTGCAGGATGTATCAAGGGAGGAGCAGTGCAAATCTAGTTTTGAGCCAGGGGCTGGCCTGTCATCCCCCTCTCAAAGGCTTGTCATTTCAGTGACAATGGCCTTTGAATGCATCTCCCCGCACCTGATTATCCCCGCCCATAACTGATGTGAGCTCTGCCTCTGCCCTCCTATTCGAAATCCCACCCAGCAGCCTGTAGTGATGTTGCAAGAGATTTCATCTTGTGAAGTGGCCTTTATGCCGGAGCCAACTGCAGCCAAGCAAGCAGATGCAAAGATCAGTTGGCCCTAGTCCAGAAAACCAATAGTGAAGCTGTACCCGGAGCCTGAGAGGTACTGGACCCCATTCACCCATGCTGGAGGAGCTCAAAGGCAGGACCTAGCAAGCTGTACAGCAGTAGGTCTCTGTCCTACTGCTGGTCTGCCCCAAATGGGCTGCTGAATCCTAATTTCGTGGACCTGTCCACCTGGGACTGCCACGGTTGTGGAACTCAAACTCAAAGTGGGTAAGTCTGAAGCCCAAAGGTCTTTGCTGCCCATCAACTCCTTCCTGACAAAGGGCTCCTGAGCCATGGTGGGATGGAGAGAAGAGGACCGTGGCACGTGGTGCTTTTGAATATGTCCTTTGAGGGCTGCATGGGCCGACCCTGGCGATGAAGAGCCTGCCAGATGGAAATCTCAGGACATCTCTATCACTCATGTCCTGACTCTGCAAAGGACCCTTTTGGAGCCCTGGGAGCTTGGAAAGGAGACACTTGAATCATTTGCGTGCACTCACTGCTTGTTCTACCAGAGAGGAGTTACATCATGTTCAACCACAAAGGCAGGTACGTTACACTTGGGGATTTTCTAGTTGGGTTACTTATTTCTGGTAACACTGTTTAGTTAACCTCCCAACAAATCAGGTTTGGTACACAGAGCTGGGGGCGGGGGGGTGCTGTGTGGATGAAGAGTGAGAATTTATTGCTAGATGACGCAGCATTAGTCCTAGCTGATTGGCACACCTGAATGAGATATGGTGGAACACCCAAGACTGACCTGCAGTCCACTCCCCTTCACCTTCCTCTTCTGCATCATTGTCTTTTCCTCGCTCTGCAAAGCCACTTCATTTCCACTCTCCAGATCCCGTTTTTCTCAGCATGGGAGTTTTCCGGAACAGCAGCTGGAGGTCATTCAATACTGCCTAGACCACTGCAGGGGCGTCAAACAAGGTAAGGATGGGTTGTGTGTGCTGGGGTGGGGGGGAGGACTGGACAGGACCACCTGCACTGCATTCCCACCTCGCCTCCCCAAGCTCAGGCAAGTTTCTTTCCCTCTCTGCTCCTGTTCCCTCTTCCACCTCTATCAGTTCTGATTCTGTGATTTTTCTCAGAAGGGACCATGCCAGTGCATAGTGTGTCACAACAAAAAGAGCTTTTATCTTGCTATGGGTTTACTTCTTAATGCATTGATTCTGAGTTTCTTAAATGAGTCAACGAGCAGAAAGTAAAGAAAAAGATAGGAGGAGAAGGAGGAAACTGAGGGTGCCCACAGCAAAGGAAACCGGAGATCTCCGGCAGAGCCTGCTATTTAGTGCCTCATGTTCCTAGGTTTTTGTGCTTAAGCTAATCGTCATTGCTAATTAAGCACAGTCAAAGAATGCTTTCGTTCTGCGCCGAGCCAGTTTTGAAAGCAACATTCTTTGCATTTCGTTTTGATGCTGAAGTGTTGACTCTATTGAGACTCAAAATGTTCATGTGGCATCAGGAAGGTATTAGTGTAAGAAAATCGCAGCGCTCTCTCCAATACACAAAAGAAAGGGTTGGTCAGAACCAGCCCGACTGGTTCAAAAAGGAGGGTGGGACATCTCTTAGTCTATTTGTTGACACCAGGTAGTGTGTAAATTGGCATCAGACTGTGCATTTGGGGGCAGTAACTTGTGACTGCTCCCAGCGCGGGTGACACGAGTTCTTTGTATATGGGCTATCTTGTCTTTACAAATTAAGGCCTTGACTGACCTTGGATACCTAGAGTCCTGGGTACTCCCAGTATTGCGCCCATCCTGCAGACTGCCCGTAGGTCCAGAACCCCCCATGTAACCCATTAGTGAGGGTGGATCACAGATACTTCTCTATACAAACCCATTCACGTGAGCTGTTAGCCCCGGAGGCCCCCAGTTCAGTTCCCTGCTGGCATCCAGGACCTCAACCCTTCAACTACTGAGAGATCCCACCGCCCTCCAGCACCAGGGTCCTCCCAGCTGAATTACAGCTCTCTTCTCCCCAGCTTTGGCTCTGCTTTGTTCCTGGAAGCCAGGCAGCTGGGACAGCACGTTCGCTTCAGCTCAAGGAGTAGTTCGTACTGGAAGCAGTAATTCACAGTACCACTGACGTGCGTGAAGGAGGTGAATTTGCCTCCGGGTGGGGAGCCAAAGGACATGGCTGCCACAGGGCATGAAACGGGGCGGGAATAGGTTTCCTGGCAGGTGTGCTCATATCTCTGGGCCCACGCACCTTGCTACGAGTGTCCCTTCCCCACTCTGCTCGCTTATCGCTCGCCGCTAACCCACTGTTTCTGCATGTTCAGCATTCTCAGATACACTCATGGAGGCGACGGGGCAGAAGAAAGGCTTCCTCGGCAAGCAGTTCTTCGCTGTGCTTCTCTTCCATTTCTTCTTCGGCATCTGCTTATTTACCTACATTCGGCAAACCAGGGAACCAGAATCGGCGCCCTGCAGTTACCCTCCCTCAACCCTGCCAGGCTCACTAGCCTCTCCAGAAAACACCTCAAGCCCAGAAAAGAAAGCCCCAGAGCTGACCATCCTGCTCTGGACTTGGCCCTTTGGGCAAAGTTTTCCTCTGACAAAATGCTCCACGTTGTTTGGCATCCCTGACTGTCATATGACAGCCGACCGCAGCTGGTACCACAAGGCCGATGCTGTGGTTATGCATCACTGGGATGTTTATTCCGGTCCGAGCAGGCTCCCGCGGGAGCCGAGACCCCCTTTCCAGCACTGGATCTGGTTTAACTTGGAGTCTCCCAGCCACAGCCCAAACCTGGGTGCCATGAACGGTATCTTCAACATGACCATGACCTACCGAAAGGACTCTGACATCTTCTCACCCTATGGGAGCCTGGAGCTCCTCAGGCAGCCCCACAACTTCACCATCCCAGCCAAGACCAAGCTGGTGGCCTGGGCGGTGAGCAACTGGAACCCAGGCTCGCGGCGGGTGCAATACTACACTGAGCTGAAGAAGTACATCCACGTGGATGTGTACGGCCGTCAGCACAAGCCTCTGTCACAGGAACAGCTCCTCCCCACTCTGTCCCAGTACAAATTTTACCTGGCCTTTGAGAACTCTCTGCACGAGGACTACATCACTGAGAAGCTCTGGAAGAATGCCTTGACCTCCGGGACCGTGCCAGTAGTTTGCGGGCCTCCCCGGCAAAACTACGAACGCTTTTTGCCCCCAGACTCCTTCATCCACATTGACGACTTTCCCAGCGCTCTGGAGCTGGCTCAGTACCTTGAGCAGCTGGATAAGGACCCCGTGCGCTACGAGCGCTACTTCCAGTGGCGAACCTGGCTGAGCCCCTCCATCTCGCCAGGCTGGATCTTTCACTACTGCAACGCCTGCCAGTTTTTGCACAGGACAAAGAGCTACCAGACCATGCGGAGCTTGAGTACCTGGTTCCGGTAACCCATGCAGGCACATGAAGCATCCCAGAGACACATGGTGGGGTGGGGGGGGCACTCCTGCCTCGTCCAAGTGAGTTCCCTCTCTGATGTTCTCTCTCCGCCCTTGATTCAGGCTGGTTTCTACGTTTCCTCCTTTCCTTTCAGTTTAA
The DNA here is from genome assembly GCF_000455745.1 of Alligator sinensis. Classification (NCBI taxonomy): domain Eukaryota; kingdom Metazoa; phylum Chordata; order Crocodylia; family Alligatoridae; genus Alligator; species Alligator sinensis. The sequence continues at coordinate 4,158,461 of NW_005841880.1, forward strand.
CAGGTGCTTTTTCAACCAAGGGCAAATGGTTTCTTCCCCGCCCCTGGACTCAAGGCTTGCGGCTGCAGTTGCCGTGAGCTCTGACCTACATGAGGACCTTGTGCCTCTCCACATGTAGGTATGTGCTGTGGGAGATGCTAATTGCTACCTTGGTTGCTTTCAAGTTCCTGGCTGCAAAGCTTTTCTGGCAGAGGACAAATCTGCTCTTTGATGATTTTTTCCAGTATTTTCCCAGGGAGAGAGGTAAGACTGACTGGCCTAAAGTTACCCAGGCAGAGGAAGGAGCTGAAACCCCCCTGAGGGTGGTGAAAAGAGGCCCTGCTGGTGCACTGGCTGCTCTCTGCCCAAAAGGCTGGTTTCAAGAGAGCAATGTGGACCTTAGAGACCACCTATCCTCCCTCCCCCTCCATGGCATATTGCCAAGGCTGATGTCTGAGCCAAAAAACCTATGTTCTGTGTCTGGCCCTGCTCCATGACCCTGATTAAATCCCCTCCTGTCATCCTTTGTCTGCTCGGTTTCCAATTTACTGTGGGCCCAGACCTCCAGAGGGGCTACTGCACCATGAATCATGGTGGCCAACAGGGTCTTATGCTTCTTGCTTGTAGCAGCCCAAGTCTGTTTTGCTGCGTGAGATCCCTCTTTGCTTTGCCCATGAGGAGATGGGGGAGTGGTGGCCCTTGGAAGCATCAAGGCTGTGACTGTGCAACGGGGAGCTAAGGGGTCTTTGGCTCTGTGGTGGCTGGATCTCGGTGGTTCAGTTGATCTCCTCCCCAGGACAACAAAGTCTGTCGGATCTGGTCCTTGTGAGGCACCACCAGGCCTCTACCCTGTGTCCCCTTTGCCAGGAAGCCTCCAAAACAAGGCAACTCCAGTGCTTGTTCCAGTGCCTTGCCATTGCCGCGCGCCTGCTCCTCTCCACCTGCTGCATCTCCCCATGGACTGCAAGCCTACAGGGCGTTTCTGTGCAGAGCCTGGCATGACGGGGCCCTGGCCCCTGCTTCAGGACGGGGAATGGGAGTCAAAGCCAGTGCTCGGGGAGGTGGCAGCTCTCTAAACCCACCACTGACACAGGGTAGGGGAACAGAGCTCCTGTTAGACAATGGGAGGGGACTGGCCTTCAAGGCTGCTATAAAGTTTTATTATATTTTAACAGTGTTTTAACTGTGATGCACCTGGGCTGTCAGCCTCATTCACAGGGCTGGGGCATATCCTGAGGGAGCTGCACCCCTCCCATGCCCTAGTTTCTTGGACAGCTGATAATCTCCGGGGTTGGGGTGGCATGTTTACACTGTATTCACTGCTGTGTCTGCAGCTCCTGTAACCACAGGCCCAGGTAGCTTTGAACGGGACCCTACAGGAACCACTGGCAGCACAGCTGTGGCACCTGGGAGCTCAGTGGGGGCTGCACCACCCATGTAAGGAGCTGGGGAAATACTCGCTGGCAGTTCCCAAGCTGCCCAGTTTATAGGTAGCTCAAGTGTGAGCCACGGTCATGGTGGCAGCACTGCTGCCATGCCCTCAAAGCAGCCCTGCCCTGCTGTACAGATCCAGGAGGATGCAGCTATCAAAGGGGCAGCCAGTTCCCTCTTCTCCTACCCCTTTACAACCCCACACGCAGCTGGAGGTCACCGGTGGGAACACTCACCCATCTCCAACACAGTGATTATTTGTCGAGGATGGGTTTTCACTGCTTACTTGATGGCCTACGCTATCAAGACACTGTCCAGGCAACTGGACTCACAACTTCCTCTCCCCTTCACTGCACCACACTGGATCTTGGCGCTGGCTATTTGATCCTCTACTACCTGGTACCCTCGAGCAATACTGGGTCCAGTTTTCTCTCGCTGGGGAAAGGCAGCTGCAGGCAGGTCCTGGCAGGGCATGGAGACAGAAACAAAATATTGAGCTTCCCCTTGTAACATAGTGTTGAGGAACAGTGCAGCCCAAGGGGCCCGCCTGGGATGAACAACAGCTCAGAGAGGAGCGACTGCTCCGGACACAGGCAGAGCTACAGTCGGTTACACTCGAGACACGTGCCCAAGGTTATCGTTGCCACCGAGAAAGCTAGAGAATAGAATCAGCCGAGATCTCCCGAGCTCCCATTCAGTGTCTAGCCCTTTGTCCCCCAATGGCAAGTCCCAGCATAAAGGATTGGCTGGCACCGCATATAAGAGAACGCGGTATGAAACGTCACTCGTGGCAGGGGGCTGCCAGGTGGGTAGACACACCTGCTGCACTGTGTACCTGTTGCCAATTTGAAAGGTGTTATTAGTTTGGGAGCAAAGTAAACCTGTAGAACAAGTGCACCTGGAACACACCTGGCTAATGGTTCTGGGGCTGTTCCCAAGGGTGGCCAGTCCCATTATTTCCCCTTCTCCATTGTTGGAGTATTTATATTACTGCAAACTGGGTTTGATCAGAATTGGCTCACAAGGCGCTTTTAGTTTTCAGCCCCTGAAAGACTGAAACTAAAAGGGAGGGAGCGGGAGGAAAACCCTCTCCGAGAACCCTTAGTAGGTAACTTTCAGTGCAGCTGTATGTGATTAGAGCCAAACCAAAGGATAACACAAAGCATCAGGTATAACACATAACAACATAAGAACTGCCATTTACTGAGTCAGACCCTAGGTCCGTCTTGCCCAGTGTCCTGTCTCGCACAGCAGCAGAGCAGACGCCGAAGGGAGAGTGAACAGGATGTGACCAGGGTTTTTTCCACTGTTCTTTTCTCACGTGCAGCTGCTAGTATTTAAGGTCTAGGAAGTCCTGATTCAGATGCTGCAGCCCTAACCCCTGTGCTCAATATCTCCTGATGCCCCTTTCCTCCAAGAACGTGTCCCATCCCCTTTTGAATCGGGCTAAGCTTTCATTTCCCACTGCATCTGGTGGCCACGAGCTCCGCTCTTTAATGATGCGCTGCGTGAAAAAGAGCTTCCTTTTGCTAGTTTTAAACTGCCTACACACTTGTTTCATTTTGTGACCCCCTGATTCACAACCTTGGTTCGCCAGACTGGCAGTTTAAGTGGAGCAGAGAAGGGCCAAGGGTGGAGGCGGCCGGCAGGCTGAAGTGCGCTTCACCTCCGTTTCTGAAGCTTTTTTTGCTCTTTTTACAATGGCATTTTTCCGATTAAAAGAAGTGGGAAGGGGTCCTTCAAAACTCGGGATTACGGAGCAGTCCAGCCAGCAGCAAAATGGAGCATTTCATTTACAAATAGATCAACACAAGCTGGTCTGGCATTTTCAAAGTACTCACCTCCTGGGGATAGTTTCCTCCACCGAGGCATCATTGGTATGGTCTGTGCCCTGAGCAGGTGTGGCGGGGGGCTTCAGTGTTGGTCTGACTGGCAGCCTAGGGTTTAATGCAGTAGCCACCTGCTACGTGCACTGTCTCAAGGCTCCTATGGCAGCGGTGCAGGGGCTTGACCCTGTCACCTTGACCAAGAGGGTGGTTGCAGTAAGGGGCTGTGTCGACCGCTTCCCCCACAGGCTGATGAGGGGACTCGGGACATGAGTCCACAGCTGCTGCTGATTCCAGTTACCAGTGGCAAAGGGCAATGCCAGATTCGGTCCCCCCTTTAATTCAATTGTGCTGCCCCTGTAACATCAGTGCATGGGACTTGTGGCCTTGTCACCCTCCCACTAGTTAAACTATTGCCCCTAAACCCAGGGTGGTGCACGGTGGGACACCATCACCTCCTTTCTGCATGCTGGCTGGGATGCTCAGGATTGGGTTTGCTGAGCAGATAAGCTGGGGGACTGTGGTGGAAACCTCTGGGGCTTAGATGCTCAGCATATAGGGGCTTCTGCATTTGCCCAGCAGCAGAAATGTAGGCACAGAGGGGTCTTCAGCACCAGAAACCCAGGTGCATGGGAGTTTAAGGGCCTTCAGGGTTAGACAGCAGCTGAGCAGGGGTTTGGGACGGGCCTAATTGTGCTTCTTGGCCTCTACCTGACACTGGTTCTTGGGATCTATGCTCGGTGGCAGCCCTTTGGCACAGAGCAACATCCCCCTCCCTCTTCATACCTGCAGTACCAATTAAGCAGGGCACAAGCCTACAATTTAATCAGGCAAGAGCAAAATAGCTTTCCATGGGCATAAATCTTTGGCTGCTTAGATCATCAGGCAGCTGGAGAGGCTATTACCTAGGATCTGGGAGTGGAACATAAAATTATAGCTCGACTCAGGCAGTGAGACTATACAGAGCCCGGCAGAGCCATGGGGACATGGGCAGGGGTGCACAGCCTGCCAGGTGAGTGGCACCGAACGCTGGGTGTATGTGACAGCTGTGCACACGGGGTTTGGTGCCACCTTCTGGAATGCAATGCCCTCGATTCAACAGCCAAACAAGGCACTCTTCGCTAGTGCTTTGCTGGTGGGGCTGACTTTCCAGGCAATGGAAATAAAAATACTTAAAAGAGTTGAGCAAGCAGCAGTGAAAAGTAGTTTGCAAATCATAAACAGAGGGACCTGCTGCATTTTTAATCTGTACTGAGGACCAGCTCCCCAGGGGGCTTGACAGCAGGGGAGGCTGCATGTATTTACCGTGGGTTTGTACTGCTGAGTTGTCATTTCCACCTAAGCCGAACAGGTATTCCACCTATGCCACAAAGGTCCTCTATTGGAAGGACATTCCCAAGGACTCAGGGTGAGTGTTACAGGAGTAGTCCAGTCTGCAAAATGGGTAACGACATGAGAACGTGCTTCCTAAGCTGATGTCTTGTGCCCAGTCCCGTGTGAACAGGGCCTGATTCTCTGTTGTCTGCACCAAGTGCTCCTGTTCTGATCCGGTGACATTTCATACCATGTACCACAACGCATGGCACAAAATACTGGGTAGTGGAGCACCGGGACAGCAATTTCTCCTCTCTTTTGGACCTAAATTCTCTAAATGCTGCCACAAGACTGATATACCAAAGAGTGACAGTGCATCTCCTGGCTGCACACTCTGGATTGCTTCTGCACGAGCACCAGCTAGAGGTTTTTTTAACGACCTCCTATGCATCCAGCCAATTCAGGCTCCAATTGACCGAGCAGAGAGGAGCTCAGCAAGCCATTGCTGTGCACATCTGGCAGAGATTCCAATGTGCGTTGGGTAATGGAGTCCTAAGCGGCCAGAACAGCCTCGTAGAGCCAAGTCCCTTAATCTGTTAAGGGCAAATTGTTGATGTTAAAAGCCCTGAGCCCATCTCACTGAGTAAGATTCATTTTGTTCTTTCATAAATCCAGCTCCGTGCCACAATCTCTGCAACAGCACATGTACAAAACACTCCCCCCTCTGAAATAACACAAAACCTGCCAAGGCACCAAAATTAATGGGATTAGCTCAGCACTACCTTTGCTTGTTTGCTTCCATCCCTCTGAGCATGCAGAAGACCCTGAGAAAGCACTTCAAATCATTCCTTAAAGCAGGTTTGGCACCAAGGAGCTACAGCCACCTTTCTCCCCAGTTTTGTGCATTAAGTCAAACTGGGAATGGTGGCAGAGTAGTGATGGCCGAGCCCATCCAAGGTTAGGGTGGCCTTGGTAATAGATAGCACATGATCCTCAGAAGGCAGTGTAAAAAACGTAGGAAAGTATGCAGGAGACAGAGCACATAAGAAGCTGTCCAGGGAGAGGACCCATGTTGTTACAGAGCCAAGCCCTGTATATGTCTGAGCACAGCTGGGGCATCTGAATGCACACTGGGGCACGACTTCTACCAAACGGAGACCTCTGCTCCACAGTGATTTACTCTTCTGCTTAACGTGATACCAGTGAGTAATCCATTAATATAAGGAATGCTGCTTACTGCTGGAAAATAAATTACTTTGAATAAATGTTTGCAGGACCAGGGCCTTGGCTTGCAAGCACCGCTGTTATCTAGGTGCTTGGAAAGTCTGCTGTATATTGGGACTGATGATCTCCCTCGCACCTTCTAGGGGCTACTTCAGTATAAATGCTTTTGATGAGGAGGATTTCAAGCATCTGATGATAAGGCGGGTCAAGGAGCACTAGGTAACAGCGAGACGGTTGCAAGCCGCGATCCCAGCTCGCCAGCCACAGAGGTGGAGCGTTTGGAGGCATCGTGGCACAGGCGAGTCCAAGTTTTGGGATGTGGTGCTAGAATCGGGGTAAGTTCCTGGACTATTTTCTTCCCCTGGAAGGGGAGGACAGGGGCAGGTTTTCTCCAGGCTGGGGTGGGAGAGTTGATCGCCGACCGCTAGAAACATCTGCAGCTATTTTGGGATGTTTTCAGGAAACTGCACTGAGAATCATGTGGAAAACCTGAGCCCGAGGCCTGCTGGGTTCCAATGCATCAGGACCGCAGGCAAAATAAATACTTGGGGTTATGATTTATGACTCTTCACTGTGCTGCTCCTCAGCCAGAAGGCTCCCCGGGAAGAAGCCCGGAATTGCCACACCACCTTTAAAGGACTGGCTGACTCGTCGTATTTTAATGACACTGGAGGCATCTGAGCCTGAGAATACAGCAAGGCCAGGCTGTCCAACTTGTAGCACCCCAGGGTGCCCGGTGCTCTGTGTGAGCCCCTCTCCCACCAGCTGCTGCACTGCACAAGCCCCTGGTGCACCCCATGGCCCCAACACATGGATGTGTTGCACCATGAAGTCTCCCCCGTCAAGTGCAGATGCTGTGCGGGGTCCCTAGGTTGCCCCAAGCCCTCTGCCTGAGCCCCATGAGCTGCACTGCTCCCCCGATCCCAGGAGTAGGGGCAGGCGGTGGAAACTGGAGGAGAAATGGGGAGCCCAGAGTCGCAGGAGAGCAAAGTGGGGAATGGTGTCCAGACCAGGAGCTGCAGTGGAAACCAATGGGGGTCACGAGGCCCATTTGGACACCCTGGCAGCAAGGACCGTGCAGGGATGCACCACGCACCAGACTCAAACACGGGCCATGCATGGTGGGAAATCTGCCATGCGCTGTAGGCATTCACCCGATGAAGCTGGGCTGGAATCAGCTTGACGTGCTGTGAACGGTTGAGCACTGGTTGATTAACGCTACGTTCCCAGAACGGGGGAGCTTGCGGCTGTGGAATCAAAGGGAAGCGAGTTTACAGTGCTGGGCCACAGAGGCCGATTTCACGATTGGAAGGGAAAATTGACACTACAATCTAGAAGCTATGTGATGGAGAAATTCAATCCAGTGAAACATCTGGATTCCAGCACTGCAGATGACTAGCTGCCAGGGGCTGGAAAAAGCACAGTGCAAAGGACAGTCACATTTTCATTCAACACGAACGCAGGGCCCAGGTAAAGTTGTTACAGAGCCCTTTAGCTCTTGCTCTTCTCCGAGTGTCAAACCTCACTTGTGGTTTAGCTTCCTGCCCCCATACGGCAGGCCTGCTTGTTTTGCACACCGGTTGGAAGGAGAAGAGCCAAAAAAAGAAGCACCGAATGAAATTAGACTTTAAAAGAGAAAACGCTTGATGGGATTTACCGAGAAGATGTTCCAATCTTGCGAGGAAATTCTGTTCCTTAAATTGTACACCGCTTTAATAGTAGACTGGGTTTTTATCAGGGGTTAGTTTAGAGGACGTTGGGGAAGAGGGTCGGATCTGTGCTCTCCAAAGCATGCGCTGCGAGATGCGGCTTTGTAACACAAGATGCAAGCCAGGACTTGTTTCTGGCAGGTGAGGCTGTGTCCTGTGATATTTTCCTCCTTTCCATCTGCCCATGTGGCAGGATTGGTGATACAGGAGAGGTGGGGATTTGGGCTAGTAGTGGAGCTGGTCAACTTTGGTTCGATGGTCTGACTGAAAGCCTTCCTCAAACAACCATTGCTGCTCCATTGACTCTGCTATGGCCCTTCGGTGAAATGCCTTGGGAGTGCACAACGGGAAGGGGTGACCTCAGAAAAGAGGACATCTACAGAGGGATTATGGCAAAGAAAAGCACCTTCCCACTTGCCTCCTTTGTAGTTTAATGGTGCAGAATCACTTAGGACTGTGGTGACTGGAGTGAAGACAGAAAGGTTACCAGTTTACAGCGTTGGAGAGGTTTCCTTTGGCGTCTCAAAACCAATAAACGGTGAACACCAGGGAGGGTGTTGGATAGGGGGTAGATCACTCTAGAGACGTCCAGTTCAGCCACTTCTGCTACTGTCAAAGACAGGTTATTGGGCTTGATGGACCATTAGTCTGACTCAGTATGGCACTTCGGTGTTCTTATGTTCACACTGCAGGAGTGCAGACATAAAGGCTCCAACAGCTGGGAAAATGAACGCCTTGGAGTGGGATCTAACAAGGGTTTTCTAAGAAGACCTTGGGCAGGGTGTTGTTGGAGCTACACTTGCAGCTAAACCCGATTCAGAACCAATTCAATTGCTTCCATTGGCCTCAGTGGAGGATCTGGCTCACGGTCCCTTATTGTGATCTTTCCCACCCAGTCGTACATGACACTGTGTGTGAAGCGTGGTCAGGAATTTGCGGCAAGGATTTTCCTTCTGACAATGATGGCTTATCCTGCTCTTATTAAAAGCAACAGCAGACTCCTATTGCTTTCAACAGGGGCAGAAGCAAAGGTACAAATGCATTAGGAACATGGTAACACTTGCCACACTTTTTGGTGCATCCAAATATTGGCACTTCATTTGGCAGGGCTGAAGAGCTCTGGTTGTCTGTTCATCTTGGATTACTTAGACTGGCAGCTGTTTGGGGCACGGGCCATCTTCTTGCTCTGTTTGTACAGTCCCTAGCACCAGGGGCTCCTGGGGCTCTTTGGTGCTACTACAGCATAATCAGTAAATCAATCAGTCATCACCACTAGCACGTGTTCTTCCTGGGAAATGAAGGAGCCTAACCAAGCCTCCATTCATTAACACTGATGATGAGGATGGTGATGAAGAAGCTGAGGGTGCATATTGTGCGAATGCCAAGGAGCCCGAGTCCAAGACTGGGATGCCCTCATGTTGGTGCTGTAAAGAGACAGAATAGAAAGACAGTCCCATTTCTGCAGAGCTTAAGATGTCCTTAAAAATGATTAAGTGTTTAGCACTTGCTGCAATGAAGGAAACCTTCAAATAATGATTTCCATGAAGACCAATACTGTTGTCTTCCTATGTCTGCAGCTGGATTTAGACAGAGGGTCACCGGCCCGTAGCAGGGGGGAAGGACTCAGTCTCATTTCTGCTATCGAACACTACCCAGTTTCATTCTTCTATTGCTTGGGAAAGCCATGGAGCAGTACCTGGACCATGGAGACTGTCAGTCCAGGATCCAGCTGATATCTCTCACCACCATCTTCTGTATCCACCTGTGGCTACAAGGTACTTAGTAATCTCCCAAGCTGCTATCATTGGATGTACAGAAGTGACAACTTGGTTGAGGACACCTGGGTTGCATTCCTGACTCAACCAGTGCATGATCTGGGTCAACTTCTTGCCTCTCTCTGTTACCTCTTCCACCCTTTTGTCAATCTTGCTCATTTGGACTGGAAGGTTTTTGGGGCAGGAGCTGTATCTTTACAGGGCTTGCTTATCTACCTTGAGGCCCGGTGGTGTGATCAGAGCCCTGGTCCTCCACACCCGTGGGAGAGGTCTGTCTCTCCCACTTCAGGTCTCTACTTTTAGCCAGTGGTGGATACAGAAGGTGATGGTGAGAGATAGCAGCTGGACCCTGGACTGACAGGCACCTAGTGAGGTCAGCCTCATTGAAGAGGGTGGCAAAATAAAGAGGGGCCAAATGGGGTTTGACTGGTCTCCTGGGTCAGGCCCCAGTAGGCAAATTAAGTTGGGCAGAACTTTTTAATGACCGAGACAGTGCCGCTGCCGAAGGGATAATGTTTTTGGCTTGAGGGATGTCTGAGACAATAAATGGCTTTTGCATTTGGTGACCAGCCAAAGTGAGACTGAGCCTCTAGTGCTGGGAACACAATCTACAGTGCACAGGAGGGGAAGAAAATCCAGCAAAACACCACATAAAAAAGAAAAATGAGGTGTGCCTGGCCTTACATTGCTCTGCAAGTTCTGTGTTCTCCCCTTTTCTTCTGAACTTTCCACTGACACCACTTTGAGATGGGCTCTGGTTTGCTTTTCTATGTTTTGAAGGCCAAAAGAGACAATAGGACTATCCAGCGTCTCTCTGTGCTGCCAACTCCAAGGGCTCAACAATCAGGAGCGAGGTCCTCCAAAATCCCAAGATAGGTGTCAAATCCTGAACTCGTTAAAGGAATCACTTAGGAATCCTTCTATTGATCTTCCATTGTCACCATTTTTTTAGCCTTCTGTTTTTCTAGCTTTCCCCCCACGTCTCTGAGGGTGAGAAATGTCCTTCTGTTTGTAATAAGAACTGCGATTCTCAGCCATTCACATGCTTCCAGGAGCTGGGGATTTAAGACAAGAACCAACTCTGCACGTACCTGCTGTAAATTCATAAGTGCTGGCAACACTGCAGACTGTCCTCACATTAATCTCACCCAGAAGTTCCTTAATTTTGGGATTCAAATAGACTTCCTCTCCATTCATGCATGGTGGAAAGGCGAATCGCCCATCTCCCCTAGGTGAGGCGATCCAATCACAAACGGCACTCAGAAATGTGCTTATTATTTTCCTTCTTGAATTTTGCTGCCTTCCATTTCTGACTAGTGGATTATGTTACATGTTTGCTGGCTAGTTTGTAGCTCCTTCTAGTGTCAGCTACTCTACCGTGCTCATTTTATTTATGACGAGACTGCATCTGGGATCACTTCCCAGAAGCCACATGGCAATAGGAGTCGGATTTTCAGACTTCAGCAAGAGTTTTGAATGCTCCACATCTTCTGAATAGGAGACCTCCAGTAGAAGTTGACAGCACTGCCAAGAACATCAGGCAGCAAGAAAAGTGTCCCTGAAAAGGAAAAACTGGGGAAGAAAGAGAATCATAAAATCATAGAAAATGAGGGTTGGAAGGGTCATCTAGTCCAACCCCCTGCTCAAAGCAATATCGTCCCCAACTAGGTCATTCCAGCCAGGGCCTTAAAAACCTCCAAGGATGGAGACTCCACCACCTCTCTAGGTAACCCGTTCCAGTGCTTCACCACCCTCCTAGTGAGAAAGTTTTTCCTAATATCAACCTAAACTTCCCTTGCTGCAACTTGAGACCTTTGCTCCTTGCTCTGTCATCTGCCATCACTGAGAAGCCCCAGTGGATTAAAAAAAACCCTCATTGCATGACTAAAAGCCTGCAGGAAACCTGCCCCATAGAGCAAGTCTGCTGATCTCTTTGGGCAGGTTATTCTTTAGATGGCAATCCCCAAACCAAAAAAAGCCCTGCCTGGCAGCTTGACCCAGTGCTTCAGAGCAGGTTGGTGCCCATTACCTTGGAAGAAGGTACAGGTAAGTACACTACTCAAGTGGTAGGGGCATGGTGTATTCACTTTGAGCGACCTGCCCCCCTGATTTTGCGTGGCAGACAGTGCTTTGAACCAGGGCTGGTTGAAATTTTTCCATCTAAAAGGTTCTTTGATGGAAAATAAGGCTTTGAACATTTTTTTTGGTAACAAAAGTGTCCTTTTCCAACAGAAAATGTCAAATTTGGGTTGAAAAACCTGCGTGCCTGAAAACGGACTTGTTTTACGTTGCATCGTGGGAGCTGTAGTTCACTTGCCCCATGTGCCCATTCTTCCTGATGGGCCATGGGCATGGCCAGCCTGCATCTCCTCCTCTCCGTGTGAGCGGGGGGTGATTATGGTACATCAGGGAGGTATAGCTCAACCAACAAGTCTGGTCAGCGAATGCCATGAGTGCAGTGCCGTGGCAGCATGGCCAAACTGACATAGTTCTGTACTTAAATTTTTACTGAAACATCACACTTTTCCCCAGGAATCCTGTCCTTTTTTTTCTGCCCCACTCTGTTCCTCCATCTTTTAATTGGAAGGACACGTGAAAAAGCTGGCATCTGTTGGGGGATTATCCTGACCCTAGTCCCATGTATTTCCCTTGTAGGGCAACAGCTCATTGGTAGCCAACCTCTCTTACCTGACGCGGCTGTGTAGACATTGCCTCCATGAACGCCGAGGGTGGATTCCTGGCCCTAGTGGGGACAAGGGATGGGGAAGCCTTGCAGAGCATCCATGGGCTGTGGTCCAGTTTGGGATCTGCTGTCCTAACCTCTCACCACAGTGACTATTATTTGAAAACTCGTGCAAGACTCATATTTTCCATCGACCATTTCTGATTTGGTCATTAAAAATAAAGTTCCCTCTTCCCACCCTTCTTTTTGACATAGCCTGGCAAGGAGACCGCAGCCTTTCCCCCACCCCTTAGTTTCAGACACACACACACGCAAAGATTTATGAGTCTCGAAAGATGGTTCATAAAATATTTACAGAGTGTAGCCTCAAATGTGAGTGTTTGAATCCCCTCATGCCGGCCGCTGCTGTCAGGAATCTGGGTGGCACAAGGGGAGATGTAAACAGACCTTTTTCCATTCCCCAAATCTCTATAAATCTTCCTGGTCCTAAAGTTTAAAAAAAAAAAAAATTCAATCATTCCTCCGCTGCCCTGCCCACAGTTTAGCTGGCGGCTGCAAGGAGGCTTCCTATCTGCAAAACCAGCCCAGGAAGATTTCTTATCTCTCCTTTCAGTGGAGCTGCTGTCTAGTTTTGGACCGACAATAAATTAACTCACCTCCGCAGGAAGGAGATAGATGGGATCACGGCATAACACAGGCTAACTGGCTTACGGTAACAATTTCAAGAGCACCCAAGTGACTTGTGTCTTGTTTAGATGAAGAAGTTAGTGATCAGTAAAATTATTGTGGATTAAATGTACACGAGCTACTCCTCACTAGTCCCATTCTGTAGCAATGGGTGCTTTTGTGCTCACTCCACTGTGAAAGTGCACAGCAAATGGCTCCATTTGTTCTGCATTAATGGTGTTCACATGGGGATTTAATGCCCGATACTGTGCTGTAAATTCATTATCTGTTGATTGCTTAATTACCCCTTGTAAATCATCCTAAAATCAGCTTTCTGTACGGATGTTGTGCCATTCCAGCTATTTCTGTTGCGGGAGTGATGTGTAACGGCTAGCATCATATTGGTCAACCGCCCGTTTTGCAGGACACTGCCGAAACACGTCTTTGTTCTAAAGCCACACGAAAGGTTGACTTTCTGAAACGTCTCACCAGATGACATTGTTGAAGAGCTTCATTTTGCCTTGGAGCCTCTCTTTGCTTCGATGAAATGGAAACGTCTTGTTTCGCTTCCAATTAAAAAAAAAAAAAAAAAAGTAGACTCTAGAGTAGAAACCAAAATTAATTTGTTCAGGAAAAAAAGTTATTTCCAAATGAAAAATGGGAAAGTTCCACTCTGACCTTATCAAAACACAGTGATTTTTTTTATTCTTAAACAAAAGTTCATTAAAATCAACCCAGTCCTGAGGACAAATCAGCATTAGATCCAGATGTTTTGCATTCAGTCCCCAGGGATGACTAAATCAGAAGTGTTTTTTGGGAAGGGGAAGGAATAAGGCATTTAGCTCAGTAGCTCAACCTGCCATAAATCTATGTTGGAGAAGAGCAATTACTAAAATCCATGGATTTGGGTTCAGTTGACTGCAGTCGGCAGGGGCTTGCTGATTGCTACTGAAAGCGCTGTAGAGTCAAAATGTGCATTCTGGATGCTCAGTACTTCCCCAGCTGTGCAGGGACTTTTTTGTGATCTCAAGGGAAAATTCACCTCCTACAAAGATAACGCACCACTGACACGACCCTGGATTAAGTGCTGCCTAGGAAGCAGAGCTCCTGAGAGTTGCATTCACCCAGCAGTACAGAGACAAGAGCTTGATGCTTGCTCAGAGTGTAATCGCTGGTTTGTGCCACTCCTGGGGGTGGGTACAGGGCACATTTGAAGTCCAACACCTTGATTTGAACATTTTTCCACTGCTTCTTCGGGGCGAGGGAAGACAGCTAGGTTAGGGACAGATGTTCCGGTTTAAGTGATCGGAAACGGGTTTAAACCTGTAACAGAACAGATGTTCAGTGCACCGCAACCAGTTTGAAAATGGCTGAAACTGGTTTGAGATAGACCTGGTTGAATGTAGTATCAGACTTAACTGATTTGGGTTAAACCGGTTTATGCAATTGTCTGTCCTAGACCCTAAAGAGAGCTCAAGTGAAAGCCAGCAGCTGCCCTGGTGATGTATCCAGGGCATGTTTCTGCTGCAGGGCTAATTCAGGGTCTTACCTGGGTTTGGTTTTTAACCTCCTCCAACCTCCACACTAAGCCTCTCACCTGGGTTGGATGGTGTTTTCAGCCTGGGTTAAGCTAACCAGGTTTGGCGTGGGGTAGAGCCCAGATAGGGCTTTCACTCGGGCAACTAACCCTCCTGCTTTGAAGTGAGGACACAGGCTTTACCACTTACATGCCGACAGTCCTGCAGTCCCTTATTTCCTCTGCGTCCACAAGGACAGGCCCGTTCTTTAACAAGTCTCTGAAAAAGGAATGCAAAGAGCAGCTCAAAGACCCTTGGGATATAAGCCAGGGGTCCTAGCCACAAACAGACGATTGCATCCTCATGGTTCCTGCTGCAGTAACTCAAGTTGGTCTTTGCGGTGTGGAAGAAGCCTCAACATAACTCATAGTGTAAGAAGACAAATGATGCTTGTATAAGCCTGCTGGTGCGCTTTCCCCCTTGACCCTATCCAGAGGTAACCAAATAACAGCTCACATGATCTTGATGGCAAATGAAGCCACAAGGACATGTGCTTCAGACAATGAACTGTTGGGACTGCGAACGACACTGGCAAAAGAAACCTCCTGTCTGATGAAATGTTCAGCACCACCATCTGAATTGAAAGAGTGGGTTTTCCTTACTCTAAGCATCTTGATCATGAAAAAGGATCCTTATGATCAAACAGTTTGGCTGGGATGGAGGGACTGATGCTACCTTTTGAAAGCGTGGACATCTCTGGATGAATTTTCAGAGGTGGGGAGTGGGATGGCTTCCATTGATTCAGTGGGAGTTGAGCGAAGCTACTGCCCGCGCCCAGTGCTTTTGAATAACGCCCTGTTGGAAACTGCTTCGAGATCTGTTCTCACATTCCTGC
>NW_005841880.1:4173510-4239325 GCF_000455745.1 Alligator sinensis
GCTCATGTCACTGGGCTGCCAGCTTCTCTGATGATCAGATTAAAAACACAGACTGTCCCAAGTGCCAAACATTCACAAATCTCACTGACATCCGTTAAGAGCTGCAGGGGCTGAACACTTTTGTAAACCAAGATACTTCCATTTAGTGGTGCTAAGAGTAGATTTTAGGTGCCTAATTTTATTTTTTACCGAAAATATGGAAAGCTCATCCTAAAGAGTTTACCTAACAACAGATCCACACCTGTGGGATTTCCAAGACCTCCAAAAGGTAAAGCATATTCATGAATATCATAGGGTATTATTTCTAATCCCAAAGTATTTAGTACTTTTCATAGACTCATAGAAAATGAGGATTGGAAGGGACCTCAGGGGGTCACATCTAATCCAACCCCCTGCTCCAAGCAGGACCAAACATAACTAGATCATCCCAGCCAAAGCTTTGTCAAGCCGGGTCTTAAAAACCTCCAAGGTTGGAGCTTGCACCACCTCTGTGGGGAGCCTGTTCCAGTGCTTCACCACTCTCCTAGTGAGAAAATCCTTCCTAATATCCAACCTAAACCTCCTTTGCTGCAACTTGAGCCCGTTGCTCCCTGTTCATCATCTGCCCCCACTGAGAACAGTCCAGCTCCATCCTCTTTGCACCCCCTGGAAGGGAGTTGAAGGCTGCTATTCAATCCCCTCTCAGTCTTCTCTTCTCCAGACTAACTAAACCCAGTTTCCTCAGCCTCTCCTCTTATGTCATATCTCCCGCCCTCCACTGGACCCTCTACAATGAGTCCACATCCTTTCTGTAGTGGGGGGCCCAAAACTGGACACAGTGCTCCAGATGTGCCCTCATCAGTGCAGAATAGAGGGGAAGAATCACTTTCCTCCATCTGCTGGCAGCGCTCCTACCGATGCAGCTCAGTATGCTGTTAGCCTTCTTGGCAACAAGGGCACATTGGTGGCTCATAGTTCACGTTCATCCAGGAGTACCAAAGAATTCTCAAAGAAGGATTCCCCTTCTTACCCTTACCCTTTCTTTGGTGATACCTTACCCTTTCTTTATTTCTTTAGAAACAGCAGGATGGAAAGGTTAAGTGACACAATTTGCAGTGTAACCTTTGGCAAGTCAGTGCCAAAGTCCTGGCTCCCAGTTCTGTGTCCTTCCTCCAGGAAGAGACCACCCTTACCGAGAGGGATGACTAAGGGATGACTGAATGAGAAATCGAAATAACGAGAAGAATACTTAAACACAGCTACACATTAGAACCTCATTACAAATTTGCTTATATTATATTATATGATATTATATTATATTATATTATATTTATAACCTCATTACAAATATAAACTCATTACAAATTATAACCTCGTTTTTTTCTCCTGCATTTAGTATGGGATGGGGCAAGGCAGGAGAAGTGAGTACAAATGACAGGTGCCATCATGGAGGGGTAAAAGCGTACTTGGTTTTCTAGTGGATGCAACATTAATATTAAAACAAAAAGGCACTGATTGTGGCATCCTTTTGATACCGATTATTCAGAGGCACGAATGAAACAAAATAACCGGACAGAAATCAATACAATCCTTAGTTTATTTTCACCTTATCTTGAGTATGTAACAGCATCACACCCAGGTTTATGTTTTGTTTTGTTTTTAAAAAAAAGCTCATACTGCATTTTCCCCCAATGTTCAGAATAAATGATAGACTGTAATAAATGTAAACTGCACTTGGCACCAGTTTGCTCAATAAATAAAAGGAAAAAAAAAAGAAAGAATGCATTATGTAGACTGCACACTATGGCATCTAAATAAATAACATAAGTTACTTTGAATAAATAGAGATTATCTAAAATATAGATGCATTGCATCAACTTCTTGTAGTCGGTCATTCGAGCCCAACAATGCCGGAATAGAAGCAGTTTTTAACAGATGAATTAGACCAGCGCAGAAGACTAAATCATTGGTACTCAGAAGAACTTAGTAAAAGACCTCCATTATGTGGAACGTACAAAAAGAAATGAAATATTGTTTTCCACTCCCATCCTGTTTCTTTCAATTCATTTGAAGTTGCTCTCCTATATTATACGGAGACCGCCGTTTAACTCCTCGCTGAACCACCAGTTCAGCAGTAACCCTGTTTATGAACAGAACAGTGATTTTTCCCCCTAAAAATAATGTCTCAATAAATTAGGGCAAAATGTTTCCTTACCAGAAAGTTTCCAGACTTATTTAAACTTGGAAACACACATTTCCCAATGGTTTCATGTAATTGGAACAATATTGGGCATAGTCCCTCTCGCACAGGCCAGAACAGATCAGGAGTGACTCCATTTTGGCTAATGGAAATCCTGCAGGTTTAAACAGGGGCATCACAGCCACAGTCTTGGTGCCATGTCTGCATTAACCCATTTCTGTGTAAAGCGCAGTGAATTATGCTGCAGCTCACAATCAGACAGAAGAAAATAAAATGATGCAACAAAACTTGATCACAACTGCTGGGGTTTTTTGGTTTTTTTTCAACCACCCCCATACATCATCGTGTTTCCAAAGCTCATCATTTTTTCGAACGCTATGAAATCTTTTTGTCACCCTTTGTTGACAGGGGATGTATTCAGCGAATGCAGATCGGCAGCACACGGAGCTGTATGGTGCAGGGGGGAAAAAAAAGCCCAACAGATGTTATCCATTGTTTATTATGCTTAACAATAAATAGTGCACGTGATAATGTGCAAAGAGCCAGATGACAGGTTTTGGTGCAGCTTTCATGGAGAGACCGCTCCATCCTTTTGCCCTTGCTGTATTTTAAGCGCTCTTATGATGGGCTGCATGTCTTATTGCCACTGACACAGCAATGTAGACATGGAAAGCATCAGCAAACCATTAGAGCACGACTCTATTAGAAACACATTGAAGTGTGCAAGCAACGGAGGAGCACGAAGAGTGTCACCAATTGAGCAACATCATGATGCAACACAAAACAGAGACTCGTATTTCATCTGTAAAATGGCCCCAAACAGGACAGGGAGAGATGCACACATTAAAATCCATCCTCTGGTGACAGAGGATTATCTTTCCAACTAATCTATTAGCAAAGGGAGGGAGGTTTACATTCAGAAACCCAATGTGTAACAGTCAGATCCACACAAGGACCACATCTGCTGCATTTATCAGACATGCTCAAGGAGGTGCAAGGAAGTAGTAGTATTTGCATACAGTTTGGCAGCCTGGGGGGGGAAGGAAAAAACCCAAGAGGAGGCATTTCCCCCGCCACCCCTGGGAACATAAAAAGCCAATATTGATCTCAGTGTTGCACTAGTACAACCATATTGTGAGTCCTAATTCTGCACTGGCCGGGACCGTAAGTAACTATTACACCACGGCAAAAGGAGTGCAGAAGGGTCCCCAGCCAGAACGATCCCGTTTATGCACGCACTTTGCACTGGTGTAATGAACTGTCCAAGGAGCCTGGTTCTCACTTGCACCCAGATCGTTTTGCACCACTCCCGTTGTGTAAAAAGCCTTCGAGTTGGAGGGGTGGGGGGAACTGTGACATGCTCCTACCTCGAGGCCCTTGTATAAATCAGAGCAGTGGAAAACTGCTTGAGCGCAAATAGCAGAGAGGCCGTTCTGCTGCAGTGCGTTGTGGCAGAATACAGCGCGGGAAGAGAGTGTGCATTTCAAGAGGCTAGCGTCCTGCAGTGCTAATTGCCAGTCGGCTTCGTACTAGAAGGCCTGATCCCAGAGCTCAGGGGTTTGAGTGCCCTCTGCTGTGCTACTGAATCATTTTGTGGTTCTCCACGGACAATGCAGCCTTTGCTTCACGTGCTCGTAGAGCCGGGGATGTCTGGAATGGGGTTATGCTAACAGACACCCTGCCGGCAAACGCCATGTGGAATCGCCCTGACATCCATCCAAGGCTGGAGCAGGTTGGCAGCCAGAATGACACGACACTCAGCAGTAGTTTCAAAGACTGTATTGGACATTAGGAAATATCGGAACATTTTAATCAGCTTCAAGAGGCTGAAAGCAGCCTCGACTGTCAGAAAACCGCAGCGAATGGCGCAGCTGGAGCTTTGAGCTAATGGATCCGTCTTGAAGCTCTGCATAATTCACATTCCCTTTCCCTTGGCAAGGCCTCCTGCCTCAATCATCTTCCATGTAAACAGCTCCTGCCATCCAGGCGGATCTCAAAGCACTGTGCTAATGGATTGTGAGCGCCATGGCCCGATCCTGCCTTTGGTCACGCACATCCGAGGTTGGGATTTGGTCCAATGTAGCCAAGGAACAACCCTCCACCCCCACTTCTGCTTGCCGGCTCCACTCCTTGAAATGCAGGCTCTGCTAGGTTGAAACCCAACAACTGTCTAGCAGCCCAAAGGAGCACCACGCACAGAAAGTGGCTATAAGTAGAGACCATAAGGAAGGAAGGGGGTGGGGAGGGGATATTTTTGGAGTAGGAGCAATGTAAATACTTCAAATAGAACTGAATGAGCAGAAGCGAGTTAAAGTCTCTGCTCTCTTCATCTCCTAGCCCGAATCAGACTGAGTTTTGCTTGGCGGAAGGTTTCCCTGCATCTTCAGGAGCACTGCTCCAACCTCTGACGTGAAACTCATCTAGATAGGCAACGCTCCACAGTGCAAAGGTCCAAGCACACTCCTCACCTCAACTCTTCCCTGTCTTCTTCACATGCTCCTCAGAGCCGCAGCAGGACCCATGCATGTGCCCACGTTAGTTTCCTTTCAGTGGTCCTTCCCTGACAGCCCCAATCTTGCATTCCCTAGGGAGGGCAGGACTAAAACCGGGGATTGTTCCAACTCCGCCGTCGGGCCTACAACAGTCATAGCCGCTACAGAGCGGCACCGAAGGATGCCTCTGACAGGTGCTCCTCGGTGAGCTGCAGTTAGACCTCTGTTTTAGTATCAGCGTGCATAGCCGCATCAAGAAAGAACAAAATGAACCAATGTAGCTGAATTAAAGCCACCATCCTCTAAGAAACCCCATTTACACGAGTATTACACTGACTTCAAAATCAAGCTCAAGAGGCCAAGACTAAGGACTACTGATCACACATACGCAACTGGAGACACTTAAAGTCCCTGACTTCAGAGGACATGGAGCCCAGGGCTTTCTGAAGATCAGGCCTCTTGAAGGCATATCAAGTTGGGCATCTGAAGACAGAGGCACAGGCAATGACTGGCCAAATCATGCCAACCCAACGCAACTCCAAGTTCCCATTCACTCCTACGGTCAATCTCCGCAGGACCAGATCGTGAAGGTTTGTCTTCATTGAAAAAATTAACTCCAGTGATAAGTCTACAGTTACAACTCAAGCCCTGGATGCATATAAGCATCCTCCACTTGGATATAACGGTACTTGGAGCTTGAATTGGCTGACGTGCCACTTGGGTATAGGCTAAAATTGACCGTTGACAGCTGCTTATATCTGCAATATGGATTTCATAGACTTCATAGACATTAGGGCTGGAAGAGACCTCGGGAGATCGAGTCTTGCCCCCTGCCCCACGGGCAGGAAATCAGCTGGGGTCAAAGGATGCCAGCAGGATGCCTGTGTCCAACGCTGATAAGCCTCTAGTGCTGGGAATGCCATCTTTTTAAGCTGTAGGAACAAGCCACCCTGGGTCAGAAGCGGATGGGCAGATGGGTGCTAGATCCCAGATGCTGCTGCTGCCCGTCTCTTCAGTGGCTTGGGGAAAACACTCGCAGTCAAAGCCCTCTGCGACAATATGCCATTGAAGCCCCACACCTGCGGACCAGATCCAAGGGTGCTGACCCTGGCACCAATGCCTTCCCAGACTTTCTCCCGCGTGCCAAGTTCTCACGTTGGGGAAGATCCATGGGATATGCTCCACAAGTCCTGAAAGCACACACAAACGAGTGCTGATTCGGCACGGATGCAGCAGCTTGGGAATTATTTAACGGATTGATTCCTCAGCTAATGAACTGGGCAGGAGCACCTCATACCAGCTCTTCCAAGAAGTAACACAAACCAATAGGCTCCTTATTCCTGGAGTCCTGCGTTGTGCCCTGTACTACTTCTGCAACACATCCGCTTTATTTCTTATTTTACTGGAGGCTTCGGCAACAAAACTAATTTTACTTTTATAGTGGAATCAGAATTGGAAAGGAGCCGAGCACTCAAGAGACCATTTATTATTATTAGGTTTTTTTTTAAGTCAGAAGAGTGAGCCTCTTATCTCTTGTAAATTGAATGCACTACGATCCCAGCTCTTAAGTTTAACGTCATGCCATCTACCATCCCCGCCTAGCTGCAGGGTTACAAACAATGCTTGGAAACGATAAAGTACAATGTAATTAAATAGGTAGAAAATACATCCATCAAATCCAATCTGTCCGATTTGGCCTTTTCCTTCTCTTCATGAAAGACAGATTTGCATTTGCTATTGGCAAGGATTTGCTTTTACCGGAGGTCACCTTTTGCAGGCCTGATTTCATACATATTTAAATCAATGGAAAAACTCCCACTGTCTTCTGTAGCTTTGAAGAGGGCACTGAAGCCCCCAAACCATTGCAATCATGGGCATTATCCTAAATTTCAGATTGGGAAACTGAGACCAGAGAGGGGGAGACGTTATCCCGCAGTCCTGGGACAGGACAACAGCATGGATACAAATTGGACCCGGGTGTCCCAGTTCTGCCCCCAGGCCAAACTACAAATAAGTCACAGCTCACAAAGGCTCTTCACCAACTGTTGGCTTCAACCTTTCACGTCTCGTTTGTGATGAGTGGTCTAACTCACACGACACCGTTTCTTCTCCTTCGTTGGAGAGCCACTTTTTCCCTCCGAAACGGGAGAACGACAGCTACAAAACGACAAACACCGAAGAGCAAAAACTCAGGTCGGAGCTACGCTGGGTCAGAAGCAAATACAGGTCTCTGAAGAGGAGCCAGTTCGGAGAGCAAACCCCGGCTCCTAAGTACAATCCTGCTTAGCAGCTGGAACACCAGGGTGGTACCAACGTGGGGAAAACAAAGAGCTATTTGGAGTTTGAAGGACTGTTCACAACCGTTTTGGCCAGCTCTCCTACTGGGCATCAGCCCTCCTGCTCACAATATTTTTTTCATTATGGCGCATTTTTCTGCATGCCTCCGGGGAATGAAAACAGGAAGAATTAACGCTGTTCCTCCCTGGGGCTGTGTCACAGAGCACAAGGCTTGCCAAACCGTAGTATGCCCAGAGTTTATCTAATCTGTTTACTCGTAGCCGAGAGCCGCACACAACGGCCTGGTACTGCAACCGCTGGTTTTAGAGCGTCGGGTCACTGCCAGATGTAAAATGTCACCCTTTACTGACTCTGGCAAGCGCTTCATCTCCGTCACAGTTGTAAACATCATTTGTATCTTTGATATTTCCATCAAATAGGTCAGAGGCTGAGCTGCCTTATACCCCAGGCAATCTCTGTGAAGTCAGTGGACTGAATTCTCCATTCACTTAGCCCACTTCTGTACTCCATTGTAACTCCAGTGACTTCCACACAGTTATCCTTGATTCGTACTGGTGTGAGCGGAGACTTTAACCCACTGGAGCCGTCCAGGGTAAGTCAAAGGATTTGGCACGTGATAGTAAACGAAAACCAGCGGAGAAGACAGGATTTGAAACAAAACTGGAGGAACTCCACTAACAGCAACAGGCTCCTATTGGTGTCAGGGCAGAGGAGGTGGCAGCAGGGTCAAGCCCAGAGAGTGGGACTCCACCTTGAAACCACGGGTTGAGTTATAACGTGCAGCTCGCATTGAGAGATGGGACCCTGCCGGCTAAAGCCACTGGGATTTTCCAACATGCATGTTGCCCCCTATCATTTCTGAGCTGGCAGCAGACCAGGCTCGCGTTAGCAGCGCCTGTTGTTCTGCATGGTCATGTCCCTGATGTGGCATTAGCCGAGGTCTGTACAACTCGACATGTGTGAACCAGGTAGAAGTCAAGTGCTCTAAAGCAGCTGCCTTTTGCAAGCTGACCAGAGGCTTTATATGCATGTAATACCCAACAGATGGACTTTATTCCATTCTCCGACTGCCAGTTTCTACATCTGGGCTCTGCTTTCAAAGGTGAGGGTAAGAATCTGGATTACAGGCTGCTTTCAGATGGAAGCAGGGTGCATGAGAGGCAAGCCTGGCTGAACGACGGTGTTTATATTGCTTTGATACATCTTGGCTCCACTCGGCTAAGAGCGGCTTTTGGATCCGATTAAAAAAAGCCTGACCTTTTCCAGAGGTCAGAAATCTAGGCTATTTGCTCTCCACATTACATTTTTCATGTCTTGCTGGAGATACACACAGGAAGTGTTTGGGTTACTATTCCCATTAGGGACTAGGGGGTTTTCAGATAGAAGGGCCAATTCTTGAATTTCTGTGGCAGCAGGGGGCTTTCCTCCCTTGGGCCGCTTTGCAATCCCAGCCATACCTGCTAATTCACTCTGCTAAGAGAGGGTTTCAGCAAGGTCATACATAAAATCATTCATCCCCCCCTGATTGTTACGCCCTCCCGTGAAAAATAAAGACATACGTTCAGATCCTGCTCTCACCTCTCCCAATGCGGAGTCATTCCAGATTTACGCTGGGTGTAGCCAGGATCAAAGTCTGGCCTACAACTGGATAAAAGGGATAGAAGTCAACAGCAATCAAATCATTCCAGGCCTGTTCGCTTTCCATTGTCTTTGTTAATGCCCAGTACATGACACCAATATTCTCCTTCTGTTTATGGTTTGCCTGAGCTGGGAAAAGAGCCAAGGGGAGAAAACCATCTATTCCAGGCGACAAATATAGCCTGTTCAGAGAATGCAAAAGTCTGTGGTCTCATTTATTTCTCCACAGAGTAAACAGCAGTGACAGTGCTGTAAATGGTAACCTTAGCTGAAAAGGGCCCGATTCTTCCTGCAGGCATGAGACAAACTACACGGCCCTCTTGGAGTCGATAGGAATTACTCTCTGCTCTGCTGAAGTCAATGGGAATTACTCACATCCTGCCACCGGGAAAATAAGACCCAAGTTCTTGGAGGAAAGGAACCTAACCTACCGACAAACATGCCCAGCTCACAGCATTCATTCATACCCCTTTTGTCAACTGGTTGCACAGCTCTAAGCCTTCAATACATGCGAGTTTGATGAGCATTTCCTGTTGCAAAGGCTGTTGTCAGTTGGGTTCTTAAATCTGTTCTGGATTTTGGCCTTGGCAGAGGTGCACTCCCCCAAAATCTGTGGGAGTCCAACCTTTTATGCTCCGTCACTCTACTACTAGGATGCAGATGCAGTCCTAATTGTATTGCCGTGGTCTTCCACAATGTCACGGCCAAAAGCATCTCCAGCCTGAAAAGGTGTCCTTACAGACACACACTTCTCAGACACCAAAATATTTCTGGATCTTTTTACAAGGTGAACTCGGGGAAGCCCCAGCTGCACGAAGTGGCCGACTGACAGCAGCAGCAGTAGAAGAAATGGAGAGTCAATCCAGTTAATGTTAGGTTATTGGGAGCCATAAGACTAAAGCAGAGGAGGAAAAGGTTGAGAAATAAGCCACTGCAATGGGTGAGCAAATTGAAGGAGGCAGTCGCAGGATGAGCAGTGAGAAAGGATAGGTTATTAGGAGCCAACCCAATGCCCAGGAGACTCATTGGGACCTGGATCAGGGTAAAGGAGAGAACCACAAAACATTTGTCCATCAAAAACCAAAAAAAAACACAACTGAGGTAAAGTGGTGTATGAATGCCAAGGATCTCCTTTTTCCCTTTCAACGGACAGCCACAGCTGGAGCAGCCACCGTGCTCCGAGAAGCCAAGTGGAAGCTGGGGCTTAGCCTTTACCCCAGGTATTTCCAAGGGAGCCAGGTGCTAAGATCAATTGAATGGGACTTTCCAAAGCAGTTTGAAGCCCCTCAGCCCACACAGATTTTGGAGCGGTATAACCATTTCATTCACAGGTGTGATTTCCCCCCTGCCAACTCTATCTATACCAACGCAAACCCTAGTGTGGACACTGCTCTAATGGTGTTTTACACTGCTATTGCTTAGCCCTGTCTCCAGGCTGGTCTAAGCATCCTTATACCATATAATGGGATGCACACCAATGCAGTGGTACCTTTCCAATAATATCAGACAAGCCATTGAACTCCCTTGAAAATCCAAGCCTTACTGCGCAGGGGGCTTTGGGACAGTGCTTGAGGGGAGGGGCCAGCGATTCTGCTACAGATGTGCCCCTTGAAAGCCAGTCTGAGAAGTGGCATAGAGGTTTATCTCAGCAGCATGAAACAGCTGCACAAAAGCAGTAGGACCAGGGGTAGCTGCAACTTCCTTCTTGATGAGCCCATGCCCCAATGCAGCATCCTGAACAAAGAGGTGGCTGGTTTGTGCAGCTGTGATTTTTTTCAGGGCTGCTTACCAGCTCAGGATGCCCCATTTGTGTTAACACTAAGGCTGCACTGCAATTTTCAGGCTAAAATGGATAATCACGCCAGTGCCCAATGCCTGAGTGTAACCCACCCCTGTACCCTCCTTTCTCCAGTCAAGCAACCAGGCTGGGGGGCGGGGGTGATGTATAAGGATCCCCGTCATGCCCCAAATGAATGGCACGAGTGAGAGGTGGAGCAGAAACATGCAATAGTTTTTAACTGACCTTATCATGGCTTAGAAGGAATGATATCATTCTGTAATTCTGCAAACTCCACCAATATTTATATCTATATCTATATATATATTTCCTGTACATGTACAGATCATGAATATACTGTATGTGTATGATAAAATAACAATCAGATAGGAATTCAAGATATAAAACAAGGTTTCCTGATGGTTCAGTCATTTATCCCTATATTAAAAAGGTTCCATCCATGTGAATCCCACGCCCGGGCATGATTCTCCATCGGTCTTGGCGTGTGTGTGCACGGCGGGGTACCTTTCAGCCCTAAGAGTGATTTGAAATTCCTCAGTTTTCACACGGTTAGGAATGTGGACGATGACCCAAGTCCTTCTTTCGGACTGGACTGCAGCTCAGGGCCGGCCAGAAATGGCACGTGGAGGTGAAGACAACTGCCTTCTTTTGGACTCGGAAATAATGAGCCAGCTGTGCTTTCCTGCTCAACCCACTGTGCAAAAAAAAGAAAGGGAAAAGGCATCAAAGCACATGTGGACACCAGGTTGGTGCGACTTGATGCCTGCACCCCTGGAGGAAAGCGGCAAGCATTTCCTCGCACCTCTCCGTTTGCTCGCCCCCTCCTTCTCGCAACGCACGGGCCCGTGGACACCAGCCTATCCGGAGGCATCTGCAAATGTGGTGAAAGGCTCCTTGATCTCCTGTCAAGGGGGGTCGGCCGCAGGACACAACCCAGCATCAAGAGTTTCCCGGCTGCCCCTGGAGTCTGACCACAGACCCGAGGCAGGCATGTCACCAGTTGCCTTCTTGGCTGCTCGGAGCCCGGGCTCCATCTCAGTCCCTTCCCCCTCGCTGGTCGCAGCAACAGCCCTTTGGCCAGGACCTTGAGCTCTCGACCTCCTGATGCTGCCTTACGGACATCAAACTTCGCGGGATCCCTTTCCCTGCTTCACACGCAGCCGCACTCCTTGGCCGACAGCTTGTTGACGGTGTGGTACCTGTTGTTGTTGTCCAGGAAAGAGACCTCGTCGTCGTAGGAGAGGGGCCGGCAGCACGGCCTGGCCCTCACTTTCTCCTTCTTGATCTTCTTCTTGCTCCTCATGTTCTGCAGGGAGATGTCGTAGTTCTGGCCGGGCGCGTTGCACGTGCCGCTGCAGTAGCGAAACAGCACAATCTCGTCGGACATGAAGCCCAGGCCCAGCTCGCTGATGCTGACCTCCAGCTCCTTGAGGGCGCAGGGTTTGTGCCGGGCTCGGGCCCGCTTCATACGGTTCCCCGGTTTGGGGAAAAGCGCCAGCTCGTGCCCCCCGGAGTTCATCGACTGGCTGTACTTCTCCACCAGCGCGGAGATCAGCTGGCGGACTTCGCCTTCGGTGTAGCTTTCGAACAAGGTGCTGTCTGCAACAAAAGGGGGACAAGCTGTTAGTGGGGGAGCCCCAGGAGGCGAGAAGCATTTAAAACCTCAGCCCTGGGTATCTCTGTTGCCTGGAGTGAGCTTTCTGAAAGTCACTGAGTTGCACACATGATGGGGTGCAGGCTCCTAAATCACTTGTGCATCAATACCACGCTCCCAGAACTCCCCGAGAGCACCACTGTCCAGCACAAACTATCCCCGTGCTCCTCCTTAGCATGGGCTAAACCCTAAATGAGGTGGGAAAGCCACTCTGAAGATGCTCCCACCCCTGCTTTTGAACTCTCAGCTAGCACGCTTGAGAGCTGAGACCACCCCAGGCAGTCTCGCTGCTTTGTTTCTGGGTTGGGCGTGCGTGCAGCAGGAGCAGCTGGGCGGGATGTGCTGGAGCAGGCACTTCCCGGAAACACTGGGGATGCCGTGCAGACACACCTTGAGGTGCTGTCGATCGTATTACCCTGCATTCCCCCAGCCAGTAAAAAGCAAGGGTTTGTGATCAGAACAGGAGACAATTATGGGCACAAGGAAATCAACCCAGAGATTTTGGAAGCCTCTACAACTTTCAGCAGGTCCTACAACAAACCATAAACTTTCATTAAAAAGAAATAATTGCCCATCTGTCATTTTCCCTTTGCCGACTGATTCGCAGATTCACAGGCATTTGGGTCAGAAAGGACCTTAGCAGATCATCGAGTCCGACCCCACACGAGCCTGATACCGATGGGCTCGTGCCCTGCCAGTCAGCCTTGCAGCAAGCCGGCTTCAGTGAAGTTTTAGCCCCAACTCAAGCTGCGCTCATCCCTTTCTCTCATCCCATTCACTCCATTTAACTAGGATAGCAGCATTGCTCAACACAGTAGCCCAAGGCCTTACTGATGCTAGGGCTGGAATTAATTGCCAGTTGTAATAAATGGATTAAGCAATCCCATGTCAATGGTCTTGGGCCCTGCCTATGGAGCCATTTGAACTGTGGCCTTCACAGAGTCACCAGTATTTTGAAGAGCAAACAGGACGTTAAGGCCATTGAGTCTGATTCTCTCCTGTACAACACAGGGCCAGAGCTTCTGGCCACGCGGCCTGACCTCCCCTCCAAGAGTCTGGAACTGACCTAGCACGTGTTTCCAAGAAAGAGATCCTAAGCAGACAGTCACTCGCAGTCCCAAGTCCAGACAGGGTCAGAGTCCCAGTGAACAAGTTGCAAACCTGTGTGGAGTGACTTCTTTTGCTGAGCAGTGGCAGCTTTCAGCCATCAGACGGGGTCTCCGATCTGCCTGAGCCAGCGTCACTCAAACCCACGAACCACCCAGTGCCCCAGGCAACTCAGCTCTTATTGGAGTCCTGCTTGTTACCTGTGGCACATTATAGCTTTGTTTTAAAGGGCGCTTTGGGTATGTGGTGTGCAGGTGAGACTCAACGGCCCCAAAAGTTCCTATGTTCCCAAGCACTGAATGTAATGATCTCAGCAGACCCCAGCTCTGCCTTGGCCCTCTTAACACATATTCAGCAACCAGCAGCCATCCAGGTGGATGCTCTTTGTGAGGAGCTGGAGACCCCAGGCTTTGTGCAGTCTGGGCTTTATGATGTGCACGGTGTCCCTGAACACTCGTAAATCATCCCGTGGCCAGATTATGGTGCCAGGTCCTCGGGGAGGGGACGCATGCAAAGGGGAGAGGGGGGAACCCACATCTGATTCCAATGTCCGTTCCCAGTCACTCATTAGCAGGAGCCATTTGGAAAAGGGGCTGGGATTCACTTAATTTCTATGGGCCAAGTCATCCCACTGGCCTATGGGGGCAACGGAGGATGAAATACCAGTAGAGTCATGCAGAAAGTAGTGAAAGGGAGATGGGCGGCCTGGTTGCCCCTCTCCATCACCCCTCTCCTCTTCTTGTGTACCAGGTTCATTGGGGGAAGCTGGGCACTGGCCAGACCTGGGCGGGAGGGATGGGAATGCCCCCAGTCAGCACCATAGTGCTCCAAAGCAGCAGGCTTCAGTGCACGCCACTCCTGCAGGGATGGGGTCCAAGCTCTGGGAATTGTATTGCTCCAGGGCAGGGGGCCAGCGCGGCAGCAATGGACTTGTGCCCCGATCCCCATCCCGAACAGCCAGACAGACCGCAGGGGGCTACCGGCATGGGTGGGATGCGACTGCATGCTCAATGTTATGGGGGTTTCCCTGCAAGATGGGACAGAGGATTTTCTTTAACGCAGTGAAAGTCTGCATGAAGCTTTCAGTGTCTCAGCGAAGCGGGATGGAAAATCTTTCATCTCCAGAGCAGGAGGCTTTAAAAACCTGCTTTCAAATGCAGCCTGCGCAAGCCAGGCTCTTTCCAGATGGCACAGCTGCTCTCTGCTTGGAGCCGGCGGCGGAGGCCCAGCAGAGAGGAATGCTTTAGGTGAGGCTGCCCCAGGCCTTGTCTGCACTTGAAAGGGGCTGCTGGGATGGATGCATTGGTACAGTTATTATACCCCCAGCCCCCAAAGCACAGCAAGACAGTGCTTCCTCAGGTAGGGTTTAAATCAGCTCCCCAAAAGGAGCCAGCCTGGCCAGCAAAAAGCCCGTGGAAGGAGCTGTGTTTACATTAGACCTGTTGCTTTCCTTCTGCACAGGGATTCAGATAAATTATTAAGCACGGACAAGCCCATAGCACTCACCAGCAGTGCTTGAAGCTGCAGCACTTCCAACTTTTTTTTTTTTAAATCAGTGTCCTTAAGTTAAGCAGGGTCAGGCCAGGTTTGTGTTAGGGAGGAGATCTCCAGGCTGTAGACAGCAGTAGCAGTGACAGCCAGTATAAATGGCACTCTAGGCTATGAGATAACAGTCCTGCTTAGTTTTAGATGCCATGTTAACCTCAAGTCTTGGCCACTTCTGGCTGGTTTCTACAAGAATTAGGGCAGGAACCCTGAATTTTAGCTTGAATTCTGCAGTCTGTATTGCCTACTATGTAGTACCAACCCAGAGGAAGCTGCATTTCAGTGGTGGGTAAAATAATAATGACACTTTGAAAAAGACTTGGTGAGTCCAGGGGGTGGAAGATCTTCAAAGCTCCCCTGGGGCCAGTCTCTGGGGTTTGTTCTTAGCGCTCACTTAGCCCTACGGTTTCACAGATGTCACGAGGAGCGAAGCCACGGCAAGGTCATTAGTGGTTGGCCCGCTTTTGCTCTTTGTGGTTAATTATTCTAGTTCTTCTGCAGAAAATGCCGCTGTCCTATGCTATGTAAATAATATCAGAACTATTTGTTTCTGCTCCACACGTCCCCGGAGACTCCCTGTGCATATGTAGCTCATCGACAGGCTTTTTTCGGATTCAGAGGAACAAATCTGCAATGCTGCTTTGGTTTCCAACTCATCACACAGTGGCATGCATGCAAGGATGTATGTGCGCCGCGGCATTAAACTGCGTGAGCTGGCAGAGCTCCACATTGTCCGCCCTGCGAGTCCCTTTGCTAGAGAATGTTTCTCTGCCAAATCCTCCTCTTTGAGCTTCCTCCAGTGCCAGACTGCACGGGAAGCCCAGTTCAAGCACTGGGAGAAAGGGAGTCGGGCGCAATGGCAGATCCAGTCTGAAACCACGGTGAACCCTTTGCTTGACCCATACGCTGCTTGCTTCCACGTCTCACCCTTTCCAAAGCTGGCTTCCCTTTACAGTGTGTGATGGCTGCTGCTGTTGAATGCAGCACTTGGTGGCCGGTGATAGGCATGATCGGTGCTGCCAGCCAAAATTTCTCACTATTGCGCCAGCTGTTTCGGATTTTAGGCCAGTTTATACCGCGTGGCCTTCTCTCCGACCTTACACTTCCAACCCACGAACAAGGGCTGGCAGAACCGAGACCCAGAAACCGAACCTGAGCAAAGCATCAGGCAGCCTTCCTCAGCTCTACGATGGGCAAGGGGGTCCCAGCAAGCAGACAACCCCCTTCACCTCCTACCACCCTGGGATGCTTGGCAGGGCATGCCCTTCCTTCTCACCCCATCTCTTCCAGCTCCTCGGCTTGAAAGGATCAGCTCCGTGTTTGCAAAGCTAATTCCATGCTCTTTCCAGAGATCCCACTGGATCCTTTGCCATCCAAGCAGCTCACTTAGTCTTGTTTGTTTTCCCTCTCCACAGTCACGGCCTGGAGCAGCCCCAGGCAGGCCCTCATTGCGTGGCACTTCGAGTGCATGTTTAAAAATCAAATATTTAGTGAAAAAATACAATTAACTGCTGTCACATTCATGGTTTCCAGATGCCCTGCACAGAGCCCTGCTGAGACCCAGGGGGAGGAGCTGCAGGTACTTTGGACAGCAGGGGAATGAAAAAGCATGTACTGAAATGACCATGGCCAAGCAAAACATGCTCCTGGGTTTGTCGCTGTCACAAGCAATGGGGACAAGGGCAGAAAGGGAAGCAACACAACCGGGAGCTCTGGGGATCCCAGTGCTCAGGGTCCGGGTCGCTGCACCGTTGATGAACGGCCCTAGTTCTGACCCAGGCGTCTGTCTAAAGCAGCAGCGACTCTGCTTGGAAAGGCTCCAGTTTCATTCCCACTAGAGTAAGTCCGTGAAAAGCAGCGGCCGTGCTCCTGATCTGCACAGGGGGTGTGGAACGGATAACCCATGGGAGTTAAACTGATGCACGGCATGGGATCAGAAGCTGTAACTCTGCCCCAAACCCCATACGATCCAAAGCCAAGGCTGTTTCTGCATTCAGAGCTAATGGTAAGGGCATGGCTCAGGCTGAGCACCGCCATGAAGACACACCCCACCCCACCCCACTCGCTCCTGCTCTCTGCGGGCTGCATGCTGGAAACATGGCACGCAGCCACTCTCCCGAGCCTGAGAGCGATGCTGGACTTGCCCTGGGCACGTCGCACAAAGCAGCTGCCTGACCATTTTGGCCTGAGGCACGTGGGAAAGGGGAGTGAGTAGCTGGGACATGCTTTCACAGGGATGCTTCCCAGCATTGCCCGATGCAGGGCGACGGTACCCAAAGGAGCTGGACTCTCCTCTCACTTCAATTCGATTTGAATTGGGCCCTTCTCCAAAACTTCATTCCCCTGGTCCGGACGCAGCTCGAATCAGAGGTGGGCTATGCAGAGCAGGAACGTGAAATGGGCCAAAATGACGAAGCCCTTCTCTGACCCCAGCGCTTCTGCAGACTACCTTTCAAGGCCCTACTCCAATGCATGGAGATACCAGAACTCTTCTGAACACTGAGAGAAGCAGAAAAGCCCTTGTAACGTTAGCAGGCGTTCATCTTAGCCTCGCTCCTGGCACACTCAAACCCTTTAAAGTGAAGCTTTCAAAGAAAATCCGCCCAAGGCAGACAGCAAGTATGGCAAGGCTCGGTCCAGCTGACAGTGTTTTAAGGAACTGAACTCAGGGTCTTCTACTAGGAAGTGGTAGGCGACCTTTTTACTCTGCTGCTAACTTTGCCTACAGTTAACTTTCTTTTCTATTAGCAGCTTTCAGCTAACACTTGATAACTCACAAACCCACACAGCCCTGCACTGTGGAGCACACACACAACAGGTTCAACACAACCGTCTGACCCCCGCTCTTTCCTGCCCAGGGCAGGGGGTCGGACTCGATGATCTGTTGAGGTCCCCTCTGACCCTCGCATCTATGACTCTATGAGCAGGGGAACGAAACAGTCTGATCCTGTCAAACAGATCCTGTAGCTGAACCCAAGTCTTGCGGTTTGCAAGTCTGTGCGATAAACATTGTGTCATGCTCTCTCTTAATAAAATGAAAGAGTAATTAATTCAATGAGAATTCGGTGAGGCCAGGCAGGATAGCAACCGGGACTGAAGAAACAACAACTCCTTAAAAAAAACCAGGATGACCAGAAAATGGGATTTTCAGTGTACTGGTCATTTCAAAAGCAATTTCATTCTGGTTTGGAAGGAATGCAAGTATTTTCAAAACTCACAACGACCCAAAAATCTGACAAAAGTAATATTTGGGGAGCTGAAACATTTTCTTTAGAGAACGCTGGCCAGCTTGGTTTCATTTTTTTAGCTTTTCCAAAATGATGTAAATTTTAAAAATAAAATGAGAGGAAATTCCGAAGTGAAAAGTCATTTCAAACTGGGAACCTGCAGCCCTTCACTTGGAGACTGTGGCAACGGACCGTTTCGCATGGCTCAGGTTTTTTCTTAGGGAAAAAAAAATGGATGCAATCGATTTACATTTGCAAGATGTTCGGGTGTCACCAAATTGGCCTTTTTTCGCTAAAAATGTTTCGGGAGGGGATGGGGGAGACAGCAAAACAAGCGTTGCCCGGCTCCAGACTTTTATATTTCACCCAAAGGCAGCAGCAAACTTCCATGTGCCTTCTTGGTTCACTGGCTCAGCCCCTCTTAGGAAATCTCCAGCAGCTCCTAAGTGTGCCTTGTAAATCTCCCCTCTCGGTACAGACCCGCTCCGATGATGCCTTTGCTTTGCAGACCAGAGCGGAGCTGAGCACAGCTGGCTGGCACGGGTGCAAAGGGAACATGCTGGTTCTGATCTTATGCAGCAGGTATTTTTTAATCACATGCTGTCTGATATATATGCAACACATCACACCAGGGGCCAGATCACCAGCTATAAGGAGGTGGCAGGAAACCGCAGAGAAGGAATACATCTGAAAGGTTCTGCATCTAGTAGGGTGGATCTCAGAGGAGCAAGGGGCAGAGAAATCCCCGCAGGCCAAACGGCCTAAGATGGCCAGGCTAGATTGTCACCGATGTAAGGACTCAGTGGCTCGTTTCACCATCACCTAACCACTAGTCCTCCTTTACCAAGCCCAGGGAGAAGACAAGATCTCTTCCCCCAGAGCCCGCGGAGGAGACTTCCCTCGGCTTCCCACAAACGGAGTCACAGCGAGGCGCGTGCAGCTTACATTGAGAGATCAGTGAGTTATGCTGCTCCAGGGCCCGTGGGTATCTCCGGTGACCTGCAGGCAACGAGGAAGAGGAGGACGGCCTTGATGGCGATGACGGCGAGGATGGGGAGGGGCTGTATTTCCGGCTTCCGTTGAACATGTCTCTACAAACTAAAATGGACAACATGGAACTGAGGAGCATCGAGGCAATGGCTGCAAACTTCCATACCTTCATCTTAGAGCAAGTCAGAACATTGAAAGTCTGCAAAACAGGCAAAACAAATATCCTTAATGCACAGCCTCCGCCTCCGCCCGCGGCATCCCGCCACACCCGCCTACGGCTCCCCGAGCCTTGGGTCTGCACCACCATCCGCGGGGGACCACCGAGCGACCGTGACCAAGCAGATGCTCAGCCTTGAACCCCCTCTCTCGGGTCAGTATTACAACCCTTCCTTTTATAATGGGGAAACTGAGGCACACAGCAGGGAAGCGAGTCGCCTGTGGCCATGCCGAACCGAGGAGTCCTGAATGGTGACCCCGTGCTTTCAACAAGCCCTCTCTCATTCTCTGATCTCCCCTGTCTCTGTAGGAGCCTGATCATCCCAGGGGCATTACTGAGGCAGCATGCAGGAGCCTCTTGTGCCAGGCACTAGTCACAGAGGAAGGGGGAACACCCCCCACCCATATCCTCTATGCATATGTCCTAGATGGGTGCAGGGGCACGGTTCTGCTGCACAATACGTGGAGGCTGAGCTACAGCGGCAGTGCAGAGTATGCTCTCCCCAGGGCATCAGGGGCACATCCACTGGGTGATGCTGGGGCTGGCACTGGTCCCATCCCTATCCCGCCCCCTAGCAGAGCTCTGGATGCTGGAGACGACCCTTGCACAAAGCAGCCCATCTCCCCCTGCAGCAGGGGCTCCCTGAGGGGCCTTCGGGAAGAGACAAGGTGGCTTCTGCATGGGGCTGCAGGTGAGGCTTGCTGCTCCCACCCTAGGCAAGGCGCAATCAGAGCCAGCTTATACATTATATCCAGGGCCCGGCACGCATTTCTGCTTAGTACATAACCCCAGTGCGTCAGAGCCCCCCGCACCTGCCAAACGCAGCAGGGAGGCGAGCGCTAAGTACGATCGCTGCATCCAGACCACAACAAGATTAACAGCTGCTGGCAGCAAACATCCGTGGGAGCAATTCCTGCCTGGCTGCCTTTCCGTAGACCTTGAGCCTAACCCGTCCTCCTCTCCCCGACCTTTTCCCTGCACCTTGTGGAGCAATTTGCACCCCCCGCAGAGCACGTTACCCTTGTTTAGTGCTATTTTATGGCCACTTTGCCATGGGCAGGATAATGATCAGGAAGGCAGGGAACAGGTGGAAAGCTGGGAGGGATATCCGGAGCCCTCTCCGCTATTTATCATCAGCGATAGAAACAAATTTCCATGTTCTCCAGTGCTGGGGCCCTGCAGGCAGCAGGGCTAAGGAAGGGAGACCTGAGTCTGTCTCTTTTGGGGGCAGCGTTGACAGAATTGCTGGCTAAGGAAGCTCCAAGACCATGCCACCTGCAGTGCAACCCCTTGCATCAACATCTGTATCATGCATGTGGCACCAAGGGCCAAATTTCACAGCATCAGGAGACGCCTGGGGGAAAATGCCCTCCCCACCCCGACCTTTGGTATGGCTGCTTGATTAGGACAACGCTCAGCAGAGCCCAGGATGAAGTTAGCATCAGAAAAACACCATTTCTTAGTGCGATTGATCTGGGGCCTGATCTGATCTGGCCTCTTAGGAGCACGAGCTTTCTCTCTTTTCGTAACCCATAACCATCCCCTAGCCACTGGCCTACATGACCTGGGGCCAGGTAGGATAACGGGGTCCCAGGGGTCTCTGAGAGATGACCAACCAGGAGAAGCATCATAGAGGGACCTCGTGTCGTGTGCTCCTGCCCCCCCAGACGGACACAGGAGCTGCTCATCCAGAGCCCATCGTAACGCCACATTCACTCCAAAAGGGAAGAGAGAGGAATCCGGCTTTGCCCCCATTAGGGTGCCAGACCCCACGCACTACAACCTCCAGCTCTTGCATTCAGCATCAGCGATTCTTAACGACCTCGTCAACAATGTGGGCCAAGTCACATAGTGTTCACGGAGGCTCATCTCACCCGGTCCGATTCCCATTGACGCAACAGCCTCTTCGCATCGCTTTGGCGGTGAAAAGGGGCCTCTCCAGCAAGCGTAAGCCTCCTGCCTCCACACGAAGGTCCCTTTATATGGCTACGGGGAATTCACATAAATGAGGATCAGATCCACGGAGCTGAAAAGGAGACTTGCCTGGGTAGGCGTCTAAATGAACTACAGGGTTTGGCCCAATAATAACACTAACGAATCATGTAATGGGCACCTCGTGCCAAGCCACAAGGTCTCCGAGCATCTGCTCTTCCAGCAATGGGCCTCATTACAAAGCTACAGGCACAACAGCTCAAAGGAGGGGTCCAAGACGGGCTCTCCCTTGTCCACTTCCCACCACACACGCTTCCCCCTGGATGGCGGGTAAGAAGCCAATCCTCCCACGAGTCCCTCAGCCGGCCCAACCCAAAAGCATGTAAACCCCACAAAAGGGACGGAAAGTTGGCTTTGAAGTGATCCTCGCTAGTGCAGATCAGAACAGTTTACCAGCACAGACAGCTTGAATGTCACGTTAGCTTTAGGCCCTACCAGCACAACCCCAATTTGCAGAGGTGCACACAGGTCCTTATAGTCAGGCTAGTCTAACCCGGGAAGTATACATGGCTCACAGGTGCCAAGCAGGGATTATTACATCACGGCAGTTTAATTCAGTAATGAACTGAATCAAACCGGCAACACTTCACACACATGCCATAAGGGTTGAAAAAGGATGACACCAAAGGCGGGGGAGCATTATGGATGCATTAAGTTTTACTTACTAGCATCCTCCCTGGACAAATAACGAATCATCCCAGAACTTCTCATTAGCACCAAACCTTGCATGGTTGATGCCCAACCATGGCCATGCCCAACCGTGATCCACTAACTTTGTCCAGGATTCATTTGGGGAAGGGAGGAGGCATTCATTTGCTGACGTCTTAACAGAATGAAGGCAGAGTCTTTTTCTTGTTGCTGTTGGCTTGGTTTTGGTCTCAGAGGAAGTTTTTGGCTCCCAGAGCATCCAACGCCTTCCAGAACGACCAAAACACAGAGAAGTAGGGCTGCAATGGAGCTTGACCCCTTGCTCAGGAGAGGATCATTCTGGTTAGCGCTTCTTGGACGTGTATTTCTCTAGCTCGACCGAAGACAATATCTAATCGTGGCCCGAGCCAAATCTGAAACCTCCTGAGTTGCAATCAAACACAGTGCCTGCTGTACCACTGGCCCGACCCTTAAAGAGGGACTTGAAGAAACAGAAGCACGAATCATCTTTTTGCTTCAGGTAGGACTTGAACCCACAGTCCCTGTCTTGGAAGGCCACTGGGGCCAGATAGAAACGGGAAGGAAGAGAGGCTGTTTTATAGCAGACAGCACCGCAGTTCAGGGGGTCGTGCTATCACTCCACCCTCCTGCCCCATCCTGTGTCAGGCTTGGTCTCCCCTCATCATCTTAGACTGGTCCCATGCCCTTGAAGCTCCACTTGTGGTTTAACTGGGCAGGTGGGAACAGGCTAAAGCAGGATGCAGGCAGACGGTATTCAGAGGGGAGCCAAAAACCGACCTGCAGAGTGACATCCAACCCTTGAGCTGGTCTGGATGCGATGGGATCCAGGCAACAGCCACCATTGGAGACCTCCTGATCTATTGCTGGGGAAGCTGCATGACTGCAGCTGCCTTCCCGCGCTTCACCCTTCTCTCCAGATTAGTTGCTACCATAGCCTGGTTTGCTGATGGAAATTAGAGGCCACTTCCATAATCATCCGCTCCTCTTGCTGCCCTGGTCACAGCACCCCCCAGGCCCACCATTTTGCGTGCCTCCATCACCGCAGCATCCCATGGTAGCACCCGCTTTGGCACTGCCCTTGAGGCTGTGCACTGTCTGAGCCTGCTGCATCCCGTCACCAGACACAGGCCACTCTCCTGCTGGGACTCGGTGCTCCACCAGTCCCACCGCCCTTCGCAGCAAACACAACAGCTCTTGCTCAAGGTCACAGAGCAAGCCAAGGCAGAAGCAGGATTAGAGTCTGAGAACCTGTCTGCCTGTTTTAAGTAGATAAACAGGCCAAGATCCTCAAATGTATTTCAGCACCCAGCTCCCCAGTGCTATCAGTAGGAGCAATGAGACCTTAGGCACCTAAATACCTTTTTGAGTCTGGCCCTTCCTGCCTAAATGCAAAATTACAAGGATTGGGGTTGGTGCTGGTGCCTCTAGGACATGCTGCAGGATATCCCCTGCTTGGAAAGCCAGACCAGGCTCCCAGTGAATCCTCTGTAGGTTCAACATTATTCCTTCCTCCTCCAAAATCATCTCTGGCCCTGTATGGCAGGCAAACTCTTCCTCTTCCATCTCATTACACCGCAAAACCAGCTTCCCCCATGGCGTCTCGGCAGCACTCCTGGGATCTGTTCTCTTTCAACAATCAAAAAAGGCCTCAAAACCAAACCCGAGCCTGAAGAACTGATAAGCTGCTGATGCTAGGAGCCCAAGCCCTTCCCCGCTCCCATCCTTCAGGCTGTTATCGTCCCCAGCACCTCACCCTGTTCTTCCCTTAAGGAAGCGCGCAGCCTGCCTGCCCTGCGGCATGCAAGTGTTTGCCAATGAAGAAATCAATCAATCCAACTCTTTTTAAGTCTGCATCCAGCAAAGGGGAGCCCATACACCCATGCTTGTTTTCATGAGGAGTCCTCTGGGACTGATCACACGCTTAAAGAGCACACAGTTAAAGCACTTTGTTGGAGCAAAGTCTAACAGTGACATTTTCAGAAGCACCTTCGTCACCCGGGAGCCAGCGATGGAGGAGACTGGGGGGAGCAGAAGTGCCGAGCACAGGGGGAAGCATCTTTTTTCACTGGTGCCCAGAAAGGAAGCCCGGGACTCCGGGTCTCGCCATCCCTCTGCCATCAGCAAATATCTGTGAACCCATCTGCAAAACGGCTCATTCCTTTCTGAGGCTGGTCCGTAGGGCGGCGGACCACCTCCCGCTGCAGGCAGTTACAATGTCAGCTCGCATGGCCGCAGTCTTTGAGCCGCCTCTAAAGGTTCGGACTCTGCCAATTAGTCGGCCTCAATTGTTCAGATTTGCTGATCAACAGGATGCTGCAGCCTGAGGGGCCAGAGATATTTAGACTTTTTCTTTTTTAACCAACAAATGGAAAAAACCCATGCCATTACATGCAACGACTATAGTTAAAAGGAGACAGACAGGTTGGAAAATCAGGCAGTCATAAGTTAAGAACTGTCAGCAATGAGCCAACCTGTGCTCTCTTCATTTGTTCCCTTTCCGCCTACGCTTCGATTGTGCCTTTACTTACACGATCACGTGTTTTTCCCACAAGACCTCTGACTCACAGGGTGCACAAGCATGAATAACTCGATAGACCCACACTCCTGTGGGATGAGTGGATATTACTCTTCAAAAGTCACCAAGTCCAACTGCCTGCACAAAGGCAGGGTTCACTGTTCCTAAACTGTCCCAGCCAGCTTCTTCTTGAAAGCCTCCAAAGAAGGAGATACACCTTCTTTGGAAAAAAAGGTGCATGCAATGAAAACCTGTATCATGACACACAAGCAGAAAGTGGAGCCAAGCAAACATGGTGCAGGCGTCCTGAGAGCTGGACTTTGTGGCCTTGGCTCTGCATTCTTCATATAGCTGTCTTGCATGTCATCTGAGTTAAACTGTTCATCTCTGCAAGGACAGATCGAGATACACTCTCTAGCATGGTTCTTGGCCTCTTTGAAAGCGGTCCAGCACCTAGCTGAGCCAGTTCTCTTACAGAGCCAGGAGAGAGTGTATCAGGACTGGTTGGTTCTTGAGGTGCCTGGGATCCCAGTCCCATCCCTAGCAGATGTGCATCACTGCAATCATTGTCAGACACCAGAGGGCTTCTGTAGTTAAGGCCCTGGGCTGTGACCCAGAAAATCTGGGCTCAAGTCCCATCTCTGCCACTGATTCACTCTGTGACCTTGGGCAAGTCACTTGGGTTATGTCTACATTACAATCAGAAGCATGACTGCAATACGTGTAGGTATACATGTGGCTATAATACACACGGTTTGGGTACCTAAGGCACTAAAGATGGGCTTCAAAATAAGCTGTAAAAGCCTACCCAGGTCCCTGGGGACATTGTTACGCAACTAGCTTGCATGGAAGAAGCCTATCCTTCTGAGTCTCTGCTATTAATACCCAAGTAGCTATATGATATGATCGGGGTGATATGATTTGCCTGGGGTGATATGACTGCGGCACCCGTTCCTGCCTGGGGCAGGGGGTCGGACCTGATGATCTCATTAGGTCCCTAAGCCTATGAAACTATATCTATATGAGCGGTGTTCATGCTTCCAACTGCAGGGCAAGTGTGCTGTTAAGTGCCTACGTCATTGTTAATATGGATTTAGGCTCCTAAATCCCTTAGCAGCTTTCCAAATATTTCACTTGAATCTTTCTGTCCCTCAGTTCCTCCTCTGAGAAATGGGAATAATATTACTCCCTACCTGTCATCTATTCAAACAGTAAACACAGTAGGGAGGAGACTGTCTCGCTATGTGTCTGCACACAGCACCTGGCACAGTGGAGACCCAACGGTAACACAAAAACTAGATATTAAAAGCAGGGAGTTGACACTTATTAGCAGCTGAGTTGGGAGCCTCAGCAAAGAATGGCCAGCTGAGATGATGTTACCTGACGCAGTCCATGATACCGGTACCCAGCGAGTTTGATTCAATCGTGATTTATACCCACTCTGCTCTCGGCTTGTATTGATGCGACTGAACCGTCGCAGGGCAGAGCAACTGGAAGTGGAGTCCAAAGCTTTCCCAATCCAGCCACCCCCCACTCACATTCTCCTGAAAGATGGGCTCTTGGTGATTTCATCCCTTTTCAGCTTCTGCAAACTTTAAGCATCTCCATTATAAACAAAATCTCCAAGAAGAAAGAAGACCCCCCCCCTCCAAACCAATATAGAAACACAGGAAAAGAAAAGAAAAAGAGCATTTGCAAATGGATTTTACTGGGGAAAGAAATGTTTACTTTAAAGTGGAATTTGACAGATTCCCCTTTAATGTTATTACAGTCAATAGCAAAACACAGCGAGCGTGCTGTTGCATTGCCAGCGACACTTTATTTTACAGGATGTAAATAATTACATGTTAACTAACAGTAATTATATGGCCTGCAGGTTACAGGAAAGTTGTATAACCCAGCCAGAATCTAAACACTTGAAATGAGCTATAAACAATGCCAAGTTAGAAAAAGAATAATTTTGCCATATAAGGAGGCGAGATCATTAAGTTCATCCACGGTACAAAAGGGTTAGTGGGCTAAGGCTCTTATCTTGTGACTCCATTGGTGCAATTTACCCCTATTCAGAGGCCTAATAAATGGGGAATGAGCGGTGTGCATAGCACGACGACTGTGACTTTACAGAAAGGAGAGTCCCCAGATGACCTCAGCGAGGCGAACTGACCCCAGCCTGAACATCCACTCCTTGGCCGTGTGCATTTGCACTTGATTTTAATAATCAGCCTTCTCCAGTACGGGAGTAGAAATGTGCCCCTGTGACCCGAGTGTGACAGCTAGGGCTGGGAATGCCTGGAGCGAACCGCTCGAGGGCTCAAAAGCATTCATCGAAAGGATTCGGCTGCAAGGGTGAATCACAACAGGCTGAGAAAAGCGTAGCTCACTCTTGCATCGTGTGCCAAGAGAGAACGAGAGATGGTGAGTTCCCCACCTGCAGCAAAGGCCCTTGCTTCACTCTGAATGAATCACCTCCCTTGTTATCTGTATCACACCAGGACCGACAGCCACCCCACCCAGCACCCTCTGTTCCCATAGCCGGAGTGCCCCAAGGCCAACAAAGGATGGGAGGGGAAACATGATGCAGAGGAAAGGGGAAATGACAAGACCACCATCACGGGTTAGATCAGGGGAGAGCTGGAACCAGAACCTGCCTCTCCTGACTCCCACTCTAGTGCCCCCAGCTGCCCTAACCCTAACCCTAACCCTGCTGCCCCATTGTCCGATACTCAAAGCACTTTCCCATCTAACACAGAAGTCTCCACAACCTGCTATGGGAGGCAGAGAGGCTTGATTAACCCAGTTTCTTGGCTGGGATTACGAGGAAGAAAAGGATTAAACAAGGGAGCGTGGGGCAGTCAGGACAAGGATCCAGTTCTCCTGCTGCAGGCCTGGGCTCTAACCAGAAAAGCATCTTTCTCCTCCTACTGGGAGAGGCCCCAAATAGGCATGGGAACAAATTTCTGAGACAAAGAGGTCCAATTGCAATACCGCCTTCCAGCAGCTGTGGCTGGCACTCACTGCAGTCATTACCTACAGCTGTGATTCCCAACCAGGGTGCTGCGGCACCCTGGCCTGCCGCCTCGAAATCCTTTTAAGGGTGCTGTGGGATACCACGCAAGATTAGCAGTTAGGTGTGCCAACATGAATCACAAGATAAACCCAGATTTCAAATAATGTCAAAACCATTCTGCCCCGCTGTGGTCTTTCTGGGGTCTCTGCAGCAAAAAAAAAAAAAATTGCCCTATTTTCTGTCGTGGGGAAAAAAAAAGTGAAAACTAAGAGCTGGCATTTTCTAAGGGTATCTTGAGCCTGACAAAGTTGAGAACCACTGACCTACAGCGGTGTCTCTCACGTAGCAAAGTTTCAACAACTGACTTTTGGGCAACGTGCTACAGCACAGGTTGGGCAAAGTCAAGATGCTAGCCTGGCGTCTCATTTTATCCACCACTGCCAGATTTAGCACCAGAATACATGGAAGTGGCTTTGCAACGTCAGCGACGGCCACAGCAATGGGACGAGAAGTGGTTTCTCAGCTCTCCAGGGACCAGTGCCTCTGGAGGAACCAGCTGGGACAAAGCAACTCTAGGAAGAAGTTACGGGAACAAATACTCCCGCTGCGAAGAAAGTGCAAGACGACAGCATAGGTCACGTGCATAAATAGAGAACCCAGCCTAGAGCCCTGGTCCTTCAAGTCAAAAAGCCTTGTCTTGGAAAGAGCTGCATTAGCTGCAGTTTCTGGCTGACCAGAGCTGCAGGCCGTAGGGGGAAGTGTAGCAAACACTCATTTTCCCAAATCTGGTAGGTCCAATAGCCATCTTACC
Organism: Alligator sinensis; assembly: GCF_000455745.1. Classification (NCBI taxonomy): domain Eukaryota; kingdom Metazoa; phylum Chordata; order Crocodylia; family Alligatoridae; genus Alligator; species Alligator sinensis. Next base: position 4,201,650 of record NW_005841880.1, read on the forward strand.
CCCAGACCCTCCTCACCGGCCAGCCAAACAATCTAACAGCACAACGCTGCTGGTATCAGCTGCCCTACACTGGGGCTTCTGGCGATGCTGCTATGTCAGTCGTGGATGGCGGCACCACCACACCTCCCAGGCTGACTGTGCAGTGCTTACAGCATTTGTCGGGTGTAACCGGCCTCAATTTCCCCATCCATTAAAGCTGCTAGAATGCCATTTGCTGCACCGGGGGTGTGCTGAGGCTGTGGCGCTTCTCTGCAGCTGAGATGAGCAGCACAAGTCACTGCAGTGGAGCTGGTGGAGGTTAACGAGAGAGTATTCAGCCCTGGTGCTGCCCTGAAGGGTGCAGTGGATTCAGTACGGTCTTGTCAGGCGTGGTGCGGAGATAGAACAGGATGTTAACTTATGCCTGGTGTTCGCTGCTCAAAGGGATGCCAGCCCGTCAGCTCCTGGCCCTGGAACAGTCGCACACGTCAAGTCAAACTACACCATCCAACTGCAAATGCAACGGGAGGCCAGGTAATCCCGCCTCAGGGACCTGGCTTGGATTTTAAAAGCAGGGAGGCACAGAATAAACTCACCCACCACAGGAAGGAAACGGGCAACGGCTTGGGACGAGGTGCCAAGAAAAATAGCGCATCTCTTTCTAACTGGCGGCATGCCCCAATGGATGGCAAAGGGAACAGAGTAGGGACAGAGCGAGATGACTCGGGTAGGTAATTCGCCCAATTTGGCATTCAGAAAATGCAAAATTTTAAATCAGCACATGGATGTCAATTAACAGGGCTTGAGGGAAGCGGCGTAGGATCTTTAAAGACTGGACACAACCACGAGCTCAGACAGAGCTCAGAAATCGATGCCATGGCCGACGGGGTCGTATTGCCTCGGAGGAAGGGCACCCCCTAGTGGCTCCCCAGTGCCGTCTTCCAAAAGGTCTCCCACTTCTTGGGAAGCCTTCCTGGCTCTTGCCCGGCTGCTTTCTATTCGGCGTAGCTGGCTGGGTTGCAGCACAAAGTGGCAGGGCGGCAGGCCACAGGAGGGCGTTTGCAATGAGATCTCGATATGCTTTTTCCAGAAGAGGAACTACTGACCTCTAAGTGACAGAGAGGCACAGAAATAGAGCGCGGCTGGCAAGTGCTCCTTGCTGGTGGGGATAAGCCGCGTGTTTAAAGGATTCTCACCTGGAACGGGAATGTTTGCCGGAAGAGCCCTGCCCCTGAGGTCGCCCATCCAAGAGACTGAATGCGCACCGATAACAAATGGAGATAAAGGAAAGATCCTGCTATTTTCAGAAGTGGCTTTGCAGAAAGGCAGCTAATTTCCCCCTTTAACAAGCAAAAGCTCTGGGGATCAGAAAGCCTTTGTAGAAGTAACCTGAGCACTTTGGCTTCAGGAATTCTGCCAGCAGCCCCACGCTGCGGGAGTACACCCAGGCAGCTTTGCAGATACTGGGAGCAGCCTGCCAGCCTGGGCTGTTTGTTCTGGTTTTTATTAGCAGCAGTAGCATTGTGGTAATGCCTAGGAACCCACTCCCGGCCCAGGAATGATTTCATTGCGTTTTACCCTCTGCAGGCACAAAAACAAAGGAAGGTCTCTGCCCCAAATGCCTTGCAGGTCTGCACTGTCATCATCACCATGGCAAGACCCGAGCATGCAATCTTATCAGGGATAATGTGAACCTGGCCCTTCCCTTGGGGCAAGTGCATAGGAGTGTGCATGTGTGCACACACGTGTGCATGCATCTCTGGGCTGCGTAGCAGAGTTCTGACTTCAAAACCAGGCATGGCATCCCCACACCTCATGCTTTAGGCCTCAGTGGAGAAAATATGCAAACTGTCCTCTCTCACCTCCTGGTATCTGTGCCTAGCAGATGCAGGGGTTTTATGTTCCTTCCTCTACACTGCAAGTAAGTAGAAACTTCTCTCTAGGCAGGGTGGGCCAGCTGTTCTGAAAAGGCTCTGCTCTTACACTGGAGTCCAAAAGGAGAGTCTCTCTCTCTAATTCTTCATTATAAAGCAGATCAGATGTTCCAGTTCCAAGGACTTTGCAGCTTGGTCTGTAACTCCATCCAGCACTTGTCCCTGTACAGAGCAATTGGTACCCAAGGAGACTGCTATTTAAGTCCGGTTTCGCACCAAGCAAGGCCACCCATGACTGGAGGACAGCAACTATTGCTCCGGACAAACAACTTCAGAGCTTTTCAGGCTAATTCTAGATGAACAAGCTTCTGACAGACCTGAGGAAGCTGCTGATTTCATTGGCTGAGCTGTCTCTCGCAGATGCCACATTATCCGCAAACCCAACCGGCTGATTCACAATACTTAAAAGCCAGTGGGGTGAATGCATCCATGTATCTGTTTAGAGCGGGATGATGTTTTAGCCGCAGAGATGATTGGCATAGTCATCCACTTCTTCTGCACAATCCAGACCATTCAATCCTACAACAGGCCAGCGTTGTTACAGGCTCAGCGTCAGAGATGTATGTGCCCCTGGCCCTCATCCAGTCCATTAAGTTTTATCTTGATCTGCATCTTTTTTTAGCACTAAAATGAAGAATGTGTTTTTTGTCAGGAACTGCCTCACTTCCAAACCCGTGTCTACATCTGCTTTATACACACACACACACACCCCACCCATGTGTCTGTGGTTAACCCACAGCAGTCGGTTATATGGGACTGCCATCTAAAGGACGAACCAAGGCAGGGGCTTAAACAGAAGCAAAGAACCTAGATTGCATCATTCTTCCTCCTCTGTGGACTTTTTAATGCATCTCTCATCTATGGATCTGCCATCCAGTCTAGAGGTCTACCAGGGCTATTGGTAGGTCAAAGTGAATGGAGAATGTCTCTGCTATAGGGATGGTCAACCTCCTTAGGGAACACATGCTTGGGAGTGCAGGGGCTGTCGTTTTCCCGGACAGCCACTTTAATTAAAACGGTTCATTGTCATGTGTATTAAGCTCATATGCGTTTCAAAATGGTGGCAGGACGCTTTCTCTAAAGCTCATTCAATGGGGTTTGGATAAAGCGCCCCCGCGAACATTTTGCAATGCGCGGGGGTTTAATACACGTGGCAGTGAGCGGGGCTGGGGCGTTCCAATTAGGACACGAACGAGCACGTCTATAGGCACACAAGGAGTTGTGGAACTGGACATGCCTTCTAGGGCCAGGTGGCAAGACGAGGCCAGGGCCTTGCTACTTGCAGAAGGTAAGTTGAGACAACACTCGCAGAGCTGATGCGGACCGGTCTGGAGCCAAAGCAGGTCAAGCGACAGAGACACCTAATAAAACAACAGTGACTGAAGTGTGAAGTGCAGTTGCCCGAGGCTGTCTGAACCCTCTTCATAGAAGATTCATTGATTCATAGATGTTAGGGGCTGGAAGGGACCTTGCGACATCATCAGGTCCAGCCCGCCCTGCCCTAAGGCAGGAAAGACTGCTGGGGCTAGATGACCCCAACAAGGTGCATGTCCAGTCGCCTCTTGAAGATCTCCAGGGAAGGTGGCTGCACCATGTGTGGGGAAATCTGTTCTAGACTCTGGACACATGAACCATAAGGAAGTTTTTCCTTTGTCTAATCTGAAGCAATTTTCTATCAGTTTACGACCATTATTCCTAGTCTTCCCCTGGGGCGCCTTGGTGAACAGATGTTCTCCCAGCCCCTGATGTTCACCCCTTATATACTTAAAGGCTGCCAACAAGTCCCCCCTGAGTCTTCTCTTCTCCAGGCTGGACAGTCCCATGTCCTTCAGCCTCTCCTCGTATGGTCTGTTCTCCAGACCTCTAATCATGTGTGTGGCCCTCCTTGGGGCTCTTTCTGGCTTCCCTACATCCCCCTTGAAGTGTGGTGCTCTTGTCCATCGCAAAGTTTTGCATTTGGGAAAGAAGTTCTTAAAAGCCTCTAAAGCCTGCATGGCTACAGTGGAATCAAACAACCCGGTGGGATGCAAGGAAAGAGAGATGCGATTCTGGAGCGCAGACAGCATAAACAGACCAGGTGGCTCTGGGGAGTGCATGCGAGACAGAGACGCTAACCAGCACACGGCCTCTGTTTGAAGTTCCCCAAAGAAATCTCGCCAAGGCAGCTGCTGCAAGCTGCCAAGTGCTGCTGCTTGCATCTCCAGCCCCCTTTGCCCTACTCTAACCCCAGATGCTTCTCGGGGCATCTGAGAGCAAAGGGGAGGCTCGGTCATCGTTGCAATAGACCCAACGTGCCAGGTTATGCCTTACAGCAAGGAGCCGGGCTCCGTCCTGGGCACTCAGCTGCCACGTGGCCAACAGATGTCGAATGCAGAAATAATCCCCGCATGCACACAAAGATTTCCGTGGGATGCGCAGCCAGACAGGAGCAAACGTGGGGAGATACTTGATCTGGACATCTGGAAAGGTGGCGAGGTGGCGAGGGGAGAAGGTTCCTGGCTTATTCCAAGCCCGGAACATTTTAGGAGGGAGATTTCAGCCAAAACAGTCCAGGGAGGGAGCAGGGAAAGGGGAAGGGGAGGGTGAAGGGAGGGGGAGGAATCTGCTTTTTCACTTTGGTCCTAGTGCTGGGCTCCGTCGTGTCTCAGGCTGTCTGGTAAGGAGATGTTGTCAAGACAGTTAAGGGAGGCCCAGAATGGAGGGTTGCAAAAACAAAGCCTGCTATTAAGGGAATTTTTTGCATTACATTATGCTTCAACATCTAAGTGAAAACAGTTGCTTGAGGGGTTCAGGCTTCCCCACGCAGCCCTCAGCCACACTAAGCTTGCGCAGCGTGGCTCTGACCACTACACGGATCGGCTCAGAGATCATACTGCCTTTGCCAAGCCCAGCTCACCACTGCTGCGGGCCACAGGCATCGCTGGATGACACCAGACCCAAGGGCCGTCTGCTCTGAGCTCCAGCTTCAGGGGTCGTCTTTGACGGGGGCCAACACTGGATCCCTCTTCCGAAGGATGCAAGAAACCTTCCATCTCCATGACACCTCCTTCTCCTTCCCCTGGGCCATGAGGTTTCATCTCCCTACCGGTATGGATCTGCTCACAGGATTTAGTTTAACTGAATATTTTGGAAAGTCTCTGCAAATGCCTGGGTGTCCGCGGACTCAACTTCAAGGACCACTTTGGGAGCTAGCGTGGCACTCAGGCTCCCACCCTGGGCAAAGTGTGAGAGCAGAGAGGGGAAGTCAATTAGATGCTGAAAATCATGTCTTTCCATAACCCAGCGTCATTTCAGGGCGTGCAAGAATTTATACTGCCATGTCCTTTGAAAGCAGAAGACATGCATGGTCCCCTAGCGACCCACCATATGGTTCTTACCTTGTGTCTATACGGGTAGTATCTCTAAGCAGGGCTGATTAGAGATGGGGCCTCCAGGTCCTACCATAGCACTGACAGCTGCCCTTGACGCTTGATTCTTGAGGAGAGAGCTAGCATGGCCTTGTCCTTGGGATACTGGCCCCCAAGCTATCTGGGTTTCTCCAACAGCAAGCCCAATGCCCAATTCCCTGGCCCCCAGCAGGCCACTCTAATGCAAAACTGAGGACTGACTTTAGCACAGACTCCATCCCCACAGCCATTGTGCAGCTAAGTCATTAATAACACTGGGTTCGGTAATAAGCTTGCTCTTTATGAAGCCAGTCTTTGGCTTAAATTGCTCATCGGTGACCTTTCAAAGACTAAATCCCCACTCTGATGCACAAAACAATTGCAATAATTATCCCATTCCTTCCCTTTGGTTTTTCTTGCACTAACAAGCCACAAAACATGGGCACCAGCCAAGAGGGAGATTTGAAATTCACAGAAAAAAAGGGGGAAAAAAAAGCAAATTACAACCCGTGACTCACCCAGCCTTTGTCTGAACTGCGCTCTCATGCTTTTTAGTTGCAGTTTAGAATTAAAGAAACCCTGGCTTACAGTAACAATAAATAATGGATAATAGGAGGGACATGGTTACTCAATGAACAAACGTGATTCGCCTCAGGAGGTCTCTGGCCAAGAGCATCCAGAACCATCCCCAGACGACAGGTGCCAAGGAAGTGGGGTATTTACTCCCAAACAGACTGAATTCCTCTGTGGTCAATGTAAAGATGTGCACGTGGGACTTGCCCCAACGTCGTCATCTTCACGGTCTCCTGCCCCTCCATGTCAGTCGCCACCTGAGAAAATGAAAGACGCATTTTCCCAATAGATTGGCTCTAATTTGGGCCCCAAAAATTTGTACCCAGGATTAGGGAGGTACAAGGAAAGCAATGAAGGCACGTGTGGCTTCAGAGGCGTGAGATGCTGCAGGCTCGGTCCGAGAACCCCTTGGTGACCTAGCTTCCCATTCACGCTGGGAAGACAAAGGTGGCTGGACATGCTGGTAGGGTCCAGTCCCTTAAGTGCCACTGGCATTAGACTGCCTTAGCCATGCTCGCCTGAGGAGCTGCGAGGCTCCTGTGGACTTCTGACCCAACAGCTGCTATTGAGAGCAATGAGAAAACACTACCACCCTTGATCTCTGTGACAGTGGTTGAGTACGGAGCACATTCGCAAAGTTGGCCAAGAGCGATGACCATCACTCAGAGGCACATCAGCCTTAATACTTCCCCAGATGTGCGGAGTGGAAGGAGGGGCAGAACTGAGCTGTTGTTTCCACCTGAGCAGGACACAAGTTTAGTACTAGCCCAGAAAGGACTGGTCTATAGCCGATCTGTAGGGCTGAGAGGGGAGACCAGGGCATGGGGGTCTGGGCCTTTGGCCAAGAGGTCCAGCCAGTGTCAAATTTGGGGCTGTGATCTCTCTAGCAGGCACTGGGCAGAGACGCATCAACTTATTTCTCCTGGGCCCTCAAGAGCCAACGCTTCTGGCCAACATGAACCTCAGCCCCAAGTGTCGCCACGAATACAGAGCTGCCAAAAGGACCCAGCCAGCAGATCAGGTTCCCACCACATTTCTGCTCTCCCAAGTCACAAGGACATGTGGCGGCTTAGTCTCTTTCCCACTCTGCCTCCTCCCCTTCCTGGATGCAAAGCCAAACTCCCGCGCGCTGGCTGCCAGCAGTGACGTCTTGCTCAGGCAGATACAAGAGTTAGTATCAAAAGCGAACACCTCCAGGGACAAAGACCGGAAAGCCCTGAGCAGGAGCTAGCTAAGCAGCACTGACACGCTGAACAGGCCTTCTCCGCAGCCGGATATTTTACAACCTCCGGAGCGATAAAAGCCAAGCTGAAGTCTTGCTCATACTAGTGCAGGGACTCCGGCTGGCGAGGAAATGTCGGCTATCAGCTGGCTCCCCACCTTGCTCCGTACACGTCCTGGATCTCGGCCACCACCTGATGCAGTCAAAGAGCCCCGGGGACTGCACCTGCTTGCTGGATCCAGGCACGGGGCAGGCCTATGCTGTGACTGGGACATGCGATAGCAAAATGCATTGATGTATTGGGCTCGTGAGCTAGCTTGAGCGCGGGGAGCAGTGACAGCAGCACGGACTCCAGGGCAGCTGGCCAAGCAGTCGCACAGGGGTTACATGTAGGTTTGCACAGCCTGTCATGCCCCAGCTACGCAGCTCTTGGGCTCCCAGCTAGCTACGGCAGGCCTCCGTGCATTGCAGTTACGCCTCCGCTCCGCGGTGAGGACTTTCTAGCATCCTGCTGGTTCCTAGCAGTGAGAAAGGGTGATTTGTGGGGACTCTTTAGTAACGACAATGAGCATTTATCACGCCTCAATCTCACAGCAATTTGCAAAGGTGGGTGGGCAGCATCAGTCCCAGTGCATGGGGAGAAAATGAAGGGCGGGGAGTTGCGGGCCTGTCTTGCCCAAGAGCTGCAAACAGAGGCAGGGCTGGGATCGGATCGTGGGCGACCTGATACTGCGTGACCATGCCCTGCTCTCCCTGTGAGGGACCCGAGTCGTTCTGCGCAGAGGGTTTGGTGGCTTCAGACCGGCCCGTTTCAAGTTCCAACCTTATACAGGAGTTTCCCAGACCTGCCTGAACCTGAGATGAGAGGAGAGTACAGTCCTAAACAGCAGAAAAGACTCTGAGCACATCCGTTACAGGTCCTGAGAAGGCAGAAATAACCCCATACACCTGGGCAATTCCAAAAGGCTGCTAGAAGGGATATAAATATTTGTATAGATCCTAGGAGATGCATGTGGTAGGTATGTCCAAGCCCCAGCAGTAGTGCAGAGAAGAGGATAGGCTTCCTATTGCCCTGTAGATCATGCAGTCGTGAAAATTAGGTCTTACCATGATGCAGGTTGAGTAAGTTCACAGCCGCCGTTCAGCACACATAAGCTCTCTAGGATTTCTTCATATCAACCAGGTGATTGGACTGGCTGACAGCAGACGTAGTGCAGGGTTAAACACTAATCTAGAGCGTATTTCTATTCTACCCTTAGAAGCACATCCATTAAAAGCATGCATACCTGCACCTTGCCATTGCCACTCATGAATTTAATGAATTACAACACCCCTGTGCATCGATAGTACTGTTTGGTCGTCCTGTCCTACAGGCTTTCCTTCTGAGCAAACGCGTGCGCGCGCCAGGCACCTTCACTATTTGCTGATTATTGAATTCATCCAATTACAACACCCCCGCACACCTATTATTTCGGGTTTGGTCATGCCATCCAACCTGCTTTCCTTATTTGTGGCAGCAGCTCACGCCAAGTGGATCCATCGCAGGATGTGTTTGAATGGATTCCAAATATTTTGATGTATCCTGTGCTTCAGGTCCACAGGCTTTTAACTCCTACTGCTCCAGGCTGGCCTCGTGTCCTACATCCTTGTAGGTAGACTATTCTCTGGGGTAAGGATGGTCTCTCACCGTCATGTCCGCATAGGACATGGGTGCTGGGAGCTACCGCTATGCAAATACTATTATTGAATTGATGAGAACAACCCAGCCGTGGGAGAGCAGGTTGGCTTCTGCTCAGGATTTGGCATTGCTGACAAAATGGTGACTCGGGCACTGCAAGCAAAATCGGGCTGAGCAGCGAGGATTTTATTTCATGTTTGTATTGCAGGGGTAGTTAGGAGCACCAGTCCTGGATCACGGCCTCACGGTGCCTGATTGATGATGGGTCCACACAGAAGCCCCTAACTTCTGGTTGAGCCGTGACGGTCTTCAGAGGGAGATCCTGTCTAGGCTTAAAGTGACAAAGAATCCAGCACAACGCCAGGTCAGCCATTCCCAGCGCTCAACTATCCTTACCGGTCAAAATGTAGGCGTGATTTCTAGTTCAACTTTGACAAGCTCCAGTTTTTAACTAATAAATATTGCAGAGCTGTTTTTACTCCAGATTAAAAAAATACCAACCCCTCTTTACTTGCCTTCTTCCTTCTCTAGGTATGAACACAACCACATCGCCTCTGTGCTGTCTCGTATCAACGGCACGGTCTGATCTTCTGAGGTCTCTCGCCACGTCGCGTAGATTTGGAACCAGACTCGCCGTTCTTTCCTAAACCATTTTGAGCTTTGCAACCGATTTTTCTTGTGAGCCTCTTGAAAAATCGGTTATTTTCTTAGAGCCCCGGTTCCTGGGAAAACCACAGCGTTCATTATAAAGGAAAGTGCATTGCTCATCCTCGTCAGTGAGGGAGCAGGAGCTTAGAAATAGGAAAAACCAAGAAGGCAAATAAGAAGTGCCCAAAATGTCTTAAACAAGCCATTCGTTTCAAGCCAAATCTCATCATTTTCCGCGTCCCAGTTCTTAATTGTTGAACACTTGGGATTTTGTGATGCTGTGATAATTCCTAAAGAGATAAAAGGTGTCGGGCTTTTTGTGGCAAACAACCTTTATCGAGATCAAGGCCCTGATGGGACATCACAGAGCGTTTCCACCTGCCGCCCTATTTATTTTAGTGCCTTAAATGGGAGCTGAGCTGCTTTGAAATTCAGGCCCGCCGTGATTCATCCCGCAGGCATTAAACAATTTCCACCCAGGATCAATGTAATAGTGAAGGAACTCCTGGCTTTGCTGCAGAGGTGGCTTCTCGGCACAGCAACCTCTAAATCAAACGCGACCCTTGTGCGGTGTTGCCCAGCGACCGAGAGTGAATTATCTGGAGCAGCAATGACACGTTTGGAAAAGCCGCGCGGATGAACCGATCCCAAAGCAAGGGAATTGAGAGAGCTCTGCCCACCGCTCACCCAGACATTACAGTACCGGGGTGGACCGCTCAGCTTCCCCAGAAGGGAGCTGCCCCGAGCTTGGAGAAGCGTAGGACTAGGAATGGAGCGAAAAGACATTTTCTTCCTATTGCAGCGCAACCAAAGAGGACTCCAGGAAAGAAAGGGAGGGGGCGGGGGGAAGGGGAGGAAAATAAAGCCGCTCGAAGAGAACTAAAATCTCAAATTACCAACCTAGTTCTGGGAAATTAATTACAGCAACCCTTGAATAAGAGGGGAAAAGCAGCCAAGGAAATCCCAGAACGACGTGCGAGTGAAGTGGAATGTATCCCACCAGGTAAATCTTGTTACCGACTCTCTATAGGCAGCATCACCGTTTCAAAACTCACGAGCGAGATGCCCTCAACATCATGAGACTGGCCCCAAAATCATGACATTTATTTTAAAAAGATGTACTTTATTTCTACTGCTGAACTTGCCCCGTGTGCCTCTCGGCGGTAACTAGTACAGCCACCGCTCCCAAATGCATTGAGTAAGCAGCCTGGCCGTGCAGCGGCTATCACCCCTCTCATCTGTCTCTACCCTGCCCGAGCAATTCATTCGGCCCTCAGTATCCCAAATGAATCCCGGGCCACCTGTCTCCATACCGTTTCTGCCTCCAGTCCCTATATCCAATTTTGCCACCAAATCAGTCCTGCCTCACCCCAACCTCACCTCTGCTCCCCTCTCTCCAACTCCTGCCAGGCCTCCTATAGGATGTAGCTGGGTCCCCTCTGCTCTTTCCCAGGCCTGGTGATGCTGGAGCACAAAAGAAGCTGTCCCCATTGCTCCAGGCAAGGACATGAGCATGGAGGCCTTTGAGCTCCTGTGTTAGTCCTACTCCCTCCCCCTCTCCTGGAAGCACTGCCTTTGCTCTGACGGTCTGCTCTTCCTCAGGGGGTGAGGCTATAAAGCAGGCAGCCCATCAGACAAGATCTTCTCCCAGCCTCTGGCTATGGCCTCCAGTCTGGAGGCTCCCCCTGAGTTGGACATGGGGAACCACCTTATCGTCATACATGCCCATATCCAGCCCTATCTCAGAAAAGATGGGGACAAGAGCATCTTCACCTGCATCTCAGCTCAGGTGCCAGGGAGGGGCCAGCCCAGCATTGACACCTTGTACAAGTCTCATCCTAGTTGGGGTCTTGCTTGAAGCTCCAGCTGCTTGAGTCTGGAGACGACCTATGAATCTCAGCTTTGCATTCAAAGCAGACATCAACTTTGAGCTCAAGGCTGTGGCACAAAAGGTTGAAAGGTAATGTCAAAGGACACCAAATGCCATAGATATATATTTATTGCATTCATATCTATCTATAGCATGTATTGCATATATACATCTATGGATGCAATATATGTATATATGTGCAATACATGCTATAGATAGATATGAATGCAATATATATATGTATATGGCATTTGGTGTGTGTGTATATATATCTATATGTATATACATATGCAATAAATATATGTATATGGCATTTGGTGTATACACCCCCCCCCCCAAATGCCATATACATATATTTATTGCATTCATAGCTATCTATAGCATCTATTGCATATATATACATATATTGCATCCATATATATCCCTCTATATGTCTATATGTATATCTATCTATCTATGATGATTTGAAATCAAATCTGGAGACTTGAGAGTGAGGGTGACCCCCCAATGTCCGGCTATTCAGGGTTGGTGATACAGCTGCACAGTCTGAGAGAGAATACTTTACATTCATACACGCACACACACGGCAACTTGTTACCATTTTTTCCTGCTGGGCCATCTTCACTGAAGCCTAAGTAAAACCAGAGCTTCAATACACTACAGATGGTTCTGTTTTTCCCCTCATCTTAAGTAAAACCCATCCAACATAAGAACGGAAAGCTCTCTTGCAGCCCTACTTTCTCTTGTTCCCCTTTCAAGGGGCCAGCTTCACCAAAGCGACTCCCTTCCCTCCATCCCAGCTCCTCTGGGAAAGCCTTTTTGATGACAAGCAAACAAAAGCCACTCATGGAGGCAGGCATCCTATGGACCATCAGTGGATATCCCACCGCCTTGTATCTCGAGATGGCAGGAAACCACAGCAACTAAACGCGTCCCAGATTGTGCAGGATCACAGACAAGGAAGGGACCGCAACTATGCGGGTAGATTTCTAGCATTCCAGGCAGGATGGAAACGCCATGGGCAGAACATGCTAACCGGCAACGAGCTGTGCCGTTCCCACGCTGACATGAAATGTACGTTCGTGGTGAATTACAACAGGATGGGTTTACATCTGGGAACAGCTGGGCAAAAAGCAACGAGGCTCCCTAGGACATGGGAGAACGTTGCTACTGGAACACCCGATCAATACCTTCGTTGTCTCCAACATCCTTCTAGTATCAATCTCTCCCCACCAACACTCCTGCAGATGTTGAATCAAAGGCACTTAGACTCCATTCTTCTTCTTCTTCCCATGTAAGCTTCCCAGGACCACGTTTCTTAGCAGGATGGTTGGCAGAAGTGGTTAAAGTAAGTTTCCAACTTGTAGCTGCAACATTACAGGGGGAACTGGATGCCGCTCCCCTGGTGCATGTGCATAGAACAAAGACATGCAAATGGAGGTGAAATGCATGTGGTCTGATGTGGTATTATTAACATGGCATCGGTGAGCCCCACACCACAGACTACAACCCCTCTCCATGAACACCAGACAGAAAGGCTCTGCCCCAAACAGCTTACAAGGTAGATAGAAGACAAGGGACAATGGGTGGAAAGAGACAGACGGGGGAGCACAAATGACAATACAATATTGAATGGCCTGACCGGCAGTTTGCACTGGGGTGACTATACAAGGAGTAAGGAAACTGAAGATTGGGCTTATCCAACCGAGGAACAGATGCACATCTTGTGAATCCCACATCCGAACAAAAGCCTGTCAATGCTGAATACTTGAGATCACGTGCTATAAGGCAACAAACACCAACACGATTTGGTGCCTAATTCAGAATACTGAATTAATTTAGAAAACTCCAATTTGTTTACCAAAAAATTCAGACTATCCTGTATTTTCCAATCGCAGGAAATCCTGCACTACAGAGCCCAGCCTGGGCTACTCACAGCTCATCCAACTCCTAATGCCTGGTCAGAGTTGCAACGATCCAACCTTAAACAGGATAAAAAAAATGAAGTTGAATGGCTCAGAACAATGTAGAAAATCTTAATTTGCTCTCAGCCAAGCTTTGATCTCTTAATCACCTCTTTCTTTTCCAACCCATGGTCAGTTTGACACACAGCTTCTGCATTTCAGTCTACCTTTGTCTCCTAGGTTAAAAAGTCCTCTCACTGTCACATCTGCTCATGGAAGCATCTATAGATAATCATCAAGTCGCTCCTTTGCCTCAAGAAACTCTAGAGATTGAACTCCTATGTTTTCCAAGCCTTGAATCCTTTTTGGTTGGTTGTTTCTGAACCTCTGCCCAGGTTTAGATCTATCTGAAGTACCAAAAAGGTACATTTGAGCAATGGTTTGACAGACACTGTATACCCCTTTTGTATACTCTCCCTCTATGATCCCCACTTTAAACTCTGTTGGAGCATGTTAGCCCTTTCCCCCACAGGGAGACTCGATCTCAAGTTATTTACCGTGTCCTCCAAATGCTTTCCAGAGTCACTGCACTCCAGGAGAGGGTCTTGCAATCAGCTTGTCAAGATTGTCTAGGCGCACACTGTTTCTACATGCACGATGTTGCACTTGGCTGTATTAAAACGTGGCATGTTGGCCTGGGAGCAGCTTCCCAAGCAATCCAGACAGCTCTGCACAAGTCCTGCTGGCTGTTTCCCACCGCAGATTTTATCAGCAAAGAGTCCCATATTTTCGAGGGTTGCATTCGCTGCCAGGCAGAGGGGACCCGCCGTGAGATTGGGGCCCTGCGTTGTGCCAATCCCATTTGCACCCCGGAAACAGGACTCCTGAGGTGCTTGAGTACTTCTGCCATAGGGAGAATCTCATTGCGACAGGGTCCGGGATTCCCGTGCAGGGGAATCCAGTGCAGACGGGATCCATTTCCAAACCAGAATCATCTGAAATCGGCTCCTGCGCTAGATGCCAGGGAGGTGCTGTCTGGTGCGAACATCTCCGTTTCCCCGCACAGAGGACTTCTGGGGGTTAAATCCCTGCTTTGCCTGCTTCATCAGTGTGTGGTTCCCATGGAAAGGCAGGCAAGCTCCTAGCGGCAGGGAGGGCTTGTCAGGGAGGGGCCCAGTTGAGCCATCTGGGAGACAGCCCCGCTGCATTTTATTTCTTCCCAGGAGGTCCCGTTCTGGCTTGGATTTCATTAAGCGAAATGTGCAGCAGGGAACGCTGGGGCCAGGATCTCAGGATGCGTAGATGCATAGGGATATCCCACTCTCAACAGACTTGGAAACATCTTGGCTAGTCGTCTTCCCTCCACCTCATTTTCTTTTCCTTCGTCCTCTCTGCTTATTCCTTAGCACCTAAAATAACTACAGATGCCTCCGTCGATGGTTGGACATCTCCAACCATAGCATCTTCTTCAGCCACCACACCGGGCTAGTTACGGAGCGCTCCCATGTTTTAGGTTCCCATCATGGCTCATCTGGCCATTCCTGACGCATCAGTGGGGCTTGTCTAGTGCAGTTGCATCATATTTAAATGTTAGAGGAAAAATATAGAAATATATAAAATAATCCCCCCTCCAAAAAGGGGGAAAAAAAACAATTTCCAAGCAACATTTTTTGAATTCCAAAAAAGTCAAAGGCTGAAATTTTCCCAAATGGATATTTTTGGAGTGAAAAAATATTTCCTCTTGAAATCCTCACCTGCTGTGGATTTTTTGTGGAAATCAACCTATTTTTCCAAGTGTTTTGATTTCAACAAAGAGCAGCTCCCAAAGACACTCTCCTGGACCCAGAGGAACAGACTTCCACCTCCAGCTTCCCCTGCACAAAAATGAAGTTTATTTTCTACCTATGGGGACTTTTTACATCCTTTAATTCCCTGAGCCTGAGGAAGGGTGCGTGTGCCCAAAAGCTTGCAGAAAAAAAAAAAAATATATTTTTTTGTGATTTCTCAGTGGGTCTAATAAAAGCTATCATCTTTGAACCAAGAGGTCTTAGAGTTTTGCATTTCTTCTTGATCTCAAAGACATGTTTCATCCCCAGTTTCATCCACTCGAAAGCTTCCAACCCATTCTGTTCCAAAGCCACCAGCTATAAATAAAAAAAGAGGAAGAAAAGGAGAAAAATCTGGCCTTGGTGCAGACGCTGGGTATTACAAAGAAGGCTCTCCCTTGAGGCACCTGTGCTCTTTCTCCAGACACCAGCCCTGGTGCCAGCACTTGCGGTGCAGTGGCTTGTTTTGGGATTGCACTGCCTTAAGGCAGCTTAGGAAATGAGTGATGGAGGACTTCATTAAGGTGTAGGCTGAGCGGCGAAGAAAGCCCTCGCAGGGTTTTGGGTGCTGGGATGGCATTACCAGCTTGGATGGTGCTAAAGCTCCTGGGTGGAGGAACCCTTGTCCAGCCTGACCAAAGGAGTAGGAGTGTTGGGTGTCCAACACTCAATGCAGTGGAGTATCAATGGAGCTGGGTAGCACAATGGGTATCAATGGAGTATCAATGGGTATCAATGGAGCTGGGTAGCACAATGGGTATCAATGGAGTATCAATGGGTATCAATGGAGCTGGGTAGCACAGAGACACCCTTCTGCCCAGGTGATTTTGAGAAACGTGGCAAGCAGCGGAGGAATTTGATGATCTAATAGGTCCCTTCTGACCCTAAAATCTATTAAATCTATGAATTCCTCAGGCCAACAGACTCATAGAGGGGGAAACCAGATGAAACCCTCCCCTCCCTCCAAATGCCTTGTGAAATCTGGTTGCCCCACTGGTGGATGGAGAAAAAGAGAGAGAGGCAAGAGGAAGATCAAGCATGTGTGAGTGTTTGGGAGCATCAGGGGAGGCAACGGGAGTTAGAGGCCGTGCCAGGGCCAGACCTGCTGCCTCCCATCAGTGAGCCTGGCACCCACCTTACAACAGGGCCTGAATGTTCAGCAAGACAGGGTTTCAAATAGAAAACGCAGTGGAAGACGGTTCAGCGTCTTTCTTCTGTTGCACTCAAAAAAGCAAGAAAAAAACAAAGCAGCCAACTTCTGGCATGTGAGCAAACAACGGCCGTGGCCTGTTTGAACAGTTCCAGCACTGACAACGGTAGGGGTTAGAAGCTTAGCGTTTGGCAGAGGTACTGTGCCCATGTCACAAACATGCCTTTGTGTGGGCCAATGGAAACAGCCTTTTGCCGAACCGAGTGAGAGCCTTTTAGAAAGAAAAACACTGTTTCGACATAGCCTGGCTATCTGTTGTACGATAGTGATCTGCCAGCTTTCTGTTGGCACTGCTTGCGGAGGTGGGTATCTGAAGAATGGAAATTTCCATCAAAAAAAGAGAGGGTTTCAGGACAGAGACATCATTGTGCAAACCTGCTATGGGAGCTAGGCTGGAAATCCAGTCCAGGGTTCACGTGGCACAAGACACAGGACTTGGCGAGAGAGAGTACGTGGTCCAGCGAGTCTGGCCCTGGACTGGGATTTCCAAATTCTACCCTCTCTCCTCCCAGCTCTACCCGCAAGCTGCTGTAGACCTCAGACAAGTCACTCCCAGCCCCTGTCTATTTTGACTTTTGGAGCAGAGATGATACCCACAACCAGGAAAATCTGTCACATTTAAAAATGTGCTAGTGAACGCGACTCAGGAGGGACAACATCGAACAGGCATTTGCTCATCATAGCTCATGTCTGGGTGTGGGGGAGAAAAAACCAACCATGACCAGCTGGGAGGTCACTAAAGGTAGTCTACACTCAGTACAAAGAGTCAGGTATAAAATCAGGGAAGTCGGACACTTTCAAGCACCATTTATTTTCCTAGTGTAGATACGGCCTTTGTGTTTGTTCAGCATCAATACAGTCTCCGGGAAGTTCCTTGATAGATTGTGATCCCGTATTAGTAGATATTCGTATTTAAATACACTGACGTAACATTCACTTGATTGTATCTGCTTCTTGCTGTTCCTTAACGTAAGTCTCATCGCAATGGCCTGCCAACAGGTTTGATTGCTTTGTTGCCTTCCTCCCCCCCTCCCTCAACACCAATGACTTCCAAATTGCTACATTTCGTATTATTTTCCATCCTCTCACCATTTCTACGCATTACAGCATGTTCCTGAGTCAGGCCCAGGAGAAGCAGCTTGCAAAGCATCCAGCTCAGTTTGACTGTGTCACATGGGCTGGGCTGGCCATTATTTCTGTTCCATGAAAGTGTCATTTTTAATGGAGCAAAACTGATCAGGGCAGCACTAAATTACATATGTTTGTTTTAATGGCTGCTATCAATGAAGGTGGTAGGAAAGCTCTGGTGCAGAACCCAAAGGACGGGCTTTGGTTCGCTCCTCGGCTTGTGGGAACTCAGCTTTGCAAGAGAGCAAGCGAAGGGTAATGTGTATTCATTATTACATGAGCCCCGAGAGCAGCAGGGAACAGAAAGGAAACCCACGGGTGCTCAGAATATCCCGTTTCCAGTCCTAGGGGGTGGGTCTCCAGTTCCCAGTCCCTA
This sequence comes from Alligator sinensis, assembly GCF_000455745.1. Taxonomy (NCBI): domain Eukaryota; kingdom Metazoa; phylum Chordata; order Crocodylia; family Alligatoridae; genus Alligator; species Alligator sinensis. Next base: position 4,219,384 of record NW_005841880.1, read on the forward strand.
CTGCCACCCCAGCAGATTTCAAAGAGTATGGACCCAAAGAGTCCACGCTCACTCAAACAGTATGGACCCAAGATACCTTTATACCAGTGTAACTTGCCCTTAAACCACTGCAATAGAGGACAAGATACACAACACATAGCCCTACACCAGTGTCACCATAGCCCTAAATCCAGTGCAGAGTTACCGCTGGAAAGCTCGGGGCTAAAACTACACTGGTATAGATGTTGTGTGTCTGCTTCTCTTACTGGGTAGATCGCTGCTCGGTACAACCAGGCTATATGCTGGCTCCCTAGCCACCTACGGGCAAAGTACTGAAATAGCAGCTACCCCAGAAGAACCAGTGGTCGGTCCGCAGCCCCGTTACTTTTGTCGTGCGTTCAGGCTAAAAAGAAATTTCAGAGGGGAAAATGGCTGTGGAGTGGCCTACTTGGGGTGATCTGCTTTGGGATCCAGGGCTGTGCAGCTGCCAAGCGTGCACAGATGGCTGGCCAGCAACTTTAACACTCTCTCTTGCCTGGAAAACGAGGCTACCAAGTCAGGAACTGGGCGGAGAAGGGAGAGTGGAGAAAGCAGCCTGCTCTTCCTTGACCTTCTAAAACTGCACCCAAAAATAGCTCTACCCCTACCCCCGCACACTACTGTTATCCTCTCAAATGCTGCCAGACACTAGGGATCTCTCCTCTGTAATCTGCTTAAATCAGTCTCAGACCTGATCCTGAGAGCGCCACTGCCCCAGGCAGCATTCCCCAGGGTGTGAAGCGGGGCTCCCGACTCTTCCTGACATACCACCGGCCTGCTGGGGGATGCTGGGCAAGTCACTTTTCCTCTCTGGGCCTCAGTGTCTCTAACTTAATGAACCTATGCTCTCCAAATTCACAAGGAGACTTTGTTCGCTCTCTCTCACCACTGTTTATTTTCCTTTTTAATTTTAAAATGCTTGCAATTTTAAGCGGGTTAAGCAAGTGGAGTCATCTTTAGCTGAAAGGATGGAGAAGCCAACACTGATGCACTGAAGCCATGACATTAGACTTGGCCAAGGGCTACCCATCCTTATACAGTCTTTAGACTTCCTGCCCATTTAGCTATTGCCAAAGAAGACTCACTCCATCTAACCCCCCCAATGTTTCCTCCTGTTCCCTTCTTTAAAACTAAAAGCACAGAAGCAGCATCCCTGGCTTGCAAGAAGCATTAAGTATTAATGGTATTTCTAGGGCACCCAAGATTGACCACCAGTGACGTGCCCTTTCAGCAATGTATTGCACTGTTATGGTCCCATTGAGATCACCGAAGTCACTGGGCCACACTTTCCTCCTTCTTCCACTGGTTAAAATCAGGATGGGCAGCACTGAAGTCAGAAGTGCAAAGCTAATGTGAAACCAGCTTTGGTGAGGTCACCATCAGGCCTGTCGTTTTATTCCATTTATAGTCAAACAGCTCACTTCATGCAGGCAGCAGGGCAGAAGCTGGTGGCTCTAGGCACGTTACCTAGGCAGCAAGCCAATTCTTTTCTCCCGCTCACTATCCTTGTATTGCTGGAACTCTGCTGACTAGCACGAAGCGACACCCAAAGACTCATAAAAATCATCCGCTTCAAGCCCTGACACACCAAAGCTACAAGGCATTAAACCCAAAATACCAAGAATACCCTACGACATACCACAGGTGAAAAGCAGGGCGCCTGAGGACACTGCCAGTGCTTGCCACTGCAATGCAAGAGAAGTAACTGGTTAATATATGCTCAGAGGATCCTAGGAAGAGGATCATACCCTATGCTATAAAGGAAGACAACCCCCACCCGCTCCTCTCCAGCAGCTCTTAAAAATTTGGCCTAAGGGAAAAAATTCCTTCCTGAGCAGAAGATGACCCTGGGCGCATCTAGACATTCATTAATGCACCTTAAATACTGCACATTTTGTTTAGTACTTCCTTAATAAAGCACCAACTAAATGCGCAGTAACTAAAGTTACTGTGCAGTAGCACCGACACATGGTTATTTAGTGACGTTTACTGCACAGTAGGCTAATAACACTGCGCAGTAGGCTATTAGCACGGTTTTTGCCATGATACGCTACTGCGCAGTGTTATTAGGCCAATGCACAGTGTCTCATGTAGATGCACCCTCTGAGTAGAAGACCCTCTAGCACACCAGTTCTCAACCTTTTTTGGATAGGACCCACTTGTCCAGTTGTCACTTGTCAATGTCCTATCCTTTTGGATAGGACCCACTTGTCCAGTTGTCCACTTGTCAATGGCCAGTCCCAATCCAGTACCCCTCATTCCTGACCCACTGCCCCCCACCTTCAGCTTGCAAGGGGAAAGCCAAGGTTTCCCAAGTTCTTCTCCTTTAAAGGAGAAACCATTGTTTTAAATTTATTGATCCATTTTTAAAGATTGTTCGCGACCCTTTCATATATTCTTGTGACTCACTTTTGGGTCACAACTCATGGGCTGAGAAACACGGCGCAGGTACTTTTGAGGTTTCTAATCCTGGCAAGAGCTCTAGTACATGTCTATCAAAGTTCCCTGCTTTAGGTGTGGTCCTTCCACATTAAAGGAAGGCGAAACTTTCCTCCCACCGAAACCAATAAGCGTTTTTGAAGTGTAATAATTTCCTCCCGCCACCACCAAAAGCCCAGAAGCATGGGATTGGCAGAGGACTTCCAGACCACAAAACAGTTACGTCTGTAATCTTGCATGGCATTTGCAAAACTTGAGCCTGCATAACCCATACACCATGGGATGACCCAAAAACTCCCAATTTGGTCATGCCGTGCCTTCTGTAAACTCACCGAGTGCAATCTTAACACCATTCAGGTTCTTTGCTCCACTTCTTTGTCTGCAAGACCCAAAACTTCACTCCCCTGTGAGTTAGAAATCTTCTTTCAATTTCCAAGATCATTTTGCTCAGAACCCATTTGTAGCCATTTGATCTTAGGCCGATATTGTTCTTTGTTTCTCTTCCTAATAACCACTCCACAACCATATTTATAAAAAAGCAATCCCATCTCCTCTCAATCTTCATTTTGCTAAACTAAGCAAGCCAAGCTCTTTTAATCTTCTTTCACACAATAACGCATCCATTCCCTTAACCATCTCAGTGGTCCATCTTTGGACCTCTTTTAGTTTAAGCTCCTTTTTTCTTGGACACTGGTGACCAGTACTCTAAATCAGGTCTTACTAATGCCTTGCACATGACTATTAGTACTTCCTTGTCTCTACTAAACATACCCTACCTAATACACCCTAAAGTTGCATTCCCTTTTTTCATGGCTGTGTGATTCTAGTAGCTCATGGTTATTTTATGACTGAACCAGATTATAGATCCCTCTCTTCGTTAGTTGTCTCCAGTCTATGAAGCTTCATACTTTAGCCAAAGCATTTGTCTGTAAATGCATGATTCTTCAATTCATGCTCTTAGATCTCATTCCATTTCTATTGCTCTGCTCCACAAGATTATCTACATCAGCTTTTGCAATAATCTGGTCCCCTTCTCTATCGGTCACAGCTCCCAGCTTGGTGTCATCCACACATTATATATACCTAGTTCCTGCATCAAGGTCCTAAGACCATTCCCTATGGAACACCAATGGCGACCACTTTCCAACTGGACAACTCCCCTTTCAACATAACTGACTGTACTCTACATTTCAGCCAGCTCCTTATCCACCTAATGATTTTAGGTATTGATCCCTGTCTTCTCCAGGCTGCCCAGTAATTTCCCATGAGAGACAATGTCAAAAACTCTGCTTACAACTAGACAAACTTGGTCTACTGCACTGCCCTTATCTAAAGTCAGTCATCTTGACATAGAAGTACATTAAATTCATCTGACACTGTCTACCTTGGACAAAACCATGTTGAATTTTGTTACATTTTCTTTTACTTCTCAATATATTTTATTATGCTTTCCTTCGGTATCTGTTCTAAGACGTTAAAGATGTTTGAGCTCAACCTAACGAGTCTGTAATTGCCCGGATCGCTTTTTCTCGCTTTTCTGAACGTTGGTGCTGCATTTGCTACTCCCCAGTCCCAAGGTGCTATCCCTGAGTCGACAAACCCTAGAGAAGAGAGAGAAGCTCTTATTTCACGTGCCATTTTTTTTCAGTTTTCTGGGATAGAGACCATCTCCTTTCCGTTTTGCGACAGGAAACAATCTAAGTTAGGTTTCCAACTCAGATATAGTAATTCCCATAACTGTGCCCTCATTGCTATCTGGGGCACAACCCCCGTCCTCAACAGCTTCGTCTTTCCTGAAGGCTGGGGTAAAGCATTTAGCCAGTTCTCATACAATACTGAAGTTACCCTTAGTCTCACTCCATCCTCAGTGTCCAGGGACTCTGCTTCTTCTTCCCAGTTTTCTTTCTACATATATAACTAAAGTAGCGGCTGCCAGCTGCTTAAATTTCTTCCACAAGGTCTAATTCAGCTAAGCCTTTGGCCATCCTGACTCAATTCCTGCACTCTTTAACCACAGAAAGGTTTCTCCATTCTTTGCAAATCCTCTTATTATTACTATTGGCCTGTTTAAGGTAGCTTGCTCATCCAGGTAGACCCATAGCCCTTCTCTACCAATTTCTCCTTTGTGCTTGGAATGCAAGCCCCTGATAATATCTGCAATTTTGCTTTAAGGTAATCCCAGGCTGCTTCTCCATCTACGTTTTCTCGTGCTCTCATCTGAACTACCATCTCAGCATCTTACTTTCTCCGAGTTAGGCCTTTTGCAGCTCAAGAGCCTTGTTATCGATGCTTGTCCATCCTGCAATATAAACTCAACTGAACCAACTCGCAATCTCTTGATCTCAGATTATCTTCCACAACCAGTTCTTTTATTAAGTCTTGACTACTTGCAAAAACCAGTCAGATCAGGAGGCGAGACAGAGATAATCACCTGAATCTCTCTCTCTCCCTATTGGTCCCAATTCTGTGTTGCCTTGCTCCTTGCGCAATCACGTGCGTGAATTCAAATACAGTGTATATAATTAATATTTCTTGACGTTTAAAACCCAGAGTGGCAGCACATTCATAGGAAGGCCATGGGTGCATCTACACATGTATTTGATCCGGGATCAGCTTCCTCGTGAGTAAATGCTCCTGGGTAGATGTTGACACGTGCAAGGAAGTGGGAGCAGATTTGCTGCTAATGGCAGCAAACTGCTCCCACTTCCTGGGGCCTTGCAATGGGCCCCTGCTGCCACCACGGGGAACTCTAGGCTCCCCCTGGGTGCTAGCCCAAGGGCTGGCAGGGAGCATAGGGACAAGAGACAGCTGTCTCCTGGTTGGGGCTGGGACATTACACCCTGCTCCTGAGAGCTGCCTGCTGCTGAGATGGGGACAATGTCTCCTGGCCCCGGCTCCCCAATTAGGGGCAGGGGGCTTGGAAAGAGCTGCAGGGGAAGGACAGCACTCAGCCTCACTTAGGGGGTCGGACTTGATGATCGGGGGTCGGACTTGATGATCTATTGAGGTCCCTTCCGACCCTAGCATCTATGAATCTATGACCCACTGGTGGAGCAGCTAGCTCGCTGCTAGCTAGCTGGGGCAGGGGGCTGAGTCCTGTCCTTCCCGTGCAGCTCTTTCCAAGCCCCCTGCCTCAGTCACTGATCAGGACCTGCCCCTGGCCAGGACAGTTCCCGAGCCCCACTCTGTGATTGCAGGGTGGAGGCTGGGAAGCCTGTTCCCTGGACAGCTCTGTGAGTGTGGAGCTGGGCAGGGAACAGCCCGATCCCCACTCAGCTCCACGATCATGGATCTGGGCAGGGAACAGGTTCCCCATCCCTGGCAGCAGGGAGCTCCCAGGGCCACGAGTCAACTAAACAGCCATAGGGCTCAGGCTGGGAGACCCTTATCTCCCAGTGCCAGCTCTGCGGCGGCGGGGCTGGCGCTGGGGGAAAAAGGTCTTTCAGACTGCGCCCTGCAACGGTGGCGCTTGGGCTGGGAGATGAGGCTCTCCCAGCACTAGACCCGCACCATGGAGCTGGCACTGGGAGATGGGGGTCTCCCAGCCCCCCACTCCCCAATTGTAATGGTGAAGCAGGAGCCAGGCCCAGCTTCCCGATCACGATCTCAGAGCGGGGGCCTTGGAGCTCCCTGCTGCCAGGGCAGGGGGACATAGTCCCCACCCAGGCTCCGGTGGCAGAGCCCACCCCGGCAGCAGGCAGCTCCTGGGGGCATGGAGCAACCTCCCGCCTCCTGGCGGCTGGCTGACCAGGAACAAATTTGCTCCTGGTTAGACATCTACACAAACACTACTGCGCCGTTACTAATTGAAAGTAAATTTGCAACTTGCCTTTGCAGGTAGCAAATTTACTTGCCTTTAGCAAGCTTTACTGCGCAGTAAGCATGGGCACGTGTAGAAGCACATGCTTACTGTGCAGTAAGCTATGCTACTGCGCAGTAAAGCGTCTCGTGTAGATGTGCCCCAGGTGGTTTTATTCTGATTAGACATCAGAAGCATCTTTGAACTACAAGGGTAACAAAGCACTGCACAGGGCCTGCAGGGAGGCTGAGGAATCTCCATCACTGGAGACGTCCTCGGAGCAGGTGGGACAACGACCCATCAGGAATGGTTGAGGTGTAGTTGATCCTGCCCTGGGGCTGCCTTCCATTTATCTATGATTCTGTAAAGCAGGGGAGAATTAAGTCAGCGCAAGATCTGCATTTCTAATGTGATGAGTGAACAAATAACACCCTTCTCCCTCCACCCCGTCTCCCAAACTTTCATCCACATGCAGATGCAAAGTTTGTTCCTTCCTGGATCACACTCTACAAGTTACTCATCCAGAGAAAGGACTGTTGGGTCAAATGCTGGTCCATCTGCCCTGGCTTTTCCTGCTTGGGTTTTCTACTTTGTCCACAACTTGACTATAAGTCAAGACTTGTCTACATTTTGATCTCCATCCCTACCTAGTCATAAGCAGAGAGATGGTGTTCTCCACCCTCCTGAAAACTCTTCCCAGTTTTCCATTTGAGACCTCGGCATTAGAGGTTCCACCGTGCTCAACCTCCTCATCTCGATACCGCAGAAAGGATGGCTGCGGAGGTGTTATTGAGGGGAGAGGGATTCCTGAGTACGGGTTACATGAGGAAGCCAGGCTTTCTGACTCCCCTACAATTCAGGCAGACAAAGCAGTTTGGACTGCAAGCAAAAGATGCGATAGGAATCGCTTCTTCCCCTGAATAGTAAGAGATCAAAGGCATAACATATGTAGGTAGGTCAGTAAATGTAGAAGGCTGAAGGCAGTATACTGGGGGAATTTCCAGCTCACACGGCACACAGAAAGCCCTTCTGGTTTTTCTTGTTCTCCTAAACCTTTTCTATATGGAAGGAACAGGCTTGTAAAGCGCCCTGCTGAGGATTATGTCGCTCCGCTGAGGGCTCAGGGACCAACAAATCCAATCTGCGCTTAAACCTTCCAGTGGATTCTGGCCTTTGCACAGACCAGTCTCCCGTTAGCATCAGCTGTCCTCCTCCAGAACCAGCTGCTGACATATTGAACCACTTAGCGCAAAGCAAGAGAGAACAGACAAGAAATTCCTCCATGGAGCAGCCATGGGACTGTGCCCTGAAAGGAGATCACAGCCGTCTGAAACACCCCTTACGAGACTACCGAGCTACAAGCAAAAAACCCTTTGGGCTCCAGTGGGTGGAGGGACAGAAAACTCCCAAGACCTTCCCAACAGAGCAGGTTACAGATATCCAGGGAAAGGAGCATGATGGGCACAGGCTCTCAGGCTGTCATGCAGGCTGGGACCTGTCTGCTGCACTCAGGACGAGGTTTTTGCAAAATCCTCTGCCTTTGTGAAAGGGCTCCTTCTGTCACGCGATCTCAGAGGTCCCGACAGGGATCCGCAGGATGCACAGCGGGCGACACAAGAGATCTGCAGGTCTCCCCTGCTTGCTCTCAGCAGAGATGAGTTATTTATTTGAACAAAAAAGGCTTGCTGATGACTCCTTGATTCACTGCACATTGATCTCTCCAAACACACCGCGCTACGATGCGTGATGTCCCAGGCAGCCCACCTACGCAGATCACGGTCGGAAAGAATCAACCCAATCGCCTCTGGATCAAAACAAAGGAGGAATGTTTCCCACTTGGGCTCAAGACCCTAGGTGTCTTCTCACGCAGGCTTTAGTAGATGCATAAGTCAATATGTGGCCTAGGTACAGGAAAGGACCAAAGACCCATGGATTCTACAAAGTCAGGCTCCAAAATGCCTCCTATCTCCCTTTATTCCTGAAAATACCAAGGGTCACCACCTTTAGCTGGGCTAGCAATAAAGCTTCGCTCTGTGGGGTCTGTAGCCACTACAGGATACCACCGTCCTGTGTTTTTCAGCATAAGCCTCCCATGGATTGCAAAAGCCCAGAGACACTCAGTCCTCACTAGCCCAGGTCACCACATGTTAGCCACAGAGCCACAACTCCATGCGCTCCCCTAAGGGAGCTGTCGCAAACGCCTTCCTCCTTGCAAGAAAAATCAACGGTACATCTCACACCATAGCAGCACCACTACAGGGCCTTCGGGATGCGCTTTCCACAACGCACGGCAGGCAGCAGCATTTCCCGCCAGGAGCTGCAGCGATAAGAGCCACAGAGCAGGTCTCCTTGAGCAAGAAGCGGCCCGCTGCTGATAGAGACCTTAAAGGGCTTTGCTGATCCCCACAGTTAGAGGGGCTGTGGGCCAATTCCACTCCCCAAGCATGTGGTTTACAAGTACCCGTCTGTTCTGCAACCCGCAGCTTTGCTCTGGTAGGGAAGTGGGAAACACCAAGCGTGTGCATGTGTGAATCAGCGTGGTGGATTCCTGGCTTAATCAGGACAAGAGAATTGTAATCACGTGGCCTGACGATCAGCGCCCGGAGAGCTGAACGGCTGCAGGTTTAAGCAGGCGCCAGCATTCTCTGTCCACATTGTTCTCATATATAGCGGTGGCCCTGGCAGGAGGCCACCACTGGGCAGGACCAGACCCCTTGGCATTGCTCCAGCATTTTCCACTCTTACTGTCCAAACAGCACAAACACCGAAGCTGTCTACATCCGCCCTGAGCCTGGATATATCCCCGACATGCCGTGAGACAGGTTTTCACCACCCTTCGCAGCACAGAGGCAAGGAGTGAGATGTAAAAGAGGTGGGAGGAGAAAAGAGCAATAAAGGGACTTGCCCAAGGTCACACAGCAAGGCGGTAGCGGAGCCAGTCCCAGTCTGCCCAGCTGATGCATGTTGGTATGTTTTGTTTCAAGCCCTTTTGCCCGGTCCTTACCCGTTCTGAGCCGTCCACCATCCAGCGATGTTTAAATGCAAGAAATGGAAGCGCCGATGGTGGAACAGCACTGGTAGGCTTTTAGGGAGATTGCAAATCTACAGCGCAGCTCTGCTCTGAAGAGTGACTATATAACAGTAGCCTCACATGGGTGGAACCCAATTCAAAGAGAAATTATACCATTACTTATTTGAGTGTCATCGTGTTTATCATCTCAGAGACTCCTGATGAAATATGCTTTGTTTCAAGGGGGTTTTCTCTCTGTCAGCACTGCAAATTCAGATGGGGATCTGGTTTTACATCTCTCAGCACTTTATCTGTAAACAAGGGCTCCAGGTCAGTCCTTAAGCTCGTAGAGGTACACTTCCTAGAAGCAGTGATTCACAACCAGGGATACCGTGGGATCCTTTTAAACCTGCCGCACAGTATTAGCACTGTTAGTGTGCAACCGCCTACACACAATCCACAAGATAAACTCAGAGATTTCAAATAGGAATCCACAGAGTCAAAACCTTCTGTCTTGCTGCGGTCTTTCTGAGCCCTTTGCAACAGAAGAATTGCTCTAGTATTTTCCCGTAGTCAAGAAATGAGTGAAAGCTCAGAGCTGGCATCTTCCGAGGGGGGACCTGGAATTTTAAAAGGTTGAGAAATGCTGCCGTAGAGCCCCGTTTCCAACAAAGTGCATGAGTTTTAAAGGTAACTAAACTCCAAGGTGCTTTGGAAAATCCCCCTGAGCATCTCTCTGCACCACCTGAATCAAGGTTAGCAAACCTCTACAGCATGCATCGAAACTCCAGTGCAGTCAGTGCGACATCAGCACAGCCTTTGCTGAATCAAGGCTTTGGGATCTACCTCTAAGGATGCTGCCCGAGAAACTCTGTCACCTGCAAATGTGCCCCTAAACCCCAGCCAGGCTTTAACCCATCCATCCCTAGCAAAGCGGGGCCAGATAAATGCACTTAAATGCGGTCCCACTCTCTACCCAAGGACTGTGGGGCTGCTGCCCACCTCTTTCCCAAACTCCTCCCTGGCATCATGGACATGCCTTACGTGCAAGCTCCTCCCCACCGGTTTATTAGCTGCATTTTTTCCGAGCTGGATCTGAGTCGGTAGTTTTCTGCCTGTGGTGCTTTTTGATTTCTCCGCCTGGGCCACTCCTCCCAAATGGCTGTTTCTTGAAAACCTCATCAGCCTGTTTACCGTCTCTCCCAGATCATTCATAAAGATGTTACATAAGAGGCAGGCCAGGGCCTCTGATAACAAGCTGTGATCATCCTTGGCAGGCAGCGAAGGCACGATGTACCGGAGAGGGCAGATAAGCAGGGCCTGGCGTAATTAGGCTTCTCTATGGCGTGGCACATGCTGAGCCGGGTGTTCTTGTTCAGGATTCGGCAACAGCACAAGACACCCACCGAAAGGCCTCGCCGTTCAGGGCCTCCTTGGTGCCCTGCATGAAACAAGTCGGGAGGTTCAACCCAGGGCTTGCTAGCAATCTGCCTGGGGTTCCTCCTCCCTCTGCCAGAGGACAAGGACGGGGTCAGGGGGAGGAGGGGATGCATCACCCCTGTGCTTGTGCCCTCAGTGTAGCACAGGGAAATGCAAAGCCTGGCTAATGGGGAAGTGTCTTCTGGGGCAAAGGGCACTGGAGCTTTAAGGCTGGCACAGGCCCAGTTCTGCACCCCAAGGTACTCGGGGGCTGCGGGTGGCAGGAGCAGGGGCCTGGACAACGAAGGGGAATCTGCACACGGCTGCAGGAGATTCGGAGGTGAATGAGCAGATTAGCAACATCTGGCTGTCCTTCCCTCCAGCTGTGAGGGGCAGAATTCCCCTCCAGTCTGCCCCGGCCCTGGCTGGGCTCCAGCCCCAGCTCACAAAGATGCTTCAAGACAAGTCCCACTGAAGGCACTTCCCTGGGGACTGACTCCTCACATGAGAAGCCCCTGGGCTGCCGTGGGTGATGTTGAAACGATTCTGATCATGTGTCGGCCTTATCCAGAAGGCAAATTGCTGTTTATTTAATAAGAGTAATAATGACATACTGCATGCAGGCGTAGCCCATACAGCTCTCCCCATTAGCATGCATGGCTATGGGAACTGCCCCTCCCTGAATCCTTTTTCCTACCAAAGCTCTGCAGCTGAGATGCCATGCTCCTGCCCATCATACACAGCTTGAGAGGGGGCACAACAGCCCGGGGCATCCACGAGAGCAGCCTTGTCTTGCTGCAGCTTTACCCCAATTGTCTACAGCCTGCCCTGCAGCACAAAACCCACCACCCTCTACCTGCCCCTTTGCTGCAGGGGTGCAGAAGATGGATGCCTCCTTCTACCCTGTGTGTGTGCCCCTGGACAGGTTGCCCATGATCCCAGAGAGCTGCCAGCCAAGATCAGCTCCTGGGCCTTTGGGCCAGTACAGCAGAGCGGCTCTGTGCCACTCCAGCTGGACACAGCCCACAACACCATCAGCCAGCCACGAGGAGAGTTCAAGCAGGCTCGGCCCCCCGAAGTCACCGAGCTCTTTATGGATCCATGGGGTCCGCTTGGAAAAGTCCCCTGCGTGGCCAAGTCTGCACCTGTGAGCGGCTCCATTTGCGACTGCACTCTCACACTAAGGGTTCAGCCTCTTAAGAGTCATGCCTGCAGGCAAACCCCAGCCCCAACCTGCCTTAGCTTGACAAGGCGGCAGTAGCCAGAGAAGCCAGCAAGAGAGCCCCTGTCATCCCATAAGGAGCCGTCACTGGTGCTGTGACTTGCTGCACCCATTTGGGCAATGGGGACAATGCTGGCACTGGGGTGTCACATCCCGGTGGCCAGAGCTGTGTACAGCCCCACGCATACTTCGATCCCATGCAGTGTCCTTCCTCTCCCAGTACAACCCCCTCCAAGCTGCTAAGCCTCAGCAATGCGCTCTTAACCAGCAGTGCCGCTTTGCTGTGACAGCAGCTGTCCCACTAAATCGGCACGGAGCCCCTGCTAGGGGCCAGCATTCGGGGATGGGAGTGCTGTCCCCATGCACAGGCCATGGCCATGTGCAGGGGAGCGTATGCTAGGCCCATTGGTGCTGGAGCGCATGCAAGTGTGTGCAAGGCATGTGAACCTGGTGCGAAAGCACTCTGCTTTATGCCTCGGTAGGGGCTCCCATCACGCCGCACCTAGGGTCAGATTCTTGGCTGCCCTGCCCTGCCCCTCGGACAGAATATCTTTTATCAGAAAGGCTTTTTCTGTATCTCCCAACTATGTTGCTGATCCAGACAAGATATTACCAAGCAAATGCTGCTTCCCACCTGTTCTCAGGACTATCACAGGTCCAGCACTGCTAGCCCCACTACTCCCCTGTGCACAGCCATTCACACTAATCGGTTCCACGCTGATCTGAGGCACTGAGGTCAGTGCCTTGTGCAGTCCCAGAGAATCAGGCCCCAAAGTATGTGGAGGCACCCGTGAGCTGGCTTTGCGCGCAGCCCAGCAACAGCGCGTGGGACCTGTTGCGCGCAGCCTCCAAGCCCTGCCTTCCGAGCGTTGCTTTAACAGGAGCTCATTGTCATGCAATAAAAGTGCCGTGCAGGGCAGGGGGGAACTGCCAGTCTGATGACCTGGCTGCACCATGAGAAAGGGGTCCAGTGCGGCCAGCAGAGAGCCCTGCACCGAGCCTGAACTGTCCACTGTGGACCTTCCCACTCAGAGAGAGCAGCCGCGGCACTCTCAGGAAGTGCTTTCCCAACCCTGTACATACAGGTATACATATCCCTGCCAGCTTGCACCTGTGCCCACAGGTAGCTCCATGTGTGACCCTACTTCCGTATGGGCTGCTTTCTCCATCCCCTCTGGTGTCCTACCAGCACCTGCACGGGTGCAGCAACAGGACCCAAGTCTCCCACTCAGGGGCAATTCCATGTCCCCTACCAACCGCACTTGTACAGGGCAGGGTGCTATGGAAAGCACCTACCCTGAGCCCTCCTTCCCTGTTTGCTGTGTAGGAGCATTTACATGGCACCTCAAGGCTCCAGCCTTGCATGAGGCCTCCACACACAACCCAACCATAGCTAATAATAGGCAGAAATCCTCATAAGCAGAAGTCCTCCAGAGCTGCGGAGACCCGTGCGGGTGTGGGGCTGGTTCTGCTCTGTGAGATGGGAGCAGAGGGCCCGGGGAGAGCTCAGCTCCATAAAATTTTGGGGGCTGGCCTTTCAACCTGAACTAGAGGAGAGCTACCGCTTTGCTACCACGTGCATCTTCCACAGCAAACGGAGGCACATGGGCTCAGGAAACCCCTACCGTCACCGTGTGGCTGACTAGGGAGGAACTCTGCCCTTTGCATCCCCTCCTCTGCCCTCTGCATCCCCTCTCCATCCGTCTAGGATCTCGGTCCTGGTGCACCCACGAGTCCGAGTCTCCATCCGTCTAGGATCTCGGTCCTGGTGCACCCACGAGTCCGAGTCTCCATCCGTCTAGGATCTCGGTCCTGGTGCACCCACGAGTCCGAGTCTCCATCCGTCTAGGATCTCGGTCCTGGTGCACCCACGAGTCCGAGTCTCCATCCGTCTAGGATCTCGGTCCTGGTGCACCCACGAGTCCGAGTCTCCATCCGTCTAGGATCTCGGTCCTGGTGCACCCACGAGTCCGAGTCTCCATCCGTCTAGGATCTCGGTCCTGGTGCACACACGAATCCGAGCCTCCAGCCGTCTAGGATCTCGGTCCTGGTGCACACATGAATCAGAGTCTTCAGAGAAGAAGGGCTGAAAGCTGGGCCCAAAATTTGGGGCCCTCTAACAAAGCAGCGAGTAAGGGGAGGTCTGCAATTCTTGGCAGGGCCAAGAGCCGTCATCGCGCCTCCCCAAGCCAAACCGCTTGTGTGTTTTATGGGACAGGGTCAGAGGGCACCAACAGCCAGCAATAAATAATCCCGTGGGCTTTCAACAACTCGAGGAGACCACAGCCAAAAACAACATTATTAAAAGGCAAAGAAGCCACCAAACGCTGCCTGGACGCTTGCTCCCAAGCCTGGGGCTTTGAGCCCTCGCTCCCTTTCCAATCAGCCACGGGGCATTTACACCCTGTGAGCAGCCCCTGCGCCCAAGGCTTGTGGCCCGGTGGAACCAGAGCTGGGTGCGGTTCTCTCGCCCTAACCTGAGCTCTTTTCTTGCTGTGTTTTCTGTGCTGGAGTCAGGGCAGGTGTAAATCTGAATGGCTCCACTGAACCCCTCCATCTGCAATGATTTATACCCCAAGAGCATGCATCCCCTTGGGGGGGGGGGTCAAATATAGCTGGGAGAGTTTGTTTTGATCTAGAAGGAAACCAACACCTGATCAGCGTGTTGATGTGTGATCCCATTAACCCTTGAGAATTATTGCTGCTATTTGGGATCCCTGGGTAGGTAGCCAATCAGAGCTTTCCTTCGCAGGAACCTTTGGCGACTGGGCCATGGCTAGGCATGCTGGGATGTGTGTGCTCACAGATCCCCTGGTGCTGAAGCAGCATTTCTACCTCCTGCCACTCCCTGTAAAGCGCTTGGACCCAGTACATGCCTGCCTCCAAAACCTTGCATTTCAGAACCGCTTCAAACCCATCACAATTTGACTAGCTTCAAATAATGTGTGTCTGCACGCGCTTCCCCGCCCACACCAGCTCTTATTCCAAAGCACTTAGATCCCAGTGATCTGTCTACCCCACAAAATGAAGATGTGCTTGTAGCACATGCCAGCTGAATCTAGCTACTCGAGTTAACAATATCAGTAAGGACACAGCACCACAGGCATTAGCACGTGCTAGCTAAATTCTTAGGGTCCCAAGAGCTTGCACTCTGGTTGCCAGTACACCCTAAAGCCACACGCTGCTGTGTCTTCACTGCTATTGTCATGCAAGTGAGCTACACATAATTAGCACATGCCTTCATCTGCAAGGATAGATGCTACGTGGTGTCTAGTTCTTGGCTCAGGTGCTTGTGCATGGGAGTGAACTGCACCCATGTGGCAGGTGTGAAAGCTCAATCCATGCTTCAGTGGGAGTGGGTATATATCCCCATGAGCAAGGCCATGGGGAGAAGAAGGAGCAGAGGACAACAGAGATGCAAAAAGGGTGCAAACTGCACCCATACCATCTCTCTGTTTCCTGGAGTTGGGAAGAGCCCAAGGGGGTAAAAAACATCTCATGGGGTTTGAACCCAGAGTCACAGTTTCTAAGTTTTTCTCTGCATCTTAAGGGTGAGAAATTTTCTTAAAAAGAAAATCTGTAAGACTTTCACATAATGACAGGATTCGGGGAGCTGCTGCTTTAGGGCAAGTAGAGCCAAGAGTCACGACAGCACTGTTAGAAAGGGTCACGGTGCTGCCCCCATACTGAGTTGACTTGAAAGAAAAGCTGCAACTGTTAAATAATAATTTTAAAAAAAGCTGTTTGTGTTTCCCTGTCTAGGAGCTACACCATCACTGGCTGAAGCAGTTCCAAAAAGGGGTCCTTTCCACCGTTTGCTCAGCCACTACTCCCACTCAGACAAAGCTGATGTGCATTACCTTCCCTCTGTCTGATAAGACCCAGCCGGGGTGGGCTCTGTCCTACACGTTGCAGAAACAAAGCACGGTCCCTGCCCAGCTCTGCTTGCAATCTAGGGGCACGTGCTCAGGACCTCAGCGCCTATAAGAGAAGCCATTTCCCCAAGAGATCTCATCTCTCAAGGTGCCAAATTTCAGCCCACCTCTGGTGCCTATCTACGGAGGGCTGCCTTCTCCGTTCCCCTCTGCACAGAGAGCTCCATTCGCCTCCCAGGCAGTCTTGCAGAGCAGCAAGGACTGACCCAGCCCAACGCCCTTCCTCTCAGAAGGCGCAGCTGATTAACGGCAGCAGCACTGGAGGGATTAAGTTTATTTAGATGAACAAGCCCAGTCCAGCATTACTGGGAAGGGAGGAGGAATCCATGCTCTGCTCCCCCCCCAGCACCCTCCCTTCATGTGCAGCTTTGGTGCGGCGTGGAGACATCAGAGCAGAGTGCAGCGTGCCACTGGCCCATGGTGCGGGGGGTGGGAACAGCAAGAGGATGCTTCCAAGCAGAGGGATTTTGCACATGTGCTTTGTTTTAGCCTCGTCATGAAAGAGCCTGCAGTGCTTGGAAGGATTCGGCAGTAGTGAGTCGTGCTACAGTAGCTTCAAAGCCCTGCGTTGGCCAAGCTGCTATCAACAGTTCTGCAACAGTCGGGCCCTACGGAGATCTGCTTTCTGTCAGCCACCTTATCTCTGCCCCTCTGCCAACTGTCGCCCTACGCTCCATTAGACCAGAAGACTAAGGAACCCAGTGGGCAGCCTGGCACATTTGTTACCTAAATTAATCTCCATTGCGGTAGTACTTGGAAGTCAGAACTAAGAGAAGGGGTCCCAGCTGGGCTGGGGCTGCACATTCCCGGGGCACCCGAAAAGCTGCAAGCCAGATCCAGCAGAACTGAGCTGTGTGTCTGCCCAGAGCCCAATGCACCGGGGCCCAGAGCCTTAAATGAGATCAAGGGGCTACTGTAGTGTAAAGAGACATCACAGCATGCCTCTTGTGGTCCCCAAGGGCTAGAAATAAAGGGGGTGCAACGCACCACCAGGCAGAACTACCCAAGCTAGTTAGCTCAGGCACTAGAAGCAGGATAATTACGGCAGCCCAGGGCTCTTCCCAGGCTAATAGACCCTGCTTGCTCAGGGGCTCCCTCCTCAGATTGCTTCTCAGTAGGGCTACTAGCGTCCCCAGGGCAGGAGGGTGGGGAAACAGGCAAGGCACTGAGATGTAGCATCCTTCCCTTGGATGATGTGCTGGACACCACAGACATTCAGTCCTGAAGCTGGATTCAGCTCATTACTCCCACCCTGCCCTGCATCCCAGACACCGAGAATCGTGGCCAGGGCTTCTGGATACGAGGCAGGAGGTGGGTCTTGTGCATAAAACCCGGCCCAAGAAATGCGGATTTGGAGGCTGCTTTTAGCTCTTCTACAGACGAGAAAGAGATTCATCTCACCCATTCTCCTGTCCTGCTCATTACTAGCCATGTGATGCTGAGATAACACCGGTGGGGATGGACATCCTAGGCAATCCCATGACAGATCCCGAAGCCTTTCTGCAGTGGATGTGGAGAAGGTGCCAGGACCTTCTGAGACCACGTCCTAGGAGGCTGCCCAGACACAGGCATGACTACACCAAGTTAGCAAAGTTGGCCTTTGCTTCTTCCAGGTCCTTGCCCCCAGGTCAAGCCAGGGCTATAGCTCTCCTGAAAGTCCCTGCAAATCTGGAGTACCTTACCCCCAGCTCCTGGAAACAGGAGTCCTCTTTTCCGTTCACGTTCTGGAGGCCACGATGTTAGTTAGGAACTGGGTGGGTTTGGGAGTTCGACTTGACAGTTAAAGGGGATGCATTTGGCATTGTTTCTTCACCTCGAGGTAGCATCTAGGAGCCCCAGTGACCGGTCAGGAGCCCTCCCTTCAATCAACTTACAGGATTCAGGAGCTCTGGATAGCCTGGAACAAGGATGCTGTGACCCATGCAATCCCTGGCCATGCTGCTTGCACATAATTCCATACAGCACCGCGAGAGTCTCAGGGGCAACAGAGCTAACAGCTCCATGGAACGACGCCGATTGACATCCCCAGAGCACAGTGCCCCGAGACTCAAGCACGCCTGTTGGCTTCTCTGTCCCTCTAACATTTCCATTCTCCCCATGGAGACACTGCATGTGAATTATTGCACCTGCCAAACCTATAAAGCCATCAGATCAGTGCCTGCCCTGCAAGGGAACGTGCTGCCAGCACTCCTAATGGCCAACACAAAGTCACCCCAAGACCTGCTATGTGCTGTTATAATCTGCTGTGCTTATACCCCGCGGGCACGGGCACCAGCCCACAGAGAAGAGAACTCAACAGCACTTGGTGCACGTTGGCCAGGGTGAGGATGGAGCTGGCACCTTGGGTTCGGGCTGCCAGAGGTGGTAGAGTCCTTTACAGCTGCAAAAGCAATGAGGCAGATTCCCTTTTCACTGCAGCTCTCCGGCTGTTGCCCATCCCATCAGGCCCAGGGCCACAGGGGTCTGTGCATCTACCTCCCATCAAGACCAGTGGGAGGTAGGTGCCTGCATACCTCTGTGTCTGTGGCCGGTTGCTCTGTGCACTCAAGCCTACAGCAGGTCTTGCCTCGGTCCCTCGTGTCCTGATAAACCACAAATCTTGAGGACTTCACATGCTTTCTGCAACCTCAGGGTGTAAGTGCTTTGCCCAAGGTCGCACGTACCATCAGTGTCGGAGCTGGGAAGAGAAACCTCATCTCCTAAATCCTCAGTTTCAACCTGCACTTAATCTCACTCCCACTCTGGGTTCTTCAGCAATAATCTGATTCCCTTGTTGCGATAAACCAGATCCTCGGTGCATAGAGGATTGGGGAGGGAAGCAGTGAGAGGATTTAGACTGACCATAGACACAAACCACCGCATACGTGCAAGGAACTTGCTGAGACAATAGGTATTTAAAGACTTCCAAGACCAGTCGCTTTTAAAGCTCCAAGCAGACCCTTTAGCAATGCTGGGAATCCCCTTGCCTTTGTGCACGGGTGAGCTGATCTGAGAACCGGCCGCAAGGCTCTGATGACAATTCAGAGGCTGCTTAACGCAGGCTAATAAACCCGAGAAGGTGGCAGGGCTGTAAAGGCAGGCGAAGCCCAGATGCAGGTCCTTCCGTTTCTTAAAATAATATTTAGACAGGACGCATTTTCCCCCTAACGTGAACAAACCACACTAGGGCCAGCTCTTACTGTGTTTGTATTTCTGCGCAGTGGGACTGCCTCCAACTATGAAGCAAACTCCTCTGCCTAGGCAGAAATGACTTCTTGACACCAAAAAAAGCAGTGCGCTCAGGGCTTTCCTCCAGCAGCACTAGGAGAGGCATGTGCAAGGAGGGGGGAAGGGGACAGAGACCTAGAGCTCTCTCCTGCTGAGGTTATCAGGCCTGGACCTTCACTGGAAGAGCTACCCGTGTCTGATCACGGGTCCAAAACAAACTTGCTGCAGTGGAAGTGAGGACACAAGGAGCGGGGCGGTGGAAAAAAGAGGTTCATTGGCTTCCGTGCTTGCAGAGGCCAGCCAGCGAGTGGGAGACTCGAGATGATTTCCTTTTCCAAGCATTGACTACCGCACAGCCCTTGACTTCAGGCAGGGTTCGAGAAAGGGAGTAGGGCCCAGCGGGTGTCCCACGTCCAGGCTTCCCCTGGGCTTCCTTGTGCTCCCACCGGGGAAGCGGCAGGTGTCACCAAGGGGCCCCAATGACAGCCCTGTAAAGTCTCTCCCCCGGAGCTGCATCCAAAGCCATCACAACTACTTTCCCGGGGCTCGCATCCGACCGGACGAAACGCAGGTCGCTCTTTAGAACAAGGACAAGCCGGGGGGGCGGCCAGCAAAGACGGCAACTCCAGCCTCTGCACAAAAGGGCGCCCCAGACCCGTCCTCAAAGCGCTCGGAGGAGCACACCGCCCCTAGCAGCACCAAAAAAAAGAGAAGGCTCCGCAGGGCAGAGGAGCCACCGCAGCCTCCCCGCACGCTCTGGGGAAGGGGACCGGATCAAACCCGGCTCTAAGAGCTGACACCCAGGCGAGCACAAGGGACCAGAAGACAAGTGGTGGGTTTCAGGCGGGGGGGAGAGGAGAGGAGAGGAGAGGAGAGGAGAGACGAGACCCCCC
>NW_005841880.1:4239596-4258256 GCF_000455745.1 Alligator sinensis
GCGGAGCCTCCCCCGCGCCCCGCGCCGGAGCTGCCCAGGTGGGCGCTGCGCCTCCCTGCCCCGAGCCAGCCGGGCCGGGCCGGGCCGGGCCGGGCCGAGGAGCTGCGTCCCGCCAGGCAGAAACCCGCGGCGGAGCGGGGAAGAAGAAGATCCAGGCGGGCACACCCCACCAGATGGAGTTGAACACTTCCAAGTTTGGGGCTCCACCGTTCAAAAAGGATGTGGAGAAGCTGGAGAGAGTGCAGAGAAGAGCCACGCGCATGATTAGGTCACGAAAACAGACCTTACGATGAGCGGCTGAGAGCTATGGGACTTCAGCCTGGCCAAGCGCTGAAGGGGTGATCTGGTGCCGCCTGTACATTTACCAGGGGTGCTCACTAGGATCTGGGGGAACGTCTGAGCGCCCCAAGGGAGGACAAGGTTGAACGGTTATAAACTCCTCCACGACTGTTTCAGGCTGGACATAAGGAAGAACTTTTTTACTGTCTGGAACAGCCTGCCATCGGAGGTGGTTCAAGCACCTACATTGAACACCTCCAAGAGAAATTTGGATGCTTATCTTGCTGGGATCCTATGACCCCAGCTGACTTCCTGCCCCTGGGGCGGGGGGCTGGACTCGATGATCTTTCCAGGTCCCTTCCAGCCTGAATGTCTATGAAATCTATGGAAGTGTCAGGTGCTCCATCATCTGGGGGCAAACAACCCTCAATGCACATACAGGCTCGGTGGCGACAGCTTGGCTTGCACCGAAAGGGACCTAGGGGTAACGACTGACCATTGCATGACTATGAGCCGTCAGCGCGAGGCGGTGGTCAGCGGGGCAAACGTTACGCTGGCACGCATCAACCGATCTCCCACCTCGTGTAAAGCTAAGGAAGTGGGAGTCCCGCTGTGCTCAGCACTGGTGAGACCGCAGCGGGAGTACTGCGTCCGGTTCTGGGCACTGCACTTCAATAAGGACGCGGAGAAACTAGAGAGGGTCCAGACAAGAGCCACCAGTATGATCAGGGACTTGCGGGGCAAGGCATACGAGGAAAGGCTGAGGGACCTGGGCCTCTTTAGCTTAAAGAAGAGACGGTAGAGAGGGGACTTGGTAGCAGCTTACCGCTATGTCCGAGGAGTGGATGAGGAGCTCGGTGAACAACCGCTCACCAGGGCACCCTCAGGAAAGACCAGGACCAATAGATACAAACTCCTGGAAGGGTGCTTCAGGCTTAATACCAGGAAAAACTCCTTCTCCGTCAGGGTGTCCAGGCTGTGGAATAAACTCCTTCCAGAGGTGGTGCAGTCACCTACGCTGGAGGTTTTCAACAGGAGACGAGACAGTCACCTTGCTGGGGTCACCTAACCCTAGTTGTCTTCCTGCCTAGAGCAGGAGCGAGTTGGACCCGATGATCTGCGACGTCCCTTCCAGCCCCTTGCAATCTATGAATCAGGCCCCAGGGTTAGCACCCAACAGCTGCTCCTTGCGCCAAGGTTACATCGAGCAAGGCTGCTAATTTGCCAGCAAGGGGTAACCTAACACAGGCGGCCGTGCCCCGCTCTCCAGCCCTTTCCTTCAGGGGCCCCCTTGCACTGTTTGGCTCCTGACCTGCTGGGATTTGATCATGCCTCAAAGCTGGGAGCTGCTAGGCTCCAGTGCCAAGGTGCCACTGCCTGGTGGAAATGCCAAGGGATGCTGAGGGCATGGCAGAGACTTCAGGGAGGGCTGCTGATGAGACTGGTTTTGCTTCTTGCTGATCCTCCCATCTCAATCCCTTCAGCTCGCCTGGCTGGTCTTTCATCCCTTTGCTGTCTCACACTCACCACTTTCTGATACAAGTCAAGGTTTGTGATCCACCCCTGTCCTGCCCTCCTATGCCCATTCACACCTGGAAACCTGGGGTATGCAGAGGCCATGGAGAAGCAACGGCGCTGGGGAAGCTGCCATCTGAGTGTGCTCAGAAATGTACCACGTGTAGCAGCCCCCACCCCACAACCACTGGGGCTTAGCTTTGCCCACAGGTGTGAATAGTTTAATCCGACCTGATTTTCCATGCTCTAACCTGGGATCATCACCATTTAGTGCAGTGTGTTCCTCTGTGCGAGGAGCGTCTCCCTTGCCTTGCTGGCTGAAATAGCATGGGCAAGACTAATCTTTATCTCCTCTCATCTATAGGGGCACAAGGCTGGAAGGAGCCTCAAAGGAGGCCAGGATCCTAAGAACATAGTCCTAAAAAGGACTGTGGAGGCCAGAGTCCAGGTCCCTGCATTTGTAGGCAACCATCTACTCTGGTCCCTTGTACATGCACGGCCACAGAGCATCTCGTGCCAAATCCTATGATGTGCCGCAGACGAGGGCACTACCAAGCTGTTGTCCATGGCAGTGGCAGGGAGAATTTGGCTCAAATGCATGCTGATGACCTAAAAGAGGACTATGTCCCGTGTTCCCAAGGAAGGAGGGATGGGAGGACCCGATTATCCGGGCCAGTCTGACATGGGGGGAAATTCCTTCCTGCCCGAGAAGTGACAACCTGCAATCCTGAGCAAGCCCTGGTAGATGGACACCAGAGGGATTCCTTAGTATCAAGATCCCTGATTTACAGGTGGGACAGTGACTGTGCCAGAAATAGGATCCAGGTTTCTGGACTTCCAGTCTAATACTCTGTTCAGTAAGCCATGCATCCATCAAAAACAAGGAGGAGACCGGGAAACAAAAGGGAGTTGAGGGGAGGGCAGTGAGGATTAGTAAAGGCCTGGGAAGTGGGGGGTTCGTTACCTCAAATGGCAGGTTACGGGTGGGCACTGTGCATAAGGCCTGATCTAGAGAAGGTCAATCAGGAATTTCTGTTCTCTCTGCCTCACAGTACAAGCGCTGACGGGACGGCCAAGGAAGGAGGGAACAATCAGAGCCGATGAAAGGAAACCCTTTTTCGCACGATGTGTGATTAAACCAGGGAAGGCCTTGCCACAGGAAGTGGCTGAGGCCAAGAACCCAAGATTTATGTGGATAAAGAACATCCAGTGTCGTTATAGCGAACAATGAGGTTTTGGAAAGGATATTAAACCTCAGGCTTCAGGGCTTAAGCTGAACTCGGGGCTGGTCTGCCTGGGGATTCTCAGGGAACGGAAGGTGAATTAGCTGGAAGTGCTAAGCCCGGAGCGCACACATGTTCAGCCCTGCATGGAGTCTCCCGTTCAGGGGCAATGTGACCTTGAGCTGCTGCAGCCCAGCGACTCTCAGACCCCGGCTCCTGAGCCATAAGCAGCTCTTCAACCTACTGCCGGCAGCTCTGCTCAGAAAGCGTCAGGCTGGTTTTTGCTGCGTGCTCCGGGCAATCATACACGAGCCAGCATGTGCACGATCTCCAACCAGCCCTGCTGGACTGTACAAGTGTCAAGTGCTGTGCTCCAGGGATCTGGAGGGCGTTTGCTGCAAGTACCCCTGGCCTGGCCACGTTGTTCTGGTGCTTTGGTCATCACTGATTCACGTGGCCCGTTGGGACTGAGTGTCACCGATGCAGCGTAATCCTCCTAACTACTGGGGGTGGGGATGGGGCAGATTATCCCCCATCTGCCTCCTGCCGGGCTCTTATACCTTTCCCTGAAGCATCTGGTGCTGACAGCCTCCAAAAGGAGACGGGGCTAATTAGCTCTGGGGCCCAATTCTGTCAGGGAAGTCCAGTTGAGGCATCAGGGGCTGCCCAAGTCACTTGTGTGCAAGTGCATGCACACCTGAGGTCATGGTCTGTGCCCTCATTACTCTGCTTGAACCAGGCGTGGGGCGAGAGAGGAGAATCTGAAGTGTAATAGGGGGTTTTAAGACAGCCCAACGGCAGAAATGGTTGCAACGTGGAACGCAGCCTCCACTTAGAGGCATGGATTTGGCTTAAGCTGGAGGAGCGGGGCTAGGCAACTTACTGGGCCCAGGGGATGGATATAAAATGTGGAGGAAGCCGGCAGTGAAAGTGTGCGCGCTTGAGAGAGACACACACAGTTGGAGGAAGTCTGGAGGCTGGCGCTGTAATGCCTCCCTGGGGGTGCAAGCTCCTGGCAGCTCTCGTACCAGAGCTGTGCATGGGAGGTGCTCGCTGCTGCAGGGCCAGGCAGATGGACCAGCGGCAAACACCTAAACAGGAGCTGACTTCAGCTCCCCAGCCTCCCACAGCTTCAGTTTGCATTGAGCAGCACCCCGTGCTCCCCCGCAGCAGCCCATGTGTGCGTGGCTGAGGCTCTTGCAGGTGGTGGGAGAGAAGCGAGTGGGGCCTGGGCTGAGCTGGGCTCTGCACAGACTCTCACACCTGACTTCCAGCCCCACTTGCTCCCCGTTGTTTCTGACTCCTTCTTGCAGTGCCCTCTAGTGTCAAGCAGGCACCTCATCGGCTGGCCCCTCGGGCAGCGTTCATCCCAGCTCTGAGCATGAATTGCAATCATCGATACTGAGATACCCTGTGGGTTACAGCCTTCCTCCGCTTCCCCTGTGCTCCAGGAGGGCTGTCATTGCTGCTGGCCTATACTTGCCATCCAGAGCTGCCTCTGCTCCTCTGACAGGAGAGAGGGGACAGAGACAAGCAGCTTCTGCAAAGCCTCCAGCCAGAGGCACACAGGCCAGGCCCACATTGGGCATTTCCACAGGGACAGCAGTGCCAGGTTTAGGGGAGTATCTTGCTGGGGTCATCTGACCCCAGCAGTTTTTCCTGCCCAAGTACAGGGTGGTTGGACCCGATGATCTGTGAGGTCCCTTCCAGGCCCTAACATCTATGAAACTGTGATGTCTCTTCTTTTAAGTGACATTTCTATACCACCAGATCGGTCAAACATGACCAGCAAAGGTGCTTTGGGACAGGGTGGTTTGCTTCTGGGTGCAGGCATAAGCTACGCAGGCCAAATTTTGCCAGGACAAGCCATGCTAGCCAAGAGAGCTGGCTGGTACAGCGCTCCCCAAGAAGCCGTGGTAGCATCAATGAGAGCAACTTGCCTGCTTTGCCCCAAGTGCTCCTATATTCCTGGAGCCAAGGTCCTGGCAGCTGAGATGGGGTTGGTGGGGTGGGAAGCCTTCTCCCCTTTGTGCTGATACACAGCCTAGCCCTTCATATCGGACACAGTGGAAATGCTCACACATCAACAGATTTATCCTCACCACCGCCCCAGAGCTGGGAAAGCACTTTTCTCTCGTCTACAGGTGTGAGATGAGATAGGCTAAGTGACTTGCCCAAGGGCACACAAAAAGTCTGTGGCAGAGCAGGAACTTGGCCCCAGACCTTCCAAGCCCCAGACTGCAGCCCTAATCAAAATGACAGACTGTGTCCAGTATGTGAAAACCCCTGGCCAAGGCTGGATGCTTTTCTGGATGATCCAAAAGGTGATTGGGAAAAGGTCCACGTCTCGTATTATGCAGAATGGCTTTAAAACATATGAGGTTTTTTAACTGAGTTAGCAAAGGACATTGTCTGGCATTACCAGTACTTTTGGGTCCTGCATGAGCATGGGCACAGCCCATAGCCTCAGCTTGGGTTACACAACACTAACAGCAGGTTCTCCTCCCAGTTAAAACAGGGCAAAAATCTAGACAGAGCTTGTCAAAAAAAAAAAAAAAAAGGTGCTTCAGATCAACTGAAGCACTAAGTCAGTTTGGCAGATTGCTTCCATCAAAATTCAAACAAGTTTCCAAACTGGAATATTTTATCATAATCATGTCATTTCCCCAACTGCTTCATTAAGAAGTGAAATTAAACATAAATTCCCCATGCACACACTCGGGGTGTAGTGGCTTGGGTTGAGCAGAATGTTTTGATCAACCCGGAACATTTTTTTACAACTTTTTTTGCCAGAAAAAAAATTAAAAATATTTATATTGCAAACTGGTTTGGGGATCAGCCCAAACAGAAAGGGACTTTTTTGGGGAACTGCAAGGAAGCTGGGGAAAAAAAAGAAATAACTAACATACACAGCTGTAGTCATGGTACCCCTTTTCTCCCTCCGAACGGTATCGTAGGAGTAGCTTGGCTCGGACCAAGACAAATAATTCTAAGTGCCGGGGTGACAAACATAATCATAAGAGATTCCTCTCATCCTCCACACCACAAAAGCAACGATGCTCTAATATGGCAACGGGATGCTGCTGGGAGAAGTTATTTTTAATAATACATAAATCCAGGTCAGCTATATAAAGACTGATGTCAAGGAATTTAAATCCTACCAGAAGAAACATCTTTTAATTTAAGTCAAATCGGGGATCCAGGAACCTTAAAAGCTTATGGCCCCTTGACTTGGAGCAGTTCAAAGGGCCTGGGCTGTTTTGGTTGCATCTGCTAAGTGGTGGCTAGATTCCAGATGGGACTTAACCCATTGCTGGGGTTCCCATAATGAAGAATCAGCTGTAACGTTTGTGTGTACAGCTTGCTGCTCAAACCAGGATTTTAGCAGCCTCGAGACAGTACTGCTACTGGGAGAGCCGCAAGCAAGGTCCCCTTCTGAGCCTCAAAGGAAGAGGTGAATGCTTGACCAGTGTTTGCTAAAAACAGTTAACTCTAGGCTAACTGCATTTTTCCAGCTATTTGAGTTGGTCTAATAAAAGAGGTCACATTTACCCAAAAAAACCTTGTCTGCCTTAACTCTAGGTATGCTTATGGAGGCCTCATTCCAGCGTCTAAGCACTGCAGAGGCGGTTTCACGGGGAGTTTTCTGCATGCCCGTGTCCCCCGGCCTGGTGGAGCTGATGGTGGGGCTCATGCCTCGCAGCGCTCCCTGCTCCACCATCTGAGTCGGCTGGGGGACATGCACCCGGCCCACTGGCGACAGCTCTACATGCTCATCCACTGCACGCCCCACCACATCGCCTCTGCATCCCACCCAGACACCAAGTGGAGGGACACCCTCGGCAAGGGAAGGCCGACGGACCACCGTGGCAGAGTCTGTATTCCACCTTGATTCCCCGCGCCACTGGGGACCCAGGCTGGCGGCTCCTCCACGGAGCCGTCACGACTGGCATGTACCTGGCGCACTTTAAGACGGCTCCCAACACGTGCCCATTTTATCGGCAGAGGGAGACCCTGGCGCACTTGGTCCTGGAGTGCGCCAGGCTGCAGCCCCTGCACCTCCTCCTCCAAAACTTCCTTCTGAGGTTCTAGCTGCACTTCTCCCCGCACAGGTTTATTTCTGCACTCCCCATCCATGGCCCCACCAAGGCCTGGGACCTCGTGGTCAACCTCCTCCTGGCCCTGGCCAAGCCGGCCATCTGGCTGACCAGGAAGGAGGCTCTGGTCAGGATGGTCCCCACAGATTGTGGGGCCTTTTTCCTGAGTTTAGTCCATTCCTGTATCCACTACTGGTCAGTAGCCGCCGGCTCTCTGGCTGCTTTTGAGGGCCGGGGTCCTCTGCTTGGCGTCCCCTGAGGGTTCACTTATTTTGTCCCTTTGACCACACCAACACGTCCTTTTTTTTCATTTTCTGTCTCAAGCAATCAGTTGACGGCTCAGTCTCCATCGCTGCCCAACAGCGGCAGCCAGAGTAAAATAGTGGGCTAGCCCATGCCTGTCGTCGTCAAATAGGGCCATGGGAGTTTCTCCAAGCTGACTCCAGTTCTCTTGATTCCCGGCCCAGCAGGCAGAGCTGTTTTGTCCGGTTGTCCCCCTGTTGCCTCATCTGAGCTTTGAAGCCTCTTGGGGCAATAACGATGACTTGAATCATTTTGTGGTGCATCATCCAGGAAGGGGCCTCAGCACAAGTGAGCCCTTACCTGCTGCAGCAGACACAGTCCAGATCAAGAGAGTTGTGGGAGGATCCATCTTCCCAAAACTGACTGGCACCAAGACAGTCGCTCTGCCCACAGGCTAACCCACCCTCTAGGAAGCAGATGGCTTGGACTTAGACTGAACTGAAGATTGTGAGAAACACATGAGAAGCTTTGAGTGGGGGGTCGGACTAGATGACCTCTGAGGTCCCTTCCAACCCTCATTTTCTATGATTCAATACAAGCAAGCATGCTTTCTAGCTAAGAAAGAGTCGCCCAGATGGATCAGGAAGAGCAGAACATCACAGGAGGAGTCAAAGAGTGTCAGTCCTTGAAAAAGAGGGAGAGAAGATCACAGAATTTGCTGTGGGCTGCACCCAAAGGTGGGAACCCTCTTCCCCCTTGTATCTCAGGCAAGACCAGGGTTTCCTAGAGAACTGGCCCAAAACTTGCAAAATTCTCCCCAGACTCAGTATCTCCTTCCCAAGCTTTGGACTACTCCTGTCCTGGAGTGGCTTTACTTCCTTCAGCAGACACCAACACAGCCACACGCACCCTGGAAGGCATTGGGTCTCATTTATATAAGCTGCAGGCTGCTCCCACTCCCAGCAGCTTCTGCAAGGCATGGTTCATTGAAGCCAGCTGCTTGGGTTCCCCTCTTCCAGCCAGACACTTCCCGCTTCTCCTTGGCAGCTTTGTCATTGATTCTTCTTCTTGATCCAGATTGAAACTGTTAATGGCACTTTACTCTAATCCCCTTAAGCTTCAGCATCAAGAGCCAAGGTATATAGGTGAAGGCAGCTCAGATTTCCCCACCTATTGTTTGAGGCTTTCTGCAGGTTCAAGAATGCCTTTTGGCAGCCATTTTTATACCTGGTTGAAATGCTTTGAATGCAATTATCTCCATTTCTTTTGCTGCTTTAATTTTTTGCAAAAAACATATTTCCAATTCTTCTCTTATTCAGTGTTTCCTGCTGGTGTGGTTCAGTGGTAGAATCCTTATCTGCCATGCAGGTGACCCAGGTTTAATTCCCAGATGTGCATAAAACTACAACCATCGAGGCATTGAATGTCTGGACTCGGTCTGGCCTTTGGATACTGTCTTAATGGTCTAAAGGAGGGATGGAAGATCTGGGCAGCCTCCACTCCCCCATGCTCCTTCCTAGGCATATATGTTGAAGGTCCTGGTGATCTCTTATGTATGCACCATGATCCAAAAGGATCAACAGCTGCCTGCTACTGCTGGTCTAGTGTTTGGTTTGCCCCCGTGTAGTACTCGATTGTGCATGATGCACGCCATTATCTGGACACCTCGACTGGGGGAGTTTTCCCAAAATTACGCCGCATCATTGTTCTAGCTCCGTTGAGCTCCCGGTGGCTTGGAAAATTTTTGGCTTTTGGAAACCAAGAAAAATATTATAGAAATCCCCAATAAAATAGAATAGATCCATTTTGAACATTTTGAAAGAGAAATAGTGTTCATACTGCACATATCTGAGGGGGGCAAGGAGAGAAGCAAAAGGAAACCAAGGAGAAGCAAAAGGAAAAATGCTGACCAGCAAAACCTATTTACATGTTGAGCGTTATCTTTGCAACCACAGGGACTAGAGAAAGACTGTTGTTTCCTGGGCCGAGCTATAACTCAGCTTTCTCAGGTCATCCCCATTTGGTTAGACAATGCTACCTGGCTAAAAGGGGCTGCTTGCTTGCTTGATTTTCATGCTTTATGCACTATCAGATGTGGAGTTCAGCTATATTCAGATACTTCCAGTTCACACTGAAACAGCTATCAGAGCCTCCTGCCTTCACAGCAACCTCCACAGTCCTGTTTTATTAAAGGGGGGAAAACAGTCTGTTTAAAATTTGGGTGGAATTACTGCAGAATTACCAGCTGCCCCCACCTGACCTATGAGAGCATTTGGGTCCTGTAAAAGCACATGGGGACACGTCCCTTCCTCAAGGAGTTCTCAATCTAGGTAGATGAGACGGACAAAGCAAGGTCACCCAGCAGGTCAATGGCAGAGCGGGATATAGACCCCAGATGTTGAGGTCTTAGTCTGATGAACCATGTCCTAAGCCTGTACTTATAGCATCAAGACTATAATATGTCCTCCTTCTCCCTGTCTGCTATATTGAATGCACAGAGTTGGGATAAGATTATTACACATGGGGCTTTATCACCAGAACAAATTCATCTCCTTGATTTCATAACTCCGTGTGCTCATGGACATCAGTGAAAGCACAGCAAGTTAGACCACAAGGAAGAGCCTGGAGCTTTCAACTAGTACCAAGAAGCATGGTCTGGTATGATCATGTATGAACCCAGGTCACCCTGGAGCCTCGTACCATGGAGAATTCTTCAAGTTTGGCCATTCCCGGGTCTTGTTTATTGGCAATGCACCCGCAGCATTGGTAACTAGGATGGATTATTGTGCACCATTATTAAGGAGTCTCATAGCTCTAAATATACCCCTTTTCTGAGCTCTTCCAAAATGCATTGTAACCAGGGGCTAAATATGCCTGTTATAGGCCCCAACTCAACAAAGTGCTTCCCATGTTCTCCAGCGCAGGCACACAGACCGTTTCCGAGTTCCTTATAATTATAAACCTACATCGTTTATCGGTGTATGCGTGTCTGTGCAATACTGCATGTGTGTATGCACACGTGTGTCACCACATATTGCTGCCACCTTGTTGCATTAGGCTAGGGTGTATTTTGTGCTCACAGATTCCTGCCATGGAGCTTTTTGGTTGTAGTTTCCGGGGGAGAGATCTCTACCTATGGAGCCAGGGGAAGTGAATTCTCTGCCTGTATGACACACATGGCATTATAGGAAAGCAGCAGGGTCAGAGGCTGTGGATGTGGGCCTGAAGCCTTAAACCATGGGCCTGATTCTGCTCATGTTGCCTGGTGTCCATTGAGAGAGACTCCAGGGCTACCTGCGTTAAACGTGGAACGCAAGAGAGAAGAGAATCAGCCCAGATGCATCACCTCCTGCAGCTGCAACCACTGTTTCACGCCGTGATTATGAACGAGA
The DNA here is from genome assembly GCF_000455745.1 of Alligator sinensis. NCBI lineage: Eukaryota > Metazoa > Chordata > Crocodylia > Alligatoridae > Alligator > Alligator sinensis. The sequence continues at coordinate 4,250,346 of NW_005841880.1, forward strand.
ATCAGGGAAAGTGGCACCTCCTTGTAGAGAGAGACCTGGGAGAAAAGTCAAATAGAGAGAAGGACGGACTTCAGTGGGATGGAAGCCTGGAGCGGCTTATCAGGAAGACGTGCACTACTGTCTTGCTGCTGGATTATTATTTAGCATCTGCATTGTCAGTCATATCTGGCAGCCCCAATCTGGTACCGGGACCCTGCTGTGCACGGCGCTGTGCACATGTAGAACAAAAAGACAGCATCTCCCTCAAAGCACCTCAATCTGCCCAGCAACAATCGAGCCGCAGCATTCACCTCCCTTTGCATGGCCCAGGAGACTACTGCAGACCTTCCTGAACAGGGATTTGCCAGAGAAATACCTCCCTCTGCTTGCTGCTGCTTTTCAGGGTGCTCACCTTGCTGCTCTCCCGTCAGGCAGGCGTCTCCAATAAAACACCCTTGTTAACGCAACAGCAGCAATATCCGGCGGCTTGATTTACCAGGGTTTCCATGGCCCAGTGAAAGCCTTTCCGTTCCCAGAGCAGTAAATTAAAGGGGGGAGCTGCCCAGGTTTGCTGGCTATTTAATAATATATCATTGATCCCATCGATTGCCCTTTACATGAGGATTTCAAAGCAGAGGCTGAGGATGCTTTAGAGCCAAGTATCCCTTGGTCTAGATTCCAAATGCTGCGTTTTCCCCCTTTGATTTACGCCACTGGAGTTTTCCAACCTCTCCAGTTTGTGCCAGCATCCCTGGCTAGAGGGAAATGAGCTCCAGATGTACCCAATGCACCTGGATCTCAAATTTCCCTACTAAGGAGGAAAGCCTCTGATGTGAGAGCAAGGCAGTGGCCCGAGTTACAGAAGCCCTGAGTTCTGTTCCCATCATATGGTAGGGATGGCCCACTACATTGTCCATCTCCCTATCCACACAGTAGATGACCCCAGAAGAGCATCTAGGTAGTGATCAGCAAAGAAAAGTCCAAGCTGACACTGGGGACTTGGGGCTTGCTACTATCCAAGTTGTGGTGCTCTTCATAACGCTGTTCCCTGGCTCTTTGCCCCACTCATACCCCTCCTGCAATGAGGACATGAGGATTTCCTTCTTTCCCTGAGGACTCCCATTATGGGGTGGCAGGGATTTCTGACCAGCCTGAACCAGGAATCTTGTCACTGCATTCCCTCCTATTGACTCACACAACAGGACTCACAGCCATGCCCAAGAGCCCCACCGTAGTCCCAGCAGCTGCAGCACGGAGCAGTCCTTTGCTTTGACGCCCATGCAGGTGGTTCAGGCCTCCTACTTGGGAAGATGATCCTGAAAATGCAACCGCAGGTGGGAAGGGATGCTGTGAGTCTGCAGGGAGCCTGAGCCAGCAGCTTGCAGAGGTATGAGCTGCCCATCCCATTGCACTGTGAACGTGACTGTTTGGATGCTGGCATTGTTAACTATTTTACTGTGTTTAGGCAGAAGCATCCATCTCACATGCAGCTGGGTGCTAAGATTGCATCTCCTGATCCACCCCAGTCTCTGGCTTCTACACTGAAAACTTCTGTGATGCAATCATGCATCGTCCATGCCCAAATCTGAGGCCTATTCAAAACTGAAAAGGTGAGGACCAGAGAGAAATAGATTTCATATAAAAATAAATAGCCCACAGGCCTGAGCTGAGCGCATTTTGATTCTTTTATATACCACATTGATTCAAAGCCTTCCTAAGGCTCTATTATTTGCATGATATTATTATTATTATTTGCATGATATCATTATAATGTGCATGATGTGATATTATATTTATTATTATTTGTATGATCTATTGTATTATAGCCTATGATTTGTGTTACAGCTGCATGGTGTGAGATTGAGGTCCCTCTGCGCTAGGTGCTATAGACACACAGGAACAAATGCACCCTGTCCCAAAGCATTCGCAATCTATAGACAAGGGAAGGCAATAGAGGTTAAGAGACTTGCTTTAGGTCTCATGCAGAGCTAGGACTGGAACTAGGCCTTAAAGCATTAGTGAATGCAAGCTTCAGCTCACACCAGTAAAGCACCAGCAATACTGGGGCAACATCACCCTGAATGGTGAAGCCCAGCATCTAAAGTAAGTACCTTAGGACCTTCCTTTTCTGCTACGCTTGTGCTTGTCTCTTGGAGGCATTGTATTACCATGTATAGTCTGAAGGATGATCTGTACAAACACACATCACTCAACATCTTCTCCTCCTTCTAAGGGGTTGAAAAGACATGGGATATACCCACCCCTCCACCTCACCAGTACAGATATTGCAGCTAAAATTTTCCATGACATGAGCAGAGGAAATGCCAAGATATCAGAGGCAGGTTTTTCTTGTACCCACCTGAAATGAATGACGGGAACCATCCGAAACAACAAATAAGGGATTAACATTGGAGGCAAGGGAAAGGATGAGAATCTCAAAAGGTCTTTGGGAAACACGGGAAGCCGAACCATTTCACACAGCCGCTCTAGAACAGCTGTGCTGTAGGCACAGTTTGGAGAGAGATTTATCTGTACTGCATGCTCACTTCTGCTTCTCCAGTAGAGCTGCATGGGCTGGGAGGTGCTTGTCCTTTGAAGGTTTGTTCTTGAGATAACCCCTCTTTTGTGCTCTCTTATGAGTATTGACTCATGCTCTGCTGCTCCGTCTGAGCGTCCTATATAGTTTATGTCCAAGCATCCCCTTTTTTCAGTGATTCAGCAGAAAGGAAAGGCTGGTGGCATTAAGCACTCAGCTGTACCTATAGACAACATGAGACAGTGCCGTGCAGAGGTATCTCTTCTGGCTCTAAGCTAGCCAGAAAGCAGGGTCCTGGGGGCAGGCGAGCTGTGTGAGTATGCTGCCGTACCTGGGTTAGCTAGCACCAGGAGGAGCCGAAAGGCAGGCTAATACAGCCATACTGCTTTTATTCCCTGCGCTCACGTCTTCAGAGGTAGCTCTGTTTCCCCTGCACACTGCTACTTTATGCCTTGCAGGCATGCCCTCCTTTCATCCCACACAAGGTTCAGGCAATGGAGAACCTGGCTCTGTGAAAGGACTGCATTCCCCTTCAAGAGCAAAGCCTTGATGGGACCCATGCCTACAATGTGAATCGAGGGTGCTCCATCTAATAGGAGTTCTGGGAGAGGAATGGTCTGGGGGAAGGGATGGGCTTTGAGGCTCAGCAAAGGAGAGGGGATAGCCGACTTAAGGGACAGTTTTCTCCATTGGCCCCAGTGTTTGTTTTTGCAAATATTAATATGCCGGGATTGTTTTTGTTAGCATACGTCGAGTCCATGCCGTCTACGCTGGGAGGTCTGGGATCCTGCTGACCCCCTATTGCTGGGAGAGCAGTGGGACACACTAGCACCAAGCATTAGAGCTTCTCCAAGGTGGTGCCTCCATGGATCATGAGCATCATGAGAAGGTGGCCCCTGCCCCAGTGCCCCCATAGCTTGATCTCTAAGGAAGCAGGAGGGCCCTTCTTGCTATTGCTCTATAAGTTTAGCTGGTGGGAAAGTCAGGGCAAAGGCAGATGTTTCTAAAACTGCTGCGGGATCCTCCATTCAGGTCTGCTCCGAGCAGCAGGGAGAGGCATAGGCTCTGAGGACCTCTCCTAGTAAAGTACCTGCACTCAGCTGGCCTTTTATGAAAGGGTGAAAGCGGGATAGAGCTGGCTGGGATTTGAACTTCTAGCTCTACGGATGTCCTGTCTGCACGGGGAGGATTGAGAGGGCTCTGAGGACACGGTGTGGGCATCACAACACCCCCAACCCCCTGTGGGTGTGCAGAACCAGCACAGCCATTTCCCCTACCCCGATTGCACCAACCCAACATCTCAAATCACGCGGAAAGATGTGCTCCACTCATTTCCATCCCCTTCTCTCCCAGCCTGTCCCAGGACTGCCATAGTCCAGGAGTCCAAAGCAATCAAGGAATGCTTCCCCCTACAAATCTGAGTCTTCTCCTCTGCCTTGCAGACTCCTCTGCCCATGAATAAAAGCTGCTGGGCACGGCATGCAGCCCCTGCAAGGAGCAAACAATGAAATGCAGAAATGTCCTGCCAAAACCAGTAGCTGCTAAACAAACAGCTTAATGCAAAGCAGCCCTAAATGGAGCGTGCCTCAGAAAATGCAGCTGCGATTACAGCGCCGGAGCAAAGGGACTGGAAGCAGCAAGAAGTTTCCGAAGGGAGAACAGAGGAGGCGCAATGTGAGATGCTGCATCTTGGTCTTAAATTAGTAGTGTTTTTATGATAGATTCAGCACAAAGCCAGTGTACAACCATCATGGGAGCAACGGAGAGTGGTGCATGTAACCCTGTCTGCCTGTCCCCATACACACCTCTGTCTGCCACTGGTCCCACAGCAGCTGGCTTTGCTGCTTCTCCTATCTTGAAATGTCTTTGGGGAATGCGGGATGTATAGCAACCACCAGTCTCTCTGTCTCGAATGTCTGGGCACTTTTCACCTAAATCTGTAACAATGACAAAATCCTTCAAGGATCCTCTGGGCCAAAACACAGTCTGGAGAAAATCTGTGAGAGGCTGGCTTTCACTCTGTATTTCTCACTGTCTTCTGTTTTAGTTGGCAAGGTGGAAGGGGATGGCCGTATTAGGAGTGTCATTCTTCTGGGGCTAAATACAAGGCAAAGCCAAAGGTATAATACTCACGTCATTCAGCTGAACTCAAAGGAGTCATTCCTGATGTGCATGGTAAAGGTGAGAAGGGGATCGGGAATCGCATCAGCGAGGGGAGTATCTTCCAAGGTCCCCTCTATGACGGCTGCCTGTTTGGGGAGTACAGTCAGCAGGGCGGGCAGGACACGGTGCTGCGAGGAGGAGGGCTGCGCCTTGAGGAACTCATCGTTCTTCTAGAGGGACGTTCCAGGGGCATGAGCCTCAGCAGCTGAGGGTCCCTCCAGTCCCAGCCCCACAGACAATGAGCAATGCTCTATAAAAAGGCTTGGCTCTTGCATAGGCACATTTACCCACAAACATCCCAATGCATTTGGAAGGAGGATGAGTACCATTCGCCTTGCTTCACAGATGTGGAAGGGGAGACACAGAAAAGGGTAGAGACTTGCCAAGGACACCTGGCCAGTGAGTGGCAGAACCAGGATCTCCCAGCTTCCTTACCCATTATGACATATTGCCTTCAACCTTACGGTTGAAAGACAGTTCAGAGGTGTAGAGCGAGAGGCTTGAAACCAAGGGCTGGGATCACTTCGACTCCCCCTGCTTTCAAGGCTCCAGAGGGAGACAGGTAGGACTGTAGCCTGAATTGTCTCCTTGATCTTCCCCTGATCTTTGCATTGGTTTCTGAATGCCAGGATAAGAGAAGGAAGGGGGAGATGAAAGGAGAAACAAAACTTCTCACGGCAACTTACCTGCATCACCGCAACAGCCTTCCCTTCACCAGCCTCCCCATTACGTTCCATTGAATAGCTGCTGCCCAGAGAGGATGGGTTTTTGGGGGTTTTTTTATATAAAGCCTGATTTTATAGACCAGCCTGGATTATGTGAGCTACCCAGGCTGGGCTGAGAATAGCTCTCACAGCTGCCTGATGTTGCCTCTCAGACAGATGTTCCTTCGGCCACATGCGCCCAACATGTGGATGGTAATAAAAGGGTTGCTTTTAGTAACAGTGACTTGAAAGCTCCCAGCACTTGCTTTGAGATACTTGCACAATGGGATGAATTGTGGATTACAGTCATCGGGGTGAGGGTGTGTGAAAGCAGCTGGTTCGGGGAGGTGAGAACAGGAGGTGGAAACAGGTGACGTCTCCCAGGGCCTGGTCAAAGGAAGATGTCACAGTGGACGCAACTCGCTCCTGCCTCCCCCTTCGAGTGACGGACAAGCTGAGAGCTGGAGGCACAAGGGCAGGAATTACGGGCCCATCTACATCCTTCATGGGCACAAGTACTTCATACCCATGGACTAAGAGCTTGTTCTGCCTCCAGCCACACACTCTCCCCTCTCGGCAGCTGAGGACCTCCTGTCCCAGCCACCACACTTGGACAACTGCAATCTCCTTAGGTTTAAGTCAGCCCTGTGTGTGTGTGTGTGTGTGTGTGTATATATCTATATATCTATCTATATCTGTGTGTGTGTGTGTGTGTGTATATATCTATATATCTATCTATATCTGTGTGTGTGTGTGTGTGTGTATATATCTATATATCTATCTATATCTGTGTGTGTGTGTGTGTGTGTATGTGTGTGTATCTATACACAGTATATATATCTATATATATAGATATATACACACACACACACACACACAGATATAGATAGATAGATAGATATATACACACACATATCTAGATCTATATATCTATATATATATCTATATGTGCCGCCTCTCACATCAGGGCTGAATTTGGCCTCTCCTGTTCCACCACTGAAACATCATCCAGTGGTTGCTTGTTTCCCAACTGCTTCTCATCCTGCTGGAGGAATTAATTCTGCCTAATGCTAGTAGAGGGTGGTGCAGAGGAAGGTGAAGACCAGTGCCATGTGTTTCCAATTACTTGATTTTACAGGGAGAATCAGTGACAGGGATCAGAGGACTGAGGCTGATGCTGTTTTCATCACTGGGGGGCTGAGGCTGCAAGCCCCTCTCGGTGCCAGTTTTAAAGGATTTCCATGTGCACTTGCTGTGACCTAAGGAGTAGCAGGCAGAGACCATGACTGTCTAATGGGAAATGCCTGAGCGGGAGTATGAGAGATGCTCAGTCCCTACCAAACCGGGCTGCAGTTGAACTAGATTTGAGTCCCTGAAGGATCCACCAGAGCCCTGACCCCAAGCATTGCCCCTTGGGGAAGGTTTGTGGGCTGGGCACTGCTTTCACTATAGCTTTGGGCTTGCTGGTTCCTGCTTGATCTGGGCCTGGAGGGATGGGCATGCTGGGAGAGAGGCTGATTGTTGGCTGCATTGAGTCGGTGATCCTCAAGCACCGACTTTGCTGAACATTGTGGATGCCCGACTCCGCTCCCAAAACAAGTGCTCTACTCCCTGGCTTGGTTGTATTCTGAGATCTCAGGGCATCAAGAGGAAATGCTACAAGGACACGCTGAAGGCATACCTCAAGAAAACATGCTGACATCAAGAGCTGGGAGGAGCTGACTGCGAACCAACTCCAGTGGCATGGCAGCCTCAACCAAGTGGCAGCTGGCTTTGAGGTAGGGCAAAGCAGAGAGAGCACAGAGGAAGGGAAAAGAGAGGAATCCCAGCCTGCAGCCTACACTCCCCTGCAGAAAGACCTGCAGCTTCTGCAGACAGATCTGTGGCTTGGCCAAGGATTGGACTCTTAAGTTACTTCAAGATCCATCAATGAGTTGTGGTAGAGATCATCCTCCATCCAACTGAGGGATTGCCAATGATGAGAACGGTTCTTGAAGGAGACTGGGACTGATGGCACAGGCCCAAAGGGCTAGGAGGAGGATTTGTAGGTGAGCATTTCTGCCTTCCACCTTGGGCCCAATCCTAACGACCTGGGTGCAGCAGATGCCTTTCCACCGATGTTCATGGACTCTGGGTGAGACTCCTCCAGAGGGTCTTTTTGCCCTTTGCTTGTAGCCACAACCTCATCCTGATTGTCATGGCACGCACTAGTTCATCCCACCCAAGTGCAGGGCAAACCTGTCCCCTTTCACTTCACTTCTCACTGTTAAAATTACCGGACAGAAATCCCCTATGGGAATCTCAGCTTTGCCATTTGGTTTCACTGCACAAGGAGCCAAGATCCCCATGGCGAGTAGGGTCCCATCCTCTTCCAGGAGACAAGGGGCAGATGCGGGCCTGCTGGTTCTGGTGACAGCTCTGAAAGCAAGCCTCCATACCCTGCAGCATCTTTTCCAGAGATACGCAAGGTCAGGGAGCGCTCATCAGGTTTCAGATCACTGGTTCTCTTAGGACCCGGAGAGCAGGAAT
>NW_005841880.1:4258287-4273321 GCF_000455745.1 Alligator sinensis
TGAGCTGAGAGGGAGGAGTACATCCCAGTAGCATCTGCATGGGACCAAGCTCCAGAAGCTGGGGTGTTCCCCAGCATACAGCTCATGTTAGACTTGGGGGTGGGATGGGCTGCCAATTTGCAGCCTGAGCTAGACATCCAAACGAGGACACTGCACACACAAATCCTGGCTTGGCCAGTGCCAGGGCTGCATGCCCTGGGCCACTACTTTCATACAGAATAACAGGGCTTGATTCTGGCTGCTCTTGTACAAGTGCACATTTGGAAGGGAAGGATCCAGGGAAACCTTTGCCCCGTGCACAGCCAAGAGGCACCCTGCAACAGTCACCCCTTGAACTGAAGGGGCAGGATGCTGGGGAAGCCAGTTGCACGAATACCACGGGACAGGAGTGTGGGCAGAGCCGTGGCGCAGTAGCAGGAGGTAGCAGGGCTCCTTCTTGGGTCCTTTTTAGTGCATCAAATCTTCCTGTTCCATCTGTCTGCAGGAGCTGCCCTGTCACACCTCTACGTTATGCAGAGTCCCCATCTGGCCTGTCGCTTGATGTGCACCAGCATATTTCAAAGGCCCCTTCTGGCACTGCAGCCTGGGTTGGGAAATATTTGGCTGGATCCTGCTCTGGTTCAGCCTGGTTCTTAATTGGTGAAAATCCACTGACCGGTGTAAATCCAGAGGCACAAATCTATGGCTGGGGTTCCCCGAGGCACCCGCTGTCCATGAGAGCAGAGCTGCTGTGTCTTGCACCGATAATTTAGGCCACATTCAGCATTTCATTAGATGAATGTCACTCCAGGGAGATGCTTGTTGGGTTACATTTGCACAGGTGTAAGAGAGGGCAGGAACAGAGCCCAGGGACTTCTGTATTTCTAATTGGACCAAATCACACTAACTTCCCACCAAGCACCCCCCGGGAGCAGGCCTGGGCAGCGAAGAAGGAAAACATCTCTTTGCAATCTTCTTATTGAAAAAAACCCACACGTCCTAAATCATTTAGGAGCACCTAGCCCAGTATCACGTCTGTCTGTTTGTTCTGCACTTCTGCGATTTCACCTGGAAGCAGTTACAGGGATGAGAGAGGATGAGGAAAGCATGGAGCAAGTAATGGAGAGAACTGGGGCTGGGTTCCAATTTATTCTCCGTTTCCCACCATCCCAGTGCCAATGCGTGCGATGCTATCATGAGCCGTGCAATATTCAAAGGTTTATTAAAGCAGGAAGCCTGGGAGGATAAGACACGCACGGCTTTCTGTAAACCAGGGAAGATCATAGCAGTTGTGGCTTCAGAGAAAAGGTGGGAACTGGGACAAGAGTGTGATCCAAGGGCTTCGGCACTAGAGAGCAAATAAAAGAAGCTAATGTGTATTACTGACATTAATAAAATCCCAGGCTTTATAGCCAATCTCATTATTGCTTTGAGGTTTGACTCATGGGTGTTGAATGTCAGGAATTGGCAACGCTGGAGCTCTGCCGGTGCTCTTCCATCTGGATGTGCAGCCTCTCCTTTCCCAGTGCTGGACTCCCTGTACCCAGCTCTCCCAGTGTCCCCCCACCATCCTTACTTGCAGCCACAGGTGCTCCTGTGGTCCTGAGCCCCTCAATCTTCATCCAGGTCAGCTACTCCAGACTCAAGCTGACTGCTCCCCCAGCACAATGCCCCTCGGGTACAACCTACAGCTCCCTACGTCTATCCCAGAGCTAGTCCAGACCAGACTACCTGGGATGCAATAGGGTGGCTTTCTAAAGCAGCCAGATACCCCCTGAGCAGCTGTCTATGCCTATCAAACACATTCAGACTTGCCTAATTTTCATGGCAGCTGGAAATGCTTGAGAAAAACTTCCTGTTAATTAGCTCCCAAGCTAATTAGCTTGCCAGCAGTATCATGTGGATGCAACCACATTGCTTCTGCTGTGGAAAGGGATCCTGCCTGGAGCAGTGTGTCATGCTCGACAGTGCCATGCACAGGCACTGCAGACATAGCCAGAGCCACCCTGCCTCTCTGCTAAACCCTACTCTCATTGTCTTCCTGTTTATAACATCGTCACCATTATCACACCTAGCAGAGGTGCTGAGTACGTGGGAGCCCGAGGGCCCTGGCCCCCCTTGGGAAGAGGGCCATGATCTGAATTATCTGAAACTTTTCACATGCCCATCATCTTAGGTCCCCCCAGCAAAAATAGAAGTCAGTGCCTATGACACCTTTATTTATGCAAGACCAGTCATCCTGTGGTCTCTTTGCATGGGGTTTGGACAGGGTGATCTGGAGGTAAGAGCAAAATGCTGTCAAGTCCGTGTTCTGCCTGAATTCCGATTTGTAGGGCACCCATTGACTTCAGTGCCCTCTAAAGCAAGCCCATAGACCTTACACCCATTGTACAGATGGGTAAACTGCGGCATAGAGTAGTCCAAAACATACCTGTCTCCTGTGTTTCATATTGAGCAGCAAGTTCCTAAGTGAACTTTTGCAAAGTGCTTCAAGGCTCCCAAATCAAAGGCATTCTTTAAAAGCAAACAAACAGTATTAATTTATTAAGCCACGGGCTCTCCCAATCATTTCATGATGTCTTCATTGTGGCTTTGGTTTGGAACATCTTTTCTGAAGGGAAGAAAGAGAACACTTCTTGGATCGAAATGAATTGACTTATTAATGTTATGATGTTTCGAAGTGCTGGACTCAAACATGTGGGATCGAATACAATGCAGAACTGATAATTAGCAGAAGTGAGGCCCAGCATCCAAACAACTGAGCCAGGGGGAACTGGAAGAATAAAAGTCAACCAAATTAACATGGTAAGAAAGGTTCTGCTTCCCTGACTTATGGGACCTTTTATGAATGGGTCTGAATCTCAGCTGCCCCCAGGTAGGGTTTTACCCCATCTCTGGTAGTTGGTACTGCTTCCTTCATGCCCTAATTTGTGTCCTGCATCCTCCAGTTCATCTGTTGGCTTTGACAAGTTGTGTTGCAGCTTCCAGCTCATAGCTGCCATGTCATGGACCTGGGTGGGACTTCTTGGGTGCCGTGGCAGGCTTGCTCCTGCCTCGGTGATGTGCAGTGCCTCTCAGACTGGGCTTGCTTGTGTCGACCTGTGATGCAGCGTGGGCTGCTGGGGACCATGGGGTTGGTTCTCATAGCATGAACGACAGGTGAGACCACGCGGGGCTGGATGGAAAGCTGCAAGCACTGCCTGAGACCCAAGAGCCTCTGTCTGCAAGGTACTAAGGGCTTTTGGCTCCTGCTGGAGTCCTAGGGCTTGGTAATGCATCGGCTCCATTGCACCTGGCAGCTTGCAGCACTGAATATGGTGGCAGTGCCAACCTGGCACAAAGCCCAGGCTGAGTTGCCAACCTCTACAGCTGCTTTGTTTCTTGACCCCAGCAAGTTAAGTCAAACTCTGTCCTGACCTGGAGACCTTCTGCTTCTGAATATGACCGAGTTCAGAGGCAAGATTCCTGCCTCCCCACCGAATAACACAGATCCATGAGTGATGGACTAGCTGTTGGCTGTAGCATTTGGCTCACGTACAGGATAACACCATGCTACTGACTCACAACACACGGATACACCTTTAGGAGCCCTGAAAGGGGCTTGTGGTTATGGCGCAGAGGCTCGCATTTTATTAGCGATTTCACCAAGCTTGATCTTGCAGTGAAACACCCCATGGAAGGAATTTATCATACACCCTAGGCCAGTGGGAGCCCATCTGAGCTGCAGCCCCATATGCAGCGCTCCCAACCTGCTCCAGCACGGTTGTATTTTATCTGTGGAGCTCTTTGAGGACTTTGTGTTCCGTCATTATGGAATTTTTATGACTCCTTTGTGTGTATATAATGTGATTGCCCTGGAACAGGGAGAAATTAATCATGACTCCTTTGTTAGTTTTTCAGGATTTTTTAAGGTCTATGTTTTTGCTCATCCGTCATGTCAGACTGTGGGGTCCATGGGCTATTTGACATTTCAAATGACTTAATTGCTTAGATTTTTCCCTTTATGTTTATGAATGCGTGCTGATATTGGATTTTGAGCAAGGCATTATAGCCAAAGCATTCTCTGCCTGGCTTCAGTTTTTCACTCCGTTCTTGTTTTTCACACTGTCTCCTCTTACTGCGTATCTTGTATTTAAAACATGCATCCCCAGATGGATGGATGAAGTGACTGGGGATGTGAGAGGTGGACCAGAGCAATAGTTAACACGGGACATGCATGTCAATGAGCTGGAAGGACATAGGAATCCGTGAGGATCTTGTCAGAGACTCCTTCAAAGCCAGCTGTATATGGAAGAGTTGTGTGCTGAGTAGCACTGTCTCTAACTGCAGATCTAGGTCCCGTACTGGAGTCTGCTTATGCCAGGCCAAGAGCTGAAAGTCTTATAAGGTGGAGGGCAGGCAGCCGTGCTGTGCTGGCTCACTTGGCAGTGAACAAATCTGCATGCCCATTTTTTGTGCATGCACTTTTGGAAGTGTGGCTCCCTGGGGAGGTCTCAAGGGGAAAGTGCTTGCGGCAAACAGAGCCCCCCAGTGCGTCTCCAGAAATGTCCCTTCACTAGAAAATGAGGGTTTGAAGGGACCTCAGAAGGTCACATCTATTCCAACCCGCTGTTTAGAGCAGGACCAGCCCCAACTACATCATCCCAGCCAGGGCTTTGTCAAGCCGGGTCTTAAAAAACCTCCAAGGATGCAGATTGCTCCACCACTCTAGGTAACACAGTGCTTTACTACCCTCCGAGTGAGAAAGCTTTTCCTAATGTCCAACCTTAACTTCCCTTGCTGCAACTTGAGCCCATTGCTCCTTGTCCTGTCATCTGCCACCACTGAGAACAGTCCAGCTCCATCCTCTTTGGACCCAGCCTGCAGGGAGTTGAAGGCTGCTATCAAATCTCCCCCTAGTCTCCTCTCCTGCAGGCTAAATAAGCCCAGGTCCCTCAGCCTCCCTGCAGAAGTCGTGTCCCCCAGCTCTCTAACCATTTTCATTCCCTCCGCTGGATTCTCTCCAACTTGTCCACATCAGCTCTCTAACCATTTTCATTCCTCTCCGCTGGATTCTCTCCAACTTGTCCACATCCTTCCTGTAGTGGGGGGCCCAAAACTGGACAGAGGACTCCAGATGTGGCCTCACCAGTGCCAAATAGAGGGGAATAATTACTTCACTCCATCTGCTGGCAATGCTCCTACCAATGCAGCCCAGGATGCTGTTAGCCTTTTTGGCAACAAGGGCACACTATTGACTCATATCCATCTAATTATCCACTGTCCCCCCAGGTCCTTTTCTGCAGAGCTGTTGCCTAACCAGTCAGCCCCCAGCGTGTCCCGGTGCATTGGGATTTTTCTGTCCTAAGTGCAGGACTTTGTGCTCGTCCTTGTTGCACTTGACTCATGACATTTCTTTTGGCCCAATCTTCCAATTTGTCAAGGTTACTCTGAATCCTGACCCATCAGGGTTTTAATTATGGGGGGGCTTGAGAGGGGGGCTGAGCCCCCCCCCATAAGATTTGAAAATCATAACTGGGGGGGGGGGGGGGGGGAGAGTCTCTGATTTTATTAGGGCATTGTGATGGGCAGCCCAATTTTGTTGCAGACCATCACAAGAGTCAAAGTGTAATTTGAACCCTGACTCCCAGCATGACCTTGGGGAGTCATCTAGGACCAGATCCAGAGCTGGCCTTGTGCACCAGTGCTGGGTGTTGCGATGCCTGACTTTGGGTGCCAGGATCCTGTTATGGAGGATCCTATTCTTCCAAGCAGCTGAGGAAGCCACCAAGAGTTAGGACATGTTGCGATGGTGTCGTCACCTCCTTTGATAGCGTGGGCTATGGTTAGAGAACTCCCTCGGGCTATGGGAAACCTGGTTCAGTTCTCTCGTCTTCTGGAAGAGACTCATTGCTGCATCCCTTCAAGGGCACCATAGGCACCAGGATGCAAAGAATTTGGGGTTGGGCCCTGACTCTGTAGCCTGTTCAATGTAAAACACTGATACAGGAATCGAACTAGAGCCGCACCGTGCTAGGTGCTGTATAGGTCAAGAACAAAACCGTGGCCTTGCTCCAAAGAGTGACAATTGATGTGGCAGTACTCGAGGACAAAGGGGAGTTCCTGTACGTTTTAGCAGATGGAGGAAGGCCCTTAGCTTGCTTTCTAGTGCTGAACTTGACCTCCAACATATGAAAATAACCAACTGCTCAAATGTCTTCACAAAGATTATACAGCCTCCTAGCCAACCTGCAGCAGAAATCCCTCCCCGCCTGCGTGGATGCCACTAGAGAGACAGCAGGTCTGTCTCACGGGTATGTGGAGCCAGCGCTCAAGTTTGCCAACAGGAACCATGCTATCCTGGAGCCCTGCTAGGAAGCAGCCTGCACACTACTCATTTCTCCTCCAGTGCTTGCCTTTGATTAGGGGCAGTAGGGTCAGGTAGGTGCAGAAGGGCTGGAAGTCGGGTGCGAGGGATTTGGGGATGGCTGCTGGCTGCTTCTGGGCAGCATCTCAGTGACTTCCAGGCACATTGTGCAGACGGGTAAACATGGACACAGCTTGACCCCCTGCCCTGATGTCCAGCAGAGCTTCCAGGCTCAGGGTGGACGGCCGCCGGGATTGAGCACAGGCATTTTCAGTGTGGATGCTTGGCCAGCGTGGACATCAGCATGGAGACAGCCCACATCCCAAGTGGAGAGGGGACTGAATAGACAGCCAGGGGACCTGGGTTTTATTGCTTCCATTCAACACTAGACCATTTCCCTTCCCTTCTCGGTGCCTGTTTAGCCTCTGACCCTTTGGCTGTCTTGCCCATTTACACTGCAAGCCGTTTGGGGCAGAGACTGGATCTATACAGGGCCTAGAGACTGATCTCAGCAGGGCCTCCAGATGCTACTACAGTACAAATAAGACTAAATTGCTGGACCACAAGACAGCGAAGCCCACTCCTAAACAACAGCTCATCTGAGGGACTATTCCCATCACGACCCTCTGAGCTGGAGTCACGTATACGCCCAAACTGGCTACTTAAGTTGCAGCCACCCCTGTCCTACGCCCTCCCAAAAGCCATGCCTGCCCCTGGATCAGCCCACTGCGGCAGCCATGTGTTTTGTGTTTCCCATCCCAACTGCATGCCTCTCGTGGTTTTCCTTACCGGGCGAGACGTGGTTTGAGAGTCATGGTAACTTTTACACAAAGAGTCACCAACATTAGCAAAATAGTGACTTTCGCACTTAGCTCGAGGGGGGGGAAGAGAGATCTGCGGCCAGATCTGTCAGCCGTAAAAAGTGCTTTTAAATTTTATAGCCCATGTGACAATCAGGCCTAAAATGTGCCCTCTGTAAAGGATGCTGCCTCTCTTGGCAGTGGCTGGGAATATTTCTTATCATAAAAGCAGCTTTCCTTCTTTCTTCCCTGCCATCTTCCTCTCCTTTGACTCCTAACTCCTCATCTGGTTGAGTCAGCAGCCCAGGAGCTGAAAAGGTTGGATCTGCCTTGTCTGGTACATTCAGACACTGATGTTTCACTTCCTCACCCGCTGCAAAAAAGCCACGCTATGGCTCTTAAATATCCCTCAAAGCCATGGGGAACAGGTTAACCCAGCAGCAAGCTGCTAAGGACAGTCTGCTCTGACAACTGGCTGAATTACATCAGGAAAGGGGCTCATCTGCTCTGGCATCCTGACTCTAATAGTGGGCAACAGCGGTCTTGTCCGTGTGGAGCCCCAGCCAGCTGGTTTGCACACTCGTGCTCCAATCTCAATGCGTCATGGCCAGTCTGAACTGGACAAGAGGATGACCCTGCAGCTGGTACCGTCACAAATGCGCCTTGTACTTTGCCTTTCACTAAAAAGCTGAAACTGAAACAGAAAAACTTTGCTTTCCAAAAACCGTTTCCAGTAAAAATCAGTTATCAACAACCAGAAAAAAACTGAACCCCAACCATTTTTTTTTTTAAACCAAGAAACATCGGTTTCATGATTGTATTGAAAACCTGACCGAGAAGGAAGGTTCTCCAAAAAAACCATCAATGGGTTCAAAGACGGGATCCATCCCTCCTAATTCTCCTCCTTCTCAAAAAAATATCATTTACTTTAGTTTACGCACACCCCAGCCTCCCCCATTCCTCCTTGTGCCCATGAAGAGAGCAGCCAGATGAGCGTGTAAAAGGCAGGTGAGCGTGTGCCTTGTCCTGTGTGGGGTCTGATGGAGCAGTGAGCGGGGGTGAGCAGAGGGAGACGTGTGTACATGGGGGAACTACAGAATATCTGTGCGAGGTGGATAAGTGTGTGTGTAAGGAGGCAGGTGGGTCTGCACACGGCAGATCCAGCTGAATTGTAAGCTTGAGATGGCCTTGTTCATGAAATCAGGCCTTGGATGAGAAAATCCTATTAAAATTAGTTACTGAAAGTCGTGTTATTGGAAGGGCCTCCTGCCTGGTGAGCTCCCATCCAAAGCCCATGAATTATGAGCCTGCTCTGGTTGAAATGAAGCAGAGTAAATCTAATCATATTTTTATGACCTCCTTTCCTTTCGCACGGGGCTGGACGCTGGGCATGTGTTGTAGAGCAAGTGAGTTTTTCCATATGTATCTCTTTGAGTCATGGGTCAGATTATTACCAGGTTGCAAATTCAAGCAGTAATAAATTGAGTCACTAAAAGCAAGCCAGAGCCATCTGTGGCGATGGGAAGAGCAGGTAACAAGACCGCGCTAGGGATGGAGGCATTATTTTAGAACGGCAGGCTTTTCTCTGTGCCTTCTTCCCATCTTCCCTGGACCAGATGCTCCTGAGAAACCCTCGGAGCGGATCTATTCGAGGGAAAAAGCTGGATGTGGTGCTTGCAGAAGCCATGCAGCCTGGTTTCAGGGACACTTGTCTAGAGACCTGGCTTCTAGTAAGAGCGTGAGAACAGCTGTTTGCTGGGTCAGACCCTAGGTCCCTCTAGCCCAGTCTCCTGCATCATGCAGCGGCAGGGGAGAGTGACCTGGGTCTGCCCAGGGTTTTCACCTCGTTCCTCTTTCACGTGCAGCCTCCAGCATTTAGGGTCTGGGAAATTCTGATTCAGAGGCCGTGCCCCTCTCCCTCCTGCTCAATAGCCCCTGATGCCCCTTTCCTCCAAGAATGACTCCAATCCCCGTTTTGAATTGGGCTAAACCGTCACTCCACCACATCTGGTGGCCACGAGTCCCACGCTTTAATGGCATGCTGGGTGAAAACGAATTTCCTTTGGCTAGTTTTAAACTTACTACCTGCTAGTTTCATTTTGTGACCCCCACTCCCAGTTGTTACCTTGTGAGAGACGGTAAATAATAAATCCCTACCGACTTTCTATCCCCACTTCTGTTCCCGAGCTGCTGTGCCTCGACCTCCCGTTCTGCTTGGTTTAGTAACAATGCGAGTCCTCGAAAGAGCTCGCTCCCGCTCTGTATGGCTGGACACAAAGGCTGCAGCAACCCTGACGGTAGCAGCAGGGGAAGCATGGATGATAGGTGGTCGAACCAGAGAAAAACAGGGCTGGGAGGACTCCAAAGTCCATCTGGCCCAACCACCTGCTAAGCTGCTCCTCAAAACGTCCGAGGATGGAGATGTTGCTGCCTCCCTAGGGAACCTGTTGAGGGTGGTCAGAGTGAAAGTTTCCCTAATGTCCAACCTGAATTTCCCAGACTCTGTCCTCCCAGGCTGTGTTAGCAACCAGCTCCCTATCCCCCACCCCAGCTTGTCTAAGCACAGGAGCTGGGACAATCTCCTTGGTGCTTCTCCCAGACTTTGCAGGTTTTTGGCCTTTCTGGTTTTTTTTTTTTAATCCCAGCATCTCGCCTCTTCATGGGGGCTCCAGGAAAACCAGAGAGAGGAGGGCCTGAGGAGAGATGGGGAAGCAGAAAGGATTGCAAGCACTGAGCTCCAGGGGGTGGGGGAAGGCCAGGAAAGGAAGGAGCCCAGGGGCAGAGAGGGAAGAAGCAGAGAACAGGAGACTGATCTTCACCGAGCAGAACCGGAGGTCGAGGCACAGGGACCCATTCTGGTTTCATCCACTTTCCTTGCACTGGGCTGAGCAAATGCATAAAAGATTCACTGCAAGAGACCTGGGAGTCAAAAGTGTGCCCGCACCCCAGGCTGTATCGTACTCCTCTTCCAGCACAAGCATGCAAACTACACTGCAGCTTTCACCCCTGCTCTCCCCCGGAGACCTGAGCTAACAGATCCACGGATCTGCATTTTCCTAGTATTGACCTACCCTTTTAGTTATACCAGATGGTCCCTAGTGAGTCCTCCAGGTTTGTCGAGGACTTTGGCCAGGCTGAACTGCGGGGTGATAATTAGTCACTAAAAGTATCTGGACTGCCGCAGAAGTCTCTCTAAAGAGCCATTTAACACCTCCTCCAGAGCGAGGGTCACAGACCATATGTTCCCCATCAGCCTGCAGGCCCTACTTGGTCTGAAACCAGATTTAAGCCCCGCAGTCAAACCACCTTCTTCTTTAACACCTCACAAGCCAAGCCATGTGTGCGAGCTGGCCAGTACGTGGATGGCAGCTTTCCCGTGAAGCCGAGGAGCTGAACGCTGACACAGCAGGAGATGCAGGAGTGCGTCCGAGAGCAGCCCGCACCGCTTGGGTGCAGAGGGTGGAAGTCCGTGAGCTGCCGGCAGCTGAAGATGCCCAGGTCTGAAGCAGAATGGAGGGTTTCTGGGACCATAAAACCAAGCAGCATCCAAACCAGAACATCCTGCCATGTCAGCTGCAGAGCCCAGGATAAAACTCTTCTCATTGGTTCCATGCAATGGCCTAGGGAGTTGGGATCTTCATGTGCATGGAGTTTGTCCTGGTCTGCTAGCATCTTCCTCCAAATTCTCCCTCCTGTATATTTCTCCGACCAGCGGTCACCGGAGAACCACTGCCACTGTTCTGGTCAGAGTTAATAGGAAGTACGGGGCAGCTTCCAAGGAAGGAGCAGGCCTGCAGAAGGCCCAGGACCTTCCAGGGACCGGGAGCCATCTGGGATTATTAGTGTTCAGATACCAAAGGCGATACACACGGCAGCAATTCCTTAGATGGCCAAAACGGGCCGATTTCATTCCTTCCTATGAAGCTCAGCTTTCGCAGAAATTGGTTCAGCTCCATGTTTGGGGGATTTTGAGGCAGGTGGCAGGAATCCAGCCCACAATGGCATCGGCGTCGCTGGCACGAGAGCCGCGGCTTAATGATATTTTCCTGGCGGTGCTTGGGGGGGGTGGCTGCTGTTTCAGGGGATTTATTTAATGCCCTCAATACCGTCGAACACAATACCCTAATCTCCATGACAAGTGTTCACAAAGGGGAATTGCATTAGTCCCGCTCTTATCTGCCTAATGGGAAACATATTGCCATGAGCAGCCCGGAATCTGATCCTCACCTCAAGCAGCTGAACGAGTCCGCAAGGAGCTGTTCTTGGGCCTGTTTCCTCTGATTTATACAAAAATAATGTGCGTCCTGATCAGAGGGTTTAAACTGGCATTTCGATGCAGACGGTGCTGGAACGAGGGGGATCCAGTTACGGAAAGCGCAAGAGGCGCTCTGGGGCTGTTATCTCCTTGCAAATAAATCTAATAACAAAGTGGTTTCTTTGTAATGCTGAAAGAGAAGCACGTTTTTCTTCGCACCAAACCAGCAAGGTGCTCCCGAACTCTTTTATTTCCTTTTTCGCCATCACGTGGCCGTTCTGGAGGCTGCCAGCGCCCTTCCTGGAAGCAAAACATTTGCTTAAGAAATATTACATCAAGATTGTGGACCAGTAACTCCCACAGCCGAGGGCTCGCCGGCAGGAGTAGTACCGTGGGTTTCAAGAGGAGGAGGACTTCTGCGTCTGGCTAAAATAAATTCTGTGCCAAATCCTGCCCCACACTCCAGGTAGTTAAAAATAAAGAGCTGCATTGTAGCACTCTTACTCACGCAGAGTAATGCCTCATTGTGCAAATGAATCCCGTTGACTTCAGGGGACTTAAAGGACGATTGATGGCATTAGGAAGTGAATAACTGTCCTGGATTTTTTGCCCCATTGTCTTCCAGAACTCCCTGAAATGGGGCTTTCACCCCCAATTTGGAAAACTGGCTCTGGATCAGTGCCAGGCAGTGTCTTGATCAAGAGTAATGTCCATAGGATCATAGGAAAGTAGGGCTTGTAGGGACCTTATGAGGTCACCTAGACTAGCCCCCTGCTCTGGGCAGGAGCATCCCAGCCAAGGGTCTGTCCAACCTGCCCTTGAAAGTTTCCACGGACGGATAGCCCACACCTTCTCTAAGCAGCCTGGTCCAATGCTTGACTACTCTGAGTCAGAAAGTTCTTCCTAATCGCCAACCTAAATTTCCCCTGCTGAAGCTTGAGGCCATTACTCATAGTCTTGTCCCCTGTGGTCATGGAGAAAAGCCCTTCTCCATCCCGTCTGTAACCGCCCTTCAGATACTTGAAAGCTGTTATCAAATCCTTTAGTCTCCTCTTCTCCAGATGAACTAAATAGCCTTAGTTCTTTCAGCCTCTCTTTGTAAGTCTTGGCCCTGAAGCCCCAATCATTTTTGTTGCTGTGTTGGACCCTTTCTGAATGGTGCACGAGGCTCAAAACTGGACACAGCACTCGAGGTGAGGCCTCACCAGTGCTGAACAGAGGAGAAAAATCACTTCCCTTGATTTTTATGCAACACTGCCGTTAACACCACCCAGGATGCCGTTAGCTTTTTTTGCAACAAGAACCCACTGCTGGCTCTTATTCAGCCGACGGTCCATTGTTTAGCAGCCCTGAAACAGAAGAGCACCCGATCATTTCCAAGCAGATAGTATGTCTGAAGTGTCCAGGGGTATCCTGCATTTTGTTCTGCACTTTAAGGTCATGTCACCATTTGACCTCCATGGAGAGTGGCTTCTTTTTTGTGTGGCTGCTTCAGATAAAACCTGCTGCCCTCCAGGAGAGCGTAAGATGTGTCTGCTGAAGGATCAGACTGTCTTTGCAGAGACCCAGGGCAGGTCCTTGATGTGCAAAGTCACGGTCCCCTTTGGTCTCAGGACTCATCCAGTCGAGGACCTAGTGAAAAAAAATGAGGTGCACTCAGAAGCTGGGAGCTGATGGTCCAGAGAGAGACCCGACTACGTTCAGCAGCCGAGAGAGAGAATTCCCTACAGAATCAGCACGACGGGGCCCTGAGCGTTTGCGTTTTGACCTCTGGGCTTTGCTTTAGCATTGATAAATGATGCTAGAGCATTGTTTTAAATTCCTCCCAGCATAGCAGCGTGTGAAAGACTCACCTGACACTCATTTCAAGGGGCCTTGCCAGGATCCTCTCAAACCACGAGCAACACTCACTCACCCAGTTTACATTCCACGCTGTGGCTAATCCTTTAAAAGACGTGTAACCGGTTTCAATGCGCTGCCTTCCTCTTCTATTGACCAGCGTGTGATAATCCAGCTCTGGCTGAGTGCTTGCAGCTGTCCCTGGCCAGAGGCTGCCTCTGCAATCTGGTTTCAGGACGCTCTTTCCAGGCATTGGGAACAGTTGAGGAAGAGGGCCGCTGTCCTCACCACCTTTGCGCCCCTTGTAAAACTCTCCGCCGCACAAGTCAAGATGGAGGGAATTCAACGACGCCCAAAGGGATTGCAAGAAAAGCAGAGCAACCCTACAATTCACCCACTTTGGGGACTTTTCCCACCCCCCTAAACAGGTTTATCCTTAATAAGGTGCTGGCACCACGGATGAGAATCCCATCACGCTAGGTGCTGCACCTACACACGGCCGCAGGCATGTCTGTCCCGGAGCATTTACAAACTAAACGGAGATGAGAAACCAATACAGACCAGTGAAAGGTCAGTTTGAAGAGCCAGATCTTCTCAGCCAGTGGCCTACTCTGTAAGCCAAGCTGTAACGCTTTAAGAGATGGCATCATTTAGAAACCAACCCATGATGGGAAGAGGCACAGAAAGAGAAGGGACTTGCCTAAGCCATACCAGGTCAGTGGCAGAGTGGGAAAGACTAGCTGTAATACCCCTCGGGCATAAATGGGCAGAGTCCACTTCTGAGGACTGTGCGGACGGACTGTCTAGATCCGGGATAACCGTCTCAGTGTAGCTGATGCCACTGCTGTAGCCCAAAGGGCATATATCACATGAGTATAAAGCACACTAGTATAGACAGGCCTTGAATCGAAACACTCACTGGAGCTCATGCAGAGCATGCCTAATCGGTGCCACAGTCTGAATGGTGGCACATGCCCCCCCCACTCCCCCATGCACTGCATGTAGAGGAGGGGTCAAGTGAGTGAATTGTTTAGCCCCCCCCCCAGAGCACAGCTTCAGGTCAATCCAAATTTGTGCCAAAATTTGTAAGGGGCGGGGGGAAGCTTTGAAAACAAAATAGATGAGCAGGCAAAATATTTCATGCCAACTGGGATGCCATTGGGATGTCCTGACGGTTTTGCTCTGGAGGGGCATCCTGAAGGGCAGTTTGCTTCCATGTCAACCCAAAGCCAAACTATGATTTGATCTGACATGACAAAAAGCAGACAGATTTCCAGATTGATTAACTAATGCTTGCCTGCTTTGCATACTGTGGCTTCATCCCTGGCATTCCCCGATCCCTTCCCTTAGGCAGCAGGATTCCCAGGGGCTTCCAGAGGATCTGGCCGAAGGAGCCCCATTCATATGGGGGGGGGGTCTATGGTGCTACCACAACAGGAACATGAATTAGGCCACATATTGGTCTGGAATACACCTTAAAGCACATCTGTGCAGAGAAAGTATTTCCTTGGGGCCTTATAACGTCCAAAGCTGCTCAGTCTAGTGCCTCTGGGACTCCGTCGCCGCTCCGCAGCCTTGGGGCGCCAGCTGAACAGCTTGTACCTGTGCTAATGTAACACCGGGGTTGCACCAGGTCAACATACATTGGTGTAAATCCTGTTTGTAGTCCCTCTGGCCCCAGTAGCTATGCCTACACTGCTGTCACTGCTCCGGGGGCGGTGTGGTGTAGACACAACAGAGCTAGAGTGGGTATCAGTGCCAGCAGCGAACGATCCACCCAGTGTCTAGCTTTAAATGAACTAGTTTGAGGGAAAG
>NW_005841880.1:4273352-4297932 GCF_000455745.1 Alligator sinensis
TGGCTGTGCTAGCAAATCCCTTGTTCCCCCAGGCTAGATTCAAGCCAGCAACAATATTGGGAAGTGGCTTTGAGTCCTCCCCTCAACTCCCTCTGCACCAGCTGGTGGCATGGTCTGCATAGCACCTTGAGTCGCCTCCCCTCTGCCATGGGAAGAGGACCCCAATGCCAATTCCAGCATCTAAAGCCATGGGGAGACGGCCTTCTCTGCTGCACAACCCTCCCATTGATAAACCCTTCCCTGTATCAAGCAGAGCAAGGCTTGTTAATTAAGCAGCACAAACAACGGCAGTCCCCTTGGCAATTCTAGAAGCAGATGGGTAATTAGATGGAGTGTTAATTTAATTTCCAGAAGGGGAAAGAAAAAAGCATAAGCAAATAAGATTATGTTGGATGGAGGCAGGGAGAGGGGGCAGGAATGGGATAAAACTCACTTAATCACAGAGCAATTAAAGAAAGTTTCTTAAACTGAAGCTCATCACACCTGGGACCTGGGCAGACAGGCCCTCCAGACCCAATGCACCTGACATACCCACAGTCTAAACTGCCCTCTCCTTCACGGCACAGACTTCAAGAGAAAATGGAAAATCTCAGACCCAAAATCTCTTTCTAAAGCCCCCCATTGTTACAGTGCCGGATGGCAGCTTAGCCCCATGCTTTGCCCTTACCAGGAGAAAGTAACTGGCTCTCTGGCTGCATCTGATCTGGCAAGATCAGCTCCCAAAGACACTCTCCCGGACCCAGAGGAACAAGCTTCCTCCTTCAGCTTCCTCTGTGCAAAAATGAAGTTTATTTTCTACCTATGGGGACTTTTTACCATCTATAATTTCCCCCGAGCCTGAGGAAGGGTGTGTGCACCTGAAAGCTTGTAGAAAAAGATCTTTTTTTTTTTTTTGCAATTTCTCAGTTGGTCTAATAACAGGTATCATTTCCGAACCGAGAGGGTGAGGATTTTTCATTGCTTCTGACCTGGCAATCTATCAGCTTTCCTAGCCAAGTGCAACCAGACCGAATTTACAGCAGGAGGAGAGGCAGAGGCGCAAGCAAGGCAGCAGTGACGGTGGCTCCTTCCAACCCGTGCATTGGCCTAGCAGACAGCAAGCCCCCCAGCATGGCAGGCTGGGGTGGGAACCAAGGCAAAGAGAGGGAGTAAAGTAGAAAAAAACAAGGCAGGGGTTCACTGTTGGCTGTTTGCATGGTCTCATCCAAACATGGGGCCATCGATGGCATCGCCTATCCAGTAGCCTGTTGCTTTTTGAGGCCAGTAGGAACAATAGGGATGGATGTGACCCAAGGTTAGGAATGCGCCTTCCCTGCTTGCCAGCTTCTACATAGCCAGGCAGCAGCTGCTTGTGGTTTCTTGATTGCTTTTGAACTGTCCTGAACAATAGTGTTGAACACGTTTCACCCACGTCCTCCTGACAAGCAGCGGCTCGATCGCTGACACAAAGCGATGGTGACGGGTGGCTGGCAGGCCAGCCTGGAGGCTCCATCAGAGAGCTCATTATGAAGGCTAGAAGCTGAGCCAGCTCCTTAAGACAAAACCCAAGCCAAGCTGGAGCTATCGCTAATGTAACCTGAAAACAATTCCCAGCTGGACTCAACTTAAGATGTTTAGGGTCAAATTCCACTCCGTGCCGCTGCCCCGCACAGAGGTGGTCGTGTCAAGTCTCTGCCAGGAGCCAGCGCATGATGTGCTCCTGCTCTGCCCAATCCAATGAGCCTCCGGCTGACTCGGGCAGCGGAGACATGGTTTCGCTCCGTGTCCCGAGTTTAATTTCTGGTATCAGTAAACATAGCAGCCATCATCACACAGCGGATTTGAAGTGCTGCAGGCCTCCAATGTTCAAGAGAAAACTATTCTCCCCAGAGGAAGCATGTAGCCCACTGGGTCCCGCCGAGGACAGGAGGCTTTCCAGCTCTCAGCTAGAGAGCCTGCGTCTTTAGCTCCAAGTTACAGATTCATGTGTTTAGCTTTGGCTCAAGTGCTAATGGTTGCCAAGCTGACCGCCATCACACCCCATTAGACGGTAAGAGATCACCCCATGCCATCACCCCATGACATGGTAAGAAATCGCCCCATGCCATCACCCCATGACGCGGTAAGAGATCACCCCATGACCTGGTAAGAAATCACCCCATGCCATCACCCCATGACACGGTAAGAAATCACCCCATGCCGCGGTAAGAGATCACCCCATGCCATCACCCCATGACGTGGTAAGAGATCACCCCATGCCATCACCCCATGACGTGGTAAGAGATCACCCCATGCAACTGGTAAGAGATCCCCGATGGCTTGATCCAAACCCTGCTCCAGAACGGCTCAGAGGGAGACAAGAGTTTAGCCCCTGAACAAATAATAGCAGTTAACAATCCCCCATAACCTCTTCCATCCAACAGCTACTTTACAAATGGGCGCTAACTCATTCAGCACCCTCTGGGAGAAAAGCAGGTAGGGCCTCAGCTTTACCGATGGAGAACTTGAGACCCAAGGAGATTAACTGAATTTCCTGAGGCCGACCCACTGGCTCTGAGTGCAATTGCTGTGTTGCACAAAGGTGAAACAGGTGAATAAGGAGAAGGCTGTTAGATCTGCCGGGCCAGAAGAAACTTCCTGTAGTATCTTTGCAGCAAAAGAACCAGCTTCCCCAGCAATGAGTGAGTACAAAGGTTTAAAGCCACAATGATTTAAGGTCCCCTAATAGCCCTGGGTGTTTGCGGGTCCTAGGCATAAATGTGACCCTGTCTCTGAGTTACTTCCTTAGAGGGCAGAGTAAGCTGCTTCATGTGGCACAGCAGGAGACCAGCCCCCAGTTCCTTGAAGTAGCCTCAAGATAGCTGATCGCACACTGCTGTAATAACTATAGGGATGTGGAGCAGGGATGCTCCATCAACCCTGACAGCAGCCCAGACCTGGCTGAGACGACATCCCGTGAATCGGTGTATAATTAACAGCCTGGATGCAAGCGGCTACCCCCTTCCCTGCCTCTCCTTTAGCTAAGCACAGGGCAACGGTGGGGGCTGGCACCGGCCAGCAAGGACGTTGCCTGGGTTTGCTGACATGCTAGGCAGGACAAGGCCTCCTTGGAGATAAAGGCAGGTTTTGTTTGATTTACTCAAATCTGGCTCTGCAGAGCTTCCAGCTGCCAGGGCATGATGGAGAGATGAATGAGTCGGCCTATCCACCACCGTCACCCTGCGTGACAGGGCCTGGACGGCCAGAGATCAGGGTCAGCAGGACGAGAGCCAGGGGGACACTGACGGGAGCAGGGGGCCAGGTGATCTCAGCAGCACCGAAGCAGGGGCAGCAGGAGCCGGGTGTAGAGCAGTGCGGGGGGAGCTTGCAGCTTTGAAGAGTGGCAGGGGTGGACATAGGCAACTCCTTTTCCAGGTAACTTTTCTTTTCTCCAGTGAATCAGCAGAGAAAGCAAAGGCAGCCGGTAGCCAGAGGCTGGGAAAGGGCTGGGCGAGAAATGGGTCTGTTCACAATTAGGATTCCTGTAAAACATCATTATTGCCCTAAGCCCCTCGGGCTGGATGTGTTGTTAGAACGGCAAATTCTTGCAGCCCACGGTGGAGGAGGGCTGCTGTTTGCCATAACAGTGGCTATCAAAGGATCGGAGCAAAGGGCCCAGTTCCTGGCGCACAAACATTAATCAAAAGTGTTTTCACAGAAAGACTGGCAAGAGCTGCAGCATTTACTTCATTTGACAGACTCTCATTGTCTCTCCTTCCACCTCGGTTCTGTTTTCCTTACAAACGAGCTGCGGCAGGCCCGTTTGCTCAGGGCACATCTGCATGGCCTTGCGCGATACCCGCCAGGGGACCAGGTGTGGTCTACGCATCGCATCTGCAGTGGCTCTTCCACCAGTCGAGGCCGATCTCTGCTTTTCAGTCCGTGAAGCGGTGTGATCTTTCTGAGCCTTTCTCCTTCTTGCAAGCTCAACGAGTCTCATCAGCTCAGAGAACCTGCAAAAAATCAAGGCAAGCTGCAGTTGTTTCATCAGATTCAACAGTGCTTGCTATAGACCCATTGCCCCTTCTTTTGCCATGTAAGCCTCTCCTTAACGCCCACCTCCATCATGATACCATATACTCTGGCACTGCAATATAGTGAAGCAATCGCCCTGTTGTAACTTCTTAATGTGGAGAAATGTGTCAGTACGCCCTCCTGCAGCTTCTCTATGTACATTTGTTGCCTCATTTCTTAAAAATCAACTCTTCGCAGTTTGGAGCAGGGACTGTGTTATTGGTATGGACGTAGGCATGAATTTGGACAGGGGAGGGCAGATGGAGAGGTGCATCGTCACATATAACACAACGCATACTTTTCTTCAGCTAAAAATAAACTAGACACTTTGCTAACATGCTAGGGGCCTTATTCACTATACGATTGAACCAAAAACAAATAGGACCCCACTGGAATGAGTTCAGAACAATCTGCAGGGCTGTAAAATAGGCGCTTCGTTAGCAGGAGCAGCCAACAGACAGCAGACTTGCAGAACAAAGGATAGCTTGATGGGTGCAACATCAAGACCATAAAAAAGAGAGGGCTGTTAACACCTGTGGAATGAAGAGTTTAGGAGGGATCAGGT
Organism: Alligator sinensis; assembly: GCF_000455745.1. Lineage (NCBI taxonomy): Eukaryota > Metazoa > Chordata > Crocodylia > Alligatoridae > Alligator > Alligator sinensis. The sequence goes on from NW_005841880.1 coordinate 4,277,950, forward strand.
AGATTATAATGAACCGTGAAGTTAGTCAACTCCCTCAGCCCTGCCTGATTAGAAATGCTGCTGCCACTGCCAAGTAGTTGGTTTTAAACTTTGCCTGGAGCAGGACTCAAAGGGGTGCAACTGCACCAGTGCACCGTACCCCTGGATGTACAGCACCAGGCCCCTGAAAGAACCTCGAGGAGCTACAAATATGAGCATTAGTAAAAATGAATAGGGCTTTCCTGAAAAAAAGATCCATTGGAAACGACCCAAGGTCTTGTCTAAGCAACTGCTGGTTGTATCGGTTGGCTGACAGTTCACCAGGCCGAGAACACCAGTGCCAATTCCAGCATCTAAAGCTCACTTTTAATTACCCTGTGGTGAGGTCTACACAAAGATCCAGTAGGAAAAACTATTCCCTGACAGGCGACCAGCTGGGTAGGAATGCTCACTTCGAGATGGGAGCGTTCGCAAGACGGGGCGTGAATGAAATTATAACAGCAGCTTAGCTCATGGGGCTGGAATCCGGGGACGTTAAATATTCCCAGCATTACAGAAATGGCATGAGCAGAGTCTAACAGATTAGCCCTGGAGTGGCTTGCTGCTCTTACATAATGCTGTTTCGATGCATGTTTCTCATTACCCAGTGCTAGCCACTGGACAGACTTCCCCCCAGCAAAGAGGAAGCCCTGCAGACACTCCAGAAACTTTTAAAAGTGTCGCAACTTTACAAACGTATTTGAACTCTGACAATGGACTGAGAAGATGCCCTTAAATAGCAGTGCTCAAAGATAGTCTATAGTCTATACAACCTACCAGGGCAAAGAGCTGGGGTTCAAAAGACCTGCATGAAAACAAACCAGAAGGAAGCAGAAGGGCTCAAGATAAGCCACTTCTCCAGAAACACTTGAGGGCTAAGAGTCATAAAGCCCTAGGAGTCAGAACAAAAGGACTTCAGCCATTTCCAACGTGATGGGGAGGCACTATTTGAGGGATGGAGACTAAGATAGGCATCCAATGTGATGCTTGAAGCTGGATCCAGCTTAGCTTACCATTGTGGGATGCTTTCCTTGGGTAAAATGGACATAAGGGCGATTTGCTTATTGTTTTTAGATTCTTTTCCTTGAAATGTTAACCCGAAAATTAAGACTACTTCAGCTTTACGCCTGCTTGGTTACTATTCACCACTGGCCACAGGGTCCCAAAGAGAAGAATCACAGGTGTCCAAGCTCAGTCAAACCTGTTGGGTTTGACTGAGTACTGTAGCCCAACATCCGGTCTAGTAGTGTCTTTACCAGGAGAGCAAACACTGCACAGGCAGACTACAGAAACAACCACAAGGAACAGACAGTATAACTTGAACAGAGAAACAACAAATGGAGGGAATAAACAGTATTTGCTACTTCAAAACTAAATGAAGTGTCATGATCCATCACAGCTTTGCCCCTTCCTCTTGCGCTGGTCACTCTGACAGAGGCATGACTGTCGGATATGGGCCACTGCATTGATCCAGCCTGGCTGCTGTTATGCTCCCATACCAGATCCCTGAATCTGGCTATATTAAACAGTTGTGCTTTCCTTTGTGGCTCGATCAATGCTGTGATAAGCACCTAGGGATAGAAGAGGGTGATGGTCCTGAACCCATGGTTTGCTGGCAACACCCTGCTACCTTGCTCATGGCTACAGGGGATTGAAACTAGAGACGAACAGGAAAGACAAAATAGGATGCTGTGTGCAGCATGTTTCTTGCCTGGAACTGTCCAGTGGTCTGGGGAGTTTGGGAAGTGCTGGAATAGTGGATTATAATAGGGATGATTGACAACCCAGAAGGCCAATGATCTTTAACTGGCAAATATTTGAAGAGCCAGGATAATGCTTCCTCTACTTGAGGGGTGTCAAACTAGCTTGGCCCCACAGACTAAATCCAGACCACAGAGCTTCCTGCCGTGGCGGCATTAACTCCCTGGGGTCCAGAGCTGTGCTGAAACAGTAGTTCTGGCAGCTGTATGGGTTAAAACTGCCTCTGCAGGGGCTCCAGCAGCTACAGTGATGACCCCCACAAGTCAAATCTGGCCCATGGAAGCGAGTGGTCCAGCCCACAAGAAGTCCCACAGGCTGGATGACCCATCTCCATGGGCCAGGTCTGGTCCCCAGTCTGTATTTTTGACACCCCTTCTCTACTTCATGCCACCCATGTGACACCGCTTCTAACAGAGCTGCTCTTCCATGGCAGGAATCACCTGTGGGCCAGTCTAGTCATGGCAAGGACGCATCAGATGGACAGAACAGCCCTGCTGACTATTGGCCTTTAACAGAAAGAGGTGCTTCTTTCTCTGGGATCATACATTCCTTGGCATGACTACTAAAGTCTATCAAGCAGGAAGCCTGGAGGCTTTTAAGATGCGGTTAGATAAAGTCTTGGCTGGGATGATGTAGTTGGGGCTGGTTCTGCTCTGAGCAGGGAGTTGGACTAGATGTGACCTCCTGAGGTCCCTTCCAATCCTCATTTTCTGTGGTTCTCTGAAGCAAATTAGAAGAAAGTATGGTGGTAGAAAGGCATACAAAAAACTAGAACTCTTGGTTCCAAAATTATACCTTTTATTAGACCAGCTGGAAAATGGCAAGAAAATTGTCCTTTGGTAGAAAATAACCCGAGATCTACATTTCGTTTCAGACAGGTTATCCAACAGCTACCAGCCAATGATGACACACGGTCACAACCAGCCTCACAGGGTTTGAACACGCAATTGGAAACTAAGCCTTCATACTTCATTGCCAGCCCACTCATGCAGATAATTCCCCTGCTCTGAAGCAATGGGCAACTGAAGAATTTGATCACCTACAAGCTCAGAAGCAGTTTCTTTTTCCTTGCATGTCTAGAATAAATCCAAAGAGAAGAGTGTCTGCACCACATAAGTCGATGGCCGATATGTGGGACTTCAAAAGACTAAGGAGGACTGGAAAGGATTCAAGGAAAAAAGAATACAATAGCTGTCACACCCCCCTCGGGACCTCATGCTAAGCAGAAGAACTCATTGCATAGAACATGATGAGATCAGCTGTTACCTTTGATGTCAAACAGATGTGGAGGACATGTTGTTCTCATGATGTCACCTCCCCAACACCTAAGAGTCTGTAAGGACAGTTGCAAAGCAATACTTTTGGGAAGTTTTGTGTTGCCCCCAATTGATGCTCTTCCAGGAAGGCAAGAAGAGGACCTGGTTAGACTGAGAAAGCATCCAGTAGAACGGTGGAGCAGGGGGTATAGTTCAGACGCTGCTACGCTCCCTCCTCCAGGTGAGCCCGAACTGAAAACCCAACCCTGGATAAATACCAGGTCAGCAGCAAGGGAGTTGCCGCCCCATGCCGTAGCTTGGCATGGGGGGCATAGACTCCCATGAAGCACCGGGAGTTACAGTCCTCTTTAAGAGGGAGGCAACTGCAAGCACCAGGGGCTCAACCTTCATCTGGAAAGGGGGAATGCTAAGAGACTTACCTTTGGTCTGCGCGGAGGCATGGACAGGCTGCTGATGCGGGGAACGGAGGATTCCTGCCACTGGAGAAGATGGGAGATATAGCCTGGGACCACCACCGCACAGGTTCACCACTGACTGGTAGGGAAGTCACCCATCATTAGAGAGGGACAGGGAAGATCAGCCTCCTACACCAGTGAGTGTAGGCTGGTCCTAGAGGAAGAGAACGGGGGGAAAATAGAGCAAGCAAATCACTGAAGGGCTGATTCGCAGCCCGATTCTAGGGAAGCTAGTCATGGAAACTAATTTAGGTCTGAAAGAAAGTCACGGGTTGGAACAGAGCCTGAATTGTGTTGAGAGGCCCTGATCTCAATTAAATATGGGGCAAAGTGAGCAATTATTTGATCAGAGCAGAGACTGTGTTGAGAGAAGCTCTGGTATTTATTGAGTGCGAGACAAAAATGAAGAAATAAATTAAATGATCAAAGTACAGACTGCGTGTTCTGAGCACGCGTTAAAACAAAAGGGAGGAATTGCTGGAGCAGAGCGCGGACTGTGTTGCATGAGACTCAGTAACTGACTGTTCATACTAGTAACATCAGAGCATGGCAGGTGATAAATCAATGAGCAGTGGAGTGGAGAGAGCCGAAAACAACCAGTTAGTGGCTTACAACTGTCCGCTGCTACAAACAGGTCCTCAAGAGTTGTGATCACCTGGGACTATACCCAGTCAATGTCCCCCCCTCCCCTCCCTGCCCCCAAGTAAATTTGAAGCTTTTGGGGCATTTGTATACATCATGGCATTCAATCCTCGTTAGTCTGCCGTGCCTTCAAAATTTTAACCCAGGTTATTTTGGTACGTTGCATTTGTGTTTGCACGCCACGGGCTAGTGCCAGTGGTACTAGAGATTCACTATTGACAGCGTCCCTTCCAAAGCTGTATTGAGCCAATATCTCAGCTTCTGCTAAAGGCTGCTGCACTGCTGAGGATGCCTAGGAGAATACCAAGTGAAGGGGAGTCTCTAAGCATTACAAGAGAGTGGCCCACTTTCTAATTAACCTTCACAGCAGCCCTGTTAGGTAGGTCAGTCTCATTACCCCTTAACACAGGGAATGACCGAAAAGGAGTAAAAGGACCTAGCTATGACTATAAAGAACAGGTGTTAGAACACTGATTCTGGCTCAAAAAGGAAGAAAGGATGAGGAAATTCTGCCAAACCCATTTTTCAAAGGGGAAACTGAGGCAGGGAGGGGTTATGGGGCTTGTTCAAAATTACAAAGAAATATAGTGACAGAGGAAGGAACTGAAACCCCAGTTCTCTAGAACTCCAGACTAGTACCTGGACCCTAAGGTCAGCCCTCCTCCCAACGTCTCACAGAAGCAGAGGCTTGCATTCCTGTGTCCCGGGTTTCCAACGATGACCAGTAAAATAAGCTCCCAAATCTTGTAGGCAAGGGGGTTCCTTATTTACTTTACTTGGGTAAAGCACCTAACAATAAATAAAACTGGAAGTCCATTTCATGCTGTGGGAAACCAGAACAGACTCTTTTCTCAGCTATCAGACTGGCTGAACCTTGCCCAGGGGAGGGGAAAAGGTGTGCACACTTTGGGAAAGCAGTTCATGTGGCTTATCCTTCTTGTCAGATACTAGACTTTGACGTTAACAGGAGTTTTGCTACTCAACAGAGCTGGAGCAAGCCCCAGTTGTGCTCCTTTGCTCAACAAGCTATCCATTTTCATAGAAACCATCCCACTGAAACCAGAGGAGCTACTCATGTGAGCAATGGCCAGTAGTGTAACTGTGTGGGGGCAAGTGGGGCACCAGCTGTGGGCAACCATTTAGGGCATTTCACAGCAGTCCACTCTCCAGCACTTGGCACCATGCTCCCCACACTCTCCAGTGCTCAACAGTATCTCTCCCCGGGATGCCAAAATTGCTGTTTACACCTCTGTTAGAAGCCACTTAGGCTGCCTATACATGTGGTCGGGGGTGAGGGAGGTCATTTTAATTACAGCAGTTCCCAGAGAGCCACTCTAATTAAAACACCGCAACGTCATGTGTATAAGGCTCCACAGGTTTAAAAATGACCGCAGGATGATTTAACTAAAGCATTTTTAAACCCATGGAGGCTTGTATACATGACGCTAGAGCATACTAATTAGAACGTGGAGCAGGCTCGATTAATCAATTAATCATGTTCCAATTAGAACACATCGGAGCATGTGTATAGGCACCCTTGAGTGGTCAAGAATGGAATACTCCATTGGAGTTGGGGGGCTTGACTCCTTATTGCCCTGTCCCCCGAGATGCCCTTCAGACCGGTGCAGAGTGGGTAAAAACTTCTACCTGACTAGCATGGTAGAGCCTGATTGTTGTATCCACTAGGATCCCTTCTGCCACTCTGGCTGCATCAAGTGGACTTGCAACAGCTGTAAACACCAGAGCTGGGTAAACTGCATTTCACATAAACGAAGATTAGGCCCATAACATTTAACACGCACACTGCAGCAGTGTTACCTACTCGGTTGCAGAGCACTAGGGAACGTGGCCTGCAGCTTTTAGGACCATCCTCCATGTATCGTCCCATTGGGAGTAGAACTGAACCTCAATTAGCTGCAATTGCCATTGATCGTTTCCTCATTGTGTATCAAACACATCAATATGTCTCCACTTTCCCAGTTCTCCATTTACTTAAGCTGCTTGTGCGCCTTTCATTTTTGCCAATCAGAGGACTTGATGTAATTAAGTGTTTACTCCTACTACATTCCAAGCTCAAAGGGCTCAGAGCGTAATGTATACAATCTGCCTCTCTAACAATTTTGCAAAGATTTCATAAACCCACATGCCTTTGGGATGATGTTGCCCTTCATTGTTTATTTGCATAGCGATAATTGCGGCATCTGCTCGGCTTCTGTGTCCCCTGTACTCGAGTTACTTACCAAGAACAACCTAAAGATTCTCACATAACTGTTTTGATATTGGTTTAGGAGCAAAAATGAAACGGAACAATAGATGGGGAAATAGAAGAGATAAAAGAGAGAGGATCCTGTATGCACTGCAGCCCTGCCCCTCTGCTGACTGGTACTTCTGGCCTTAACTAAAGCACCAGCTACGAAATTTTTATGACACAAAGATGACATCTGTTTTTATCCTAAGTCTATACCAGACTTTTTTTTTGTATTTCAAGTTAACCCAGGGAACATAACATTTTTATAATGACTACTGTGGACCTCTCTCACATGATCACTGCTGATTACCAGTACAGCCCATGTGTTTTTAACCTGGATCACATACGTGGGAAATGCCCAAGCTCATATTTTCAAATGTGTCCCTGAGTCAATTAGCTTCGCAAATAGTCAAGGGAAGACAAGCCTATCCTCTCCATGGACCACGTTGGCTTTATTTCTTTATGCAACCTGAGAAACCAAGGTCTATACATACAAGGCTAGATTGACCAGATCTCCAAAATGGGTGTTTAAGGAAAGCCTGGACAAGTTGGGTCAGGAAATGGTCCTGCAAAAAGGCAATGACTTTCATTTTCTCTCCAAGTTTTTCTTTCAAAGATCTTGGAATTTTGTCGGGGAAAAAAAAAAATCAGTTTGGGAGCCTCCGCACTCTTTTTGATAAAAAGCCATAAAACTGGCTCCTGAGAACCGGCGAATAACAACAGAAGTGGTTGGTTGATCAGTAGTATTGAAAACCAGGCCCTTATTCAGACACTTTGAGATCTACTGGTGAAAAACACCATGTGAAAAATAGATTTAATCAACACCCTTCCCAACTCCTCATTCAATTCCCGTCTTGTTTTCCTGGCACTGCTGACAAAGGATAAAGGATTTAGCTGGAAATTTCAAGCAAACCTAAAAGAGCTCGGGGTGGCCTACACAGGGAAATAGACTGGAACAGCTGTTCATAGCGGGAAACAGTCTTATTCTGGCATGAGAATGACTTTTCCTGATTTCCCTTTATCTGCTCTGATACAGATGAAGCTAAATGGAGAAAAGGTGCTATATCAGGCATCCAACTCCCTTTAAAATTCAGTAGGATTTGGATACTGAAATCCCTACTACTCTTGTGCGGATCCCAGTCTTACACCCTAGCTACAAGGGGGCTCGGATGTGGACACCAGTCCAATGGTAACTAGAAGGACCCACCCAAACTCATACCAGAAGGCGCCTATTGCCACAGACCTGTTCAGGGACTTAAATGGTTTCCTGCCAAGTATTGGCTTAGTTCTAGTTAAAACCTCTAAGCCAAAGCATTCTAATGATGATCTCTGTACACTTTAGGTGCATAAATATGGTTTTGGACAGCTATGGTTATTATAACCTGCAAAGCCCCGTCTGCTTCACCCAGCTTCTACATAACGTGCTATGCAGGGCTACACCAAATCAAACTACCTCATTGCTAAATACATAGGGAAGTACTGATAGGACAAATGCAATAGAGGAACACGTGGAATCCAGCGCCCTGCTATGTAAACACATCCGCACACAATTATATCCCCGGAGCAGAGCATGCACTCACTCTGGAGGGGTCGTGACTTCCAGCAGGCTCAGATGTCTCTATCTCCATCTAACAAGAAGGTCTTGACAGCTCACGTAGGCCCAGATGTCATGCCTGATGGTGATGAAACCCAGATGGGGGTGGCTGTAGGTTTTATGTTGGCCAAGGCAAACGGGGAATGATTCACCCTTCCCAGTCTACGAGCACTTGCACTGCAGAAGACTGCTGAAGATTTTGCTACTCAGAGTAGGGTTGGCAAGCCGGACAAATTGACTATATATTTTTTGACAGGTCAAAGATTATAGCAATTTTACAAAAAACCCCAAACCTACATTTTTTGTAGTTTTCTTGACAGAAATATGATTTTTTTTATTGTTTTTTGACACACTTCTTAATGGAAAATGTATGCTTTTTCTGTGTATTATTTGGACCGATTGGCAACTTTATTACAATTTTTGACTGATATTTGACTGGTCAATTGACTGAACTTTATTTGACCAACCCTAACTCAGATTAACTGCCTTGTAAACCTGGAGGATTGTAGCTGTCCCTGTTCCCAAAGGCTGCTAGAAAGGCAACTGAGACATGTTTTGCACATCTGGTGGTGGCTTTTCTTTCTCCACGCTGGAATCTCTAGGCTCACCGAGATACTCTTTATGGATGTTTCTAAATGATGAACACACCAGGCCAGACAATAGGACCCACCACCCACCCACCACTGTTGTATGTGGTGGGTGGTCTCCTGGAAGCTGTGTGTAGCCACATCCACAGCACTATGTGAGCACGGTGCCATCACTTCTAGTTAAGGGCACAGCCCACATGAAGCAATAGAGGACGTGTGAGGAGACACAGTAAACTTTGCCGTGCACTGCCACTGCCCCACGCCAGAGGCATAACAAGGTGCAATTGTCTGGTTGCTGGGGCAGCTACTGTTTTTGCTTCCCCTGCTACCAAGTTGGCACCCAGTTGCCTCCATTGTGTCACTGGCTCATGGCTTCTGCTTGGATTTGCACGGTCAGACCCTGCCACACCTCCTCAGTTGGGTCAAATCCCTGACGTGCCAGATTCAAGAGTAAGGCTGACCTTTCCCGTGGCATACAGCCCAGAATCGATACCATCCGCATCCAAGGAGGAGAAAGATACTCCAACTCCTGACTCCCATCTCCAGCACCTCCTCTCCCGGATGGACTCACTTTTACCAAGTGGTTTCATGAGTCTGGGCCTCCGTTTCATGGGCTCCTGGGTTTTTTTGATATGAGATTCCTTGCAGCCCCCTGCTCTGTGGCTTCCCGGCTCTCAAATGCCAGGCTGGCCTCTCCCAGAAACAGACTCTTCTTCCTCCCTTGTTGTGCAGACAGCTCTTGCTGAAGGGGATTCATCTTCATTTGTGGAGCCCCAAACCTTCTCTTTGTAAGGACTTCCTTCGCTAGAGGGTCTTGCCCCACCACTCGGGGTCAAACCAATCTCCACATTTGGGATCAGAAAGAAATTTTACCCCGTGGCCAGGTTGGTACAACTGGGGGACAAATTAGCCCCACAGCTTCCCACCTGTTTTCAGGGTGGTTCTGTGGCCAAATACCCTGGTTGGCTCTGGCATCTCCAGCCAGACTCCTTTGCCATCCACAAGGCTAAGAAGCTTGTTTATATTTGATGATGCAGTTTTGTTGCTTTTTCCGGAGATACTCCCTTGGATGCATGTTCTGAAGAAGCTTCCGAGCCCAGAGTTTCCGGTTTAGAGAAAGGGGAAAAAAAGGGCAGGGTTGGGGGGACCGAGTATTTCTAGAGGTAACAGAATGATCCACGTTCTGATAATCACAATCATAAATCATGATCATGATGATAACAACAGGTTTGGCAAGGGTATTAGCCATTGTGCTTCATGGTTTCCATTGATCCCCAACTGTTTAGAGAGACAGGAATAGGAGATCCACGTGGGGAGCAGATTATCCCCTATCTGCTTTTCCAGGACACTTAATCTTTTCCCTGAGGCGTCTCATGCTGACCATTGCCAGAGACCAGATGGAGCTTGGCTCTGACCCAATCTGGAGATAGGAAGGTTTGTACGTAGCTCCCAATAACTCCCATGTCACCATATACAGTCAGATCAGGGAGAGAGGGAGACAGACCAGCACTCTCCTTAATTCAACAGCTTGTACCTACAGGATTGTTGCACAAGACCTCAGAAGAGGTACCGAGATAACTGGCTTTGTGGCCAAGCAGGAGATTATTGATCAGTCAGTAGATTAGCTGGGAGGGGAACTGTCATTAAATAAATTGCCTTTTCCACAAGCTGGTTGCATTTCTATAATCTTATAAATCATTCAATGGCAGTTGACGGGAGGCTACAGTTTAAACAGCCTCAAAGTGCACTTGGACTGGCTACACACAATGGCACAGAGAAGACACTGAATAGCAAAGTAGCGTGAGCAACTCGCATTTAAGTTGCATTGATTATGTCACCATCAGGGCACCTCGGTGTTGGAAATAAAAAGAAAAATTACCTTGACTGCATTCCCGGATGCAGAGCTTGGTCCAGACATTATCAGAGCAGGGAATGCATCTTGCCTATAAAGGGATTAGGCTGCAGCAGTTCCCTATCTGTGGTACGTGTACCACCGGTGGTACGCATTAACAGATTTCTTGTAATTACTTTACATGACAAAAATTTTCTGGTGGTCCTTAAGGTTGAACTGAAAAATTTGCTGGTGGTTCTTAAGGTTGTATCATTTTAAATTGGTGGTGCGCAATCTGCCAGAGTTTGGGAACCGCTGGATTAGAGCATTGTAATGTTTGGAAGGAAGAGAAGTTTTGGGGAATGTGGTCCCCAAATTCCCAGACCAAGTCCTCAGTGCAGCCATCCCCTGCATTTCTCTTCTGAAAAGTGGCCATGTCAAGCTCCCCGCTACCTGAGTCTCAGGGACTCCAAGCCAAATGTGCACAGGTGACCAGGAAAATGCTCTTCCTTTCCTCAGTGCCAGTCCAACGGCTTCATTGTGAGCTACAAACAGATGCCCTGATGGGGAGAGAAGACTTAGTCACCTTGAAACCCCACTGTGTCCATGAAGTCCAGTCCCTGCTTTGGAGAGGCCAGGGATGTGTGGGACAGCGGAGGAGTCGCTGCTTCGGGTTTGGGAGCGTGCTAGCAGTTCAGTGCTCAGCAGCATCTTGCTCTCTGCTACCACCTCCAGGCCTCTCTCTCTTTCATCTTCATTGAAATCAGTTTTTCCTCCAGGCCTGGAGCCAGCGTGAAATGCCTGAACATATCGGGTTCCTTTGTTTCCCCAGTACCTGGGTCCCTGAGCAGCTCCGCTGTGACTTTGGGGCATCCTCCAGCTGAAAGGCATGCCCTCGACGTGCCTGGGGAGATAGCCAGAGCCACACACACTGCTCACAAGCATGCCGTTAACATGATGGGTGATGGTCCCGGTCCCAGCCAGCCCATTCACAGCAGAGCATGTCTCCTGCTTGCTGCATCATACACAGCCCAGGTTCTGGGTCCCGATTGCTTCTGCAGCCATCACACACGAGACGTATGGGTGAGCTCCTCACAGTCACAAGTTCATACCAGTCATGAGTAACAGGTGTCACAACCATGCCTGCAGGTGCAAAATACTCTCTTATTTTGCAATGACTTCTCAATCTCCCAAACCTCACTCACTTTTCTGGGCTTCCCTGCTAGCCCAGAGCCTTGCAAGGGAGAAACCAGACGGTATCCATTCATAGCTCCTGCTCACCAGGCCCATCCTAATGGGGTGGCCAGTGCAACGCAATCCCTGCTGTAGACTGTCTGTTCCCTGGATATTTTTCATGCCTTGCTTCTTGCCTGGCACAAAGGTAATGCACAAAGCACGTTCTGTCTGGCACATCCACTTGGCACTGGGGCATGCACTGGCACACAAATTTGCTCTCAGAAGCTGTTGGCTATGGGGCTCGACAATGCATAGGCAGAAGTCAAAGGGCTCCTTCTACGTCAGGGCTTCCCTTCTTTGGAAGGGCTGGCTCTTACAGGTTTTCAGAGGTGACACTGCCCTCAGGGCTTCTAATTTTATTCAGAACTGTAACCTATATCCACCCCTGCCTCCCCTCTGCCCCCTACCCAATAACTTTAATCAAAGTGTTTCCCACAACAGGAAAAATGCATCCTCCATCCAGAAATATGAATTTTCATTTCTGCCTATGAGAAATCTTTTACAATCTCTGCTCTCTCCTATGCCGGATGAAGGGTGAGCATGCCCAAAAGCTTGCCAATAAATAAAACAATTTGTTTGCAAATATCTAGGTGGGCTAAGAAAAGATATCGCCTCTTCCATGAGTTTTAATTCCTCCATCCAAAGGAATCCTGCTGGAGTACATGCGTTTCCCTGTCCGTGACAGCTGGTTGTCAGCAGCCAGGCATCCATCTGCTCTGCAACACTCTTAAGAAACTCAAAGCAAACCCAAGACCATCCCTTCTTGAGGTGCTGCAGCTAGCAGGGAGCTGGCATTAGTGAGTACAGCATCAGCTTGGCAGCCCGCAGCCCTGGCCGGCCTGACTCGATGAGACTAGCTGAGATATCTGAACTCTCGTGAGAGCAGCAACTGATATGGATTTTTTTTTTTTTTTAAACTAAAATTTCATTCCAGATCAGTTCCAAATTTTGACCGAGCGCAGCTCAATCGTTCAAGTCTATGTGGTGCTACCACCTGCAAGCATCCTACCTCTCAGACTCTTCAGCCTGAGGCTTCAGTTCCTCCCAAATCCATGACACGCATCCTACATGCAAGCTCCAAGCCCAGAGGGCTTGGAGTTCAGATGCCCCCTTGTCTCACTTGCCCCTAGGCAAAAGGCTGAAGGTGTAAGCGAGGGGGGAAGCCCAAAAGCAATCCCCCATCACCATAAACTGTGTAGTCCAGATCCTTGCAGTTAGAGGCATTTGTAGACTCTTGCAGAGGTCAGCCCGCCTGCAGCACAAGGGACAGGCCTTCACCCTCCAACTACACCAAGCCATTCAAGACTGAGAAGAAGGGGATCTCCCCCGCCAGGTAAGTAAAACCACATGGGCCAAAGCCATCATCTCGGTATCTCCTCTGGTACCTCCCAGCTGCAATTGCTGTGTCAGTGGGGGATGCAGGGCCCGTGTTGGCTGTCCCACTCCACGCGCTGTGTTTCTGAGGCTTTCCAAAGGTTAATAAAAACCGTCTTGAGCTGTTTTGAATGCCTCGGCAGAAAACAGCACTGCTGCCAAAAGGCTTATCTGAAGCTCTCAGCGAACAAAGTGAACCCTGGAAGGTGACACGGCTCAATGACAGGACCTGGAGGATGCAGACTAAGTCTGGCTGCTGCTGGCAGGAAGAGAAATTTCCATCTTAGAGATGGGGCCGGTCCATTTAGCCAACAGCCCACTATCCCTAATGGATCGCTGCCTACCCCTCCTGCTACTGCAAGGGGCTGAGCGATGCAGGGTAGCGTACCCAGCTCAGACAGCCTTTTCCGCTGTCAGTTTGAATCCAGTCCCGGTTGTGGGTATTTGTTGGGCTGTAGAAAATGACAGTGCAAGTCACCGCAGGGGATCAAGGATAAATTGAGACATGGAAACCAAATCATCTTCATTTAAACAGTGCTCTTCTACTAAAGGCATTAAACCTGAGGTTGAGGAGGTATGATGCAGACCGTGTGATTTTGGACAGCTCACTTGATTCATGCCCCAAGCTGTAAAGAGAGCTGTTTGCTGGGTGCTTCCATGTGAGCCCTTTTGCCTGTATGCAGAGTACCCCGAGTCCAGGCCCCTGTTAAAACCAGAAGTCAAGACGGTTTGTGAAGGTAAAATGAAGTGCACAGCTAATGAACAGAGATGAAAAGCACCACGCGGTCAGCATTTCATGGGGCCAAGCATTCATTTTTTTTCTTCCCAATTTCTCCATATGAACAGGGCTTGGGAACGGAAAGACAACAGCCCCTGCCTCCTGCTCTTTCCCTTTGCAAAGGACGTGTGGCGCAGATAAAAATCAGCTGCAACTTGAGCACAGACCAGGCTCTGATTGTATGTTTATTTTAATCGGGTGAATTTGTGGTTCAGAAAGAAGCAGGCCCGCCAATTCCTGGAAATATCATCTGCAGATCACTTCTCTCAAGCTACCGTGCAGCGGCTGTGTGAAGGGTTATGGAATCACAGCCCCTGCAGAGCAGCTGGGGGGGGGGACGGGGGGGACGACTGCTTTTGGACCACGATTTTACTGTGTTTTGTAACTTGGAAACTTAGCCTCAATCAAGCTCAGTGGGCAAAAAGTAAGGGAAGCCCTCTGTGATTTTGTCTGGCAAAATGCAGAGAAAATCACTATAGGAATGCACGGAGTGCAGCCTGGCTCTTGCAAGGGGTGTTTGCAGAAGGGGCATGGCTGGGAGTGACACTGTTTGGGGCTGGGGTGTCCTTTTGGGGAAGTCAGGGGAGTTTGGGATCCAGTATCCAGAGCTCGGACAGGCTTGGCGTCATGGGGTTTCCAGAGATCAGACCCCAGCAGTGCTAGGAAATAGCTGGAAACTGGAGTGTGCAGCAGCAAGGGGGGATTCTGCTTTCTTCCGGTGATAGGAATCCAGAGCGGCTCCCCTGTGAGATGGAGTCTAATCCTGACCTCACCTACACGGTGGCAGAAGACATGCTGCGCTGGGAAATTAGGAGCGCATCCACATCCCCAGCTCCTCCAAGGCAGCGGAGCTTTGCTTTCTGCCAGCAGACTTACCCCGCATTTGTGGACCAGGCTAAAGCTTCTGCCGCCACCCAGCAGCCAGGAGAAGGTACCTGTAGACACGCTTATAGTTTCATAATTAGGGGCTGGAAGGGACCTTACAGATCATCGGGTCCTGCACTTGGGCAGCAAAGACCGTTGGGATCAGATGGCCCCCAGTAAGATGGGCGTCAAGATGTTTTTTGAAGATCACCAGGGTGGGTGACTGGACCACTTTTTGGGGAGCCTGTTCCAAACCCTTGGCATTCAACTTGTAAAGAAGTTTTTCCTTGTGTTGAGCCTGAAGCGATCTTCAATCAGTTTGCGCCCATTATTTCTTATCCTCCCCTGGGTGGCCTAGGTAAGTAGATAGCCCTGATGCGCGCCCCTGATATACTTACAGGCTGACACCAAGTCCCCGCTGAGTCTTTTCTTTTCCAGGATGAACGGTCCCAAATCTTTCAGCTTCTCCTCATATGACCTGTTCTCTAGGCCTCTAATCATGCGCGTAGCCCTGCTTTGGGCTCTCTCGAGCTTCTCCACATCCTTCCTAAAGTGCGGTGCCCAGAACTGGACGCAGTGCTCCAGCTGCGGTCTCACCAAGGCCGAGCAGAGCAGAAGGATGACATCCTTAGCCTTGTTCGAGATGCCATGGTAGACGCATGCCAGTGTTTGATTTGCGCTGCCAGCTATGGCACTGCATTGGTGACTCATGTTCATTTTGTGGTCTGTCATGACACCTGGGTCTTGTTCAGCTGCAGTGCTAGCACTGACAAGCCTGTAAGTGTATTGAGGATTATTTCTCCCCAGATGAGCACTTTACATTTCTCTGTATTAAATGACATCAGGTTGAGGCCTGCTCTTCTGCCAGGTGCCATCGTCTTTGTGCAGCTGGGGCTTTCCCAGGGTGCTCGGCCAACATAGTGGATGACATGGAGCCAATGGTGTACCGTGGGGAGGTCCAGGAGTGCCTGGGTGAGCACACACGCTAGTAACTGGGTGCGAGTGGCTACTGCCTTCCACCCGAACTCCAGCTGGCAAAGATGAGGCTTGTGATCTTATATCACTGCATTGGTTTCCATGAAGTCCCTCCTGATTTCCCACAAAGTCAGTGACACTAGTATCAGGACGCAAGCATCCTTCCAGCTCCAGCTCTCTCCCACTCGGTACTGGCACAGGAAGTCTTTATTCCCAGGGCAGTTGTGCCGTGCAGCTAGGGACGTGGGTGGCCACCAGCCAGAGCTAAGAGGGAACCAGAGAAAATCATTCCGAGCCAAATGTCAAAGGATCCAGAAGCACAAGATACCAAGAGGGCTACATGTATCCATGGTAGCTGATGGTACCATTGAGAATGACCTGAAAAGGCTCCTAAGGTCAGCGAACCAAGGCTGTCAAAAAGAATTAAGAGTTTTCCCATTCATTTCATGGTGGGCACAGTCTGGCCTCAAACACTGTAACGTGCTGCTCTCTTAATGATGCTAAAAAAAATAAATAAGCGATTCATGCAGCACAACTTCCACCCAAATCACCAGAACTACCCCAAGGGTCTTCTCTTTCCAGCTGACTAGATGGAGAAATCCACCATCCTGGGCCCTCTTCTGCCTCTGGAAGCACTCTAAGAAATTCAAACGTGTTCCTTACTGAAATGCCAGAGGCAGAACAGGTCTGCCCACTAACCCCTCCTCAAAAGAGAAGCCAATAGATAGGAACTTGGGCAGAGAGATCCTGGTGATACTTGTCAAGCAGCACACATCAAACTTGCTTCAAACATGTCCTCATACAACCTCCTAAGTGCAGTCAAAGCTAGGTGGGCTGGGATCAGGTGGTATCAGGGTCTTAGTCACCATGTGTGACGGGCACAGGATGCTTTGTCTTCTGCTAGTGATGGCTGGGCCATAGACAGAGGCAGAGAAGCCGGCTCCAGGCTTGGCTACACACCAGCTCCGGGAGCCGAGGACTCACGGCTTTACATGAAGTCCCAGATTCAGTCCTCTTACTGACAGCCCACCCAGGGACTGGGGTTACTCGGATGGGAGCATACTGGTGATGCCACAGAGCCACTGCATGCCCCTGGATGTGATGAGACTGGGAGCTCTTAGAGGGGGTACAATGTGTGGAGGTTCAAGGGGCATCGTCAGGTACAGTGCATCTTTATTTTACTTCTCTTGAGAAAATAAAAGGCCAAATCCTCTGTTCACGCGGATGCCGAACTGACATCAGTGGAACCTAGTCTGTTTGTTCCCAGCAATGATATGGCCCCAGATCATTCTCCTGAGTGGTTTGATTTTGTCCTTTCCCACTAGACAGAGCCTGAGACATCCCCCTGCATTTTGAAGCCAGACGCCAGGCCCCCCCGCCAGCTCAGTCAGCAAAAGCAGCACTGCACTGGCCAGGTGGGACAGCTTGAGGCCTTGTTACATGTTCATTTGGGGTGGTTCCTGAAGCTCTTAACCCCTAAATTGTTGGTTAACACCTTTAAGTGGCTTAAAACACTCACTATGAGGCTCAAAGGTATGCCACTTCAGGGCAGGATTATCCTTTGATCCACATAACTCATATCCTGTTCCATTAAGGTGTGTCCGCCCTGCACAGAAGTGCTACCCAAATTGAAGGTGCGACTGCAAGTTTGTGCTAAACCCACACATTTGTGCTAATGTTTGCTCATTACAGTGTAACCTGCAACGAGGCCCTGGATCTTTTCCTTCAGCTGCAATTGTTTCTTCACAGTAGCTGAGTGACTCTGTGGACTCAGAGCCGATTAGGGCAGCAATGCTGGCTCCAAACCGGGAAGAGCTATGACTGCAAAAGATATCAGGCTGCTCTTGGGCCAGTGTCCAAAGCCTATGCCTCCAAGCAAGTGGTGATAGGTGCCAGCTGATGCAAAAGGAAGCTGGAAGCCTTTCTGCCAACAAGGATTTCCCCTCTTTTGTCCCTGTGGTGTCAGCTGCATTTATAGGAGAGGCCCGGGAGACATCTAAGGGGAAAGGGGGAAACATAAAGACAGACTGAGAGGAAGGGTGAGGAGCAGGGCAAGGTAAAGGGCTTGGAAGGGCTGGAGGGGGTAGGTCCTCAGAGAAGCATTTAGGCACGTGAGACCACCCCCCTCAAGCAGATCTCCCAGAGTCAGTGGGGCTGCGAATGTGCTTACGAGTAAGAATGAGACTAAGTGCTTTGGTGAATCGAATCTACAGGGGGAATGAACTAGGAGCACCAGTTGGCCAAACAGGGCCAGGAGATGACAAAGGACAAGGGTGGGGTAGATGATGTGGAGTCCTGTGGTGGGGGGCAGGTGCTAGAGGGCCCCTGGCAGTACAGTACATGCAGCCGGCCCAAGGCCACATGGATGGGGACAGGTCAAGGGCAGGGGGAGAGCTGTGTTAATCGCATAGTCAAAGCCCTGTGAGCAGGTTGTGCCACCCAGGGACAAGGTGTAAAAGGAGGAGAAGAGGAAGGGTCCCGAGGACACTGCCATTGGGGGACACTGAGACAGAGGGGGAGTGGAGTCAGGAGAGCACTGGGGTGGCGTGAAGGGCATCATGAAAGGACAGACCAAGGGAGGGCACAGCCAGGTTGAAGAGGCTGATCACTGGTGTCACGGGTAGATGAAGGATCAAGTGCGATCAGGGTGAAGCAGAGGCCCAATGCCCTGCGAGGTCTTTGTAAATGCATACGTAACTCCCAGCCAGGCTCTTCTGTGCCCTCCCTGCAGATGCTAAGGGTCTGGCAAGCCCCATCTTTCACTCACTCCAGACCTCAGTTCGTTGGCCCAGGCTGCAGCCATGGCTTGTCTTGAGAGAAGCAAAGAGGCTAAGGAGCACAGCTGCATTGAGGAACCGCAACTCTGCATTTCACAGCTTCTGGGCCAGCTTTATAAATACATCCCAATAACACTGCTTTAAACTAGCTACAGCTTAACTCTGCCTGAACTAAACTTGTATCTGGAAATCCTAACTGTTTTACTAAGAAGTGTTCTTCCTTCCTTCCTTCCTCTGCCAGCACCTCCTGCCTCCATTCCAGAAAGCTCTGCTCTCCCTCTCGTGCCCCGGGCATATACCCTGCCAGTGCCCTTCCTGAAAGCACTTCAGAGCATCAGTAGATGCCAAGCTGGGCTCACCCTGCCTGGCACCAAGCCTCCTCTGCCACCGTCTCAGACAGCAGGAGAGGCACTTGCTCCCTTCACCTACACACCATGCATTGCCTGCTTGCCTGACAACTCACCCACAAAGTCGATGAGCCATCTCTGCTGCCCGAGCTGCTTCCTCCCCGCTTTCTTCTCTCCCTGCGGTTCTATTCCTAGTTTCCCAGTGCCTCTAACACACAGGGAGTGACGTGTGCACCTGACTGATGGGCTCCTACCTGGCTGCTCCTGTGCTCAAAGGCCTTTGAGTCAGTTGTGTGGTGCCTATGTGCTGATTAACCCTTTTCTTGCTGGGATAGTAGCCGTGTGGAGCAGGGACCTATGGCTAAAGCAGACAGAACACAACAGGTCATTCCTTTACAGACAGTGCAGGCCATAAAATAACTCATTTACCACTCGTTTTTGTCCTTGGACCTATTGACATTTGGGAGAAATCCTTCTGCTTTCTAGTAATGGACAGCTCCTTTAACAAGTCTCAGATGCTTTGTGGGTCTCCTTTGCAGGTCCCCAAAGACATAGAGGTTGCCTGGGAAGGCTCCTAGCCACATCTAGAGTTTTCTGGAGGCTGCTTATGTAATGAACAGGGCTCCAACATGAAGTACACGTGGGTTTCAGGACCACCTGGCCCATTCTCAGCTACCATTTTCACCAGACTTTCCATCACAGCCTGCCCCTTTCACTCCTGCAGAAGTGGAAGTGAGGTGGGAAGGCAGGCAAGGAGACCACCCAGTTTTGCCCCTCCATATGCCAAATAATGTTACAGATGGGGTAAATAAGCCGTGTCCCCAAATGGGTGGGCATACTTTGTTACTCCCACACAGTGAGGGGAAGCAGGGACCAGGAGGTGACCCACAGAGTCACCCTTCAGTCCCTGCCTCTGTCGAGGGGCAATGCCGCCTGTCACTCAAGGCTGGCCTACAAGGTGCCAATCCAACCTTTAATTACCAGCACCTCACACTTGAAAAGCAGCCTCCACTATGACTAACCTGCTCCCAGCTAAGCTTTGGCTGGTTGAACTCTGTGCGTAGGAAGCGCTGACAGGATAATGATGTGTTTCTGAACTTATTAACTAAATTACTCACTGCTCTTTCTGTTTTCCTGGAGCCCCAGCCAGACCCCAAGACTATTTATCTTGGCTTTGACCCCTTCCCCTCCCTGCCATTCAGCACGAACAAATGACGGG
>NW_005841880.1:4297963-4307911 GCF_000455745.1 Alligator sinensis
CGTGTCAGGCTAGAAACCACTTCCCCATGACAACTCTCCGCAAGGTCTTGAGCTCCCACGTGGACTTGGAGCTCCGCTAGCCAAGGCGGCTGTGGTTGCAATTGCGTCCATAGCAAACACTGCTGCAAAGAACCTGACTTTACTTCGAGCTGCCGCTTGGATAGATGAGGTGTCAGCCTGTGGGTCAGCCCGAAGGCCTGGTGTTCCCGCTCGGCCCTTCCGGCGCCACACCCCGCGCTGGTGTGACGCCCCACTGGCCATCAGGGACAGGACTCCAGCAGACACCACGCGCTAACCCTGCCAGCAACGACCCAGGCGGCTGCTTAGCTGAGTCCAGGCTAAGCCTCCTGTCCAGAGGACTCCTGGGGCGGGGAGGAGACATCCAAGAGGTGTCTGGGTGTTTCCACATCAGCTGTGACTCCATCTGCATACAATGTTCCAGTGATTTCAGTGCGGGGCTGGGAACGAGAGCCTGGGCCCCTGTGGCTCCCTCCTGTGGGCTGAGATCATCTGAACTGCCTAAGGGATTTGGACGCCTGCTTCCCCTTTGAATGAACAGGAGTTGGGGAGTGAACTTTGTGTGTGTTTGGGGACTTAGCGTCTTTGAAAGCTCAGGGTGGGTAGGGCTGATTCTCCGTGGGATTCAGATCAGCAGGGCTCTCTGCTCTACCAGCAGCACCCAGCTCCAAAGCCTGGTAGGGACAGGATTTTCTCACCTGAACTGGGTTGCTCCAAAAGGGGCAGGGGCATGGACCCCGCAACCCCTTTCCTAAAGGGACGTGAGCCTAAGGAAGGAGAGGAGGGATAGAAGAGAAAGAGAGGTAGATGTGGAGAGAGGAAGAAGCAGGGGCTGATGGGGAAACCCAGTTCAAGGGAACAGACGGGGCTGTTTAGCAGGCAGTTGCTTACTCAGACACCATTTGCTCTAAAGGCAAAAGGGGCCCCAGTGCGTCACATCCTTGAGCAGTCTGGGAGGATTTCCCCTCCTCCCCCCAGGCAACGAGGCAAAGTCTTTCTTTTCACTGCATGCAAGCTGCACCCCACATCACTGCGTGCACCCACAGGCCCTGCTGATCTGCCCTGGGTATCGCTGTTCCATGAAGGGTGTCCTGGGACCAGCCCATACTCCTATTTAGTGCTGGGTTGACATCTCTGAATTTCCAAGACCCGTACGACCAAACCCTCCACTTGTGCCCATGCCACGCAACCCATGTTGCTCTCAGGGGTTACGTGTTATTGATATTTATGGTAGCAACCAAGATCAAAGTCCCACGGTGGGGCAAAGCCCTCCCCCAAAGAGCTTTGGATCTAATTAGACAAAGCAGACAAAGGGTCCATGAGTGGGGAAACACAGCAAAGTCACTCACCAAGACCCTGGCAGAGCTGGGAGGAGAACCCAGATCTCCTGGGTCCCAGACTATAGTGTTGGCAGCATAGCGCAGTAAGGGAGATGTACCATGGCCAAGTTCATCTGCTTTCAAGGGACCTGCTCCAACTTACAGTCATGAGAAGCTTTGAGGAAACACAGGTTAGCCACTGAGCAGCAGCCCTCCATCCTGGATCGCACTGAAGATGCGGCCGCCTCCCAGTTGTTACTGGATGACTAACCCCACCTTGCATTAGGTCAGCCTTGGTCCTGGCCAGTCCAAAGCACTCCCAAACCAATTCCCCCCGGTGGCTGGCATTCTCCTAGGTTGCTGTGCTGCACCTGTGCAAACAATGCGAGACGCCCATCGGCTGGGCTCTGACCTGCGACGCGCACACCTTTCAGCCAGTGCTCTTGACTGGTGGGTGGCCAGAAGGGAGATCCATCTAGAAAACTTCCTCCCAGTGCCAATCTGCAAAATAAATCTTGCCTCTCACGCTCCATGGTTTGGGACCTGGACGGAAATGAATGAGGTCTGTTACATACTGGATATCTGGTGACGAGAACATTGTACAGCAATGGGCCCAAGGGGTTCTTCTTGCATATAACATCAGAAAGTTGACTCTTCCAATCATTTAAGAGCAGATCTGTCAATATTACTGCAACCTTTCAGACTGTTCGCTCCCTCTGGTGAACCATATAGGGCAGTCAGTCAGTGTATGCCGGGCTGTCTGATCTCCTTTGCCACAGGGGCCCGATGGTGAGTTTGTAAGGCCCATTATATATTTGATTTTACTGAAGGCTCCATAGCCTGATTGCAGCCAATTCGGGTTTACCCATGCCTTAAACATGGGAGTTTACACGTAGGGTAACGGTGGGGGTGAGACACATTGTCTTCCTACTTGAAGGTCTATGCCCTACCCACTGGTATGGAAAGGAGGTCTCATAGCTTGAGCCCTGCTGTTCTCCTTGTTGAGCAGGCAGGACTTTACTTCCCCTTATGAAATACCGAGTTCTTCTGCTGATCCTTCAGCATCTGAGCGGGATGGAAACTGGTTTCTTTCATGCTGTAATTCTCACGAATGATGTCATTTTATTTCCTCAGCAAGATGGTAGCCAACACCTAGCAGCTCACAAACACCGATTTAATTAAAAATTGTATTCCAAATATCATTCACAGCTAATACCTGGCAAGAAATATTCACCAAGTGAATTTGCAGATCTCTGTCCCAAGTAACTGAATTGGGGGCTAATTTCTTTGTCAGTATTTCTTTTCTTTGCATTTGTGAGGCTTTTTTGGACTCCCCAGATGTACAAAAATTACAAACCAACAGGCACTCATTGGGAAATTTCACTCGAGTAGTTTTCAGAACCATGAAATCCTTCAAAAAAAGAAAAAAAAGAAAAGAAAATGAAAAAAACAACAACACCCTAATCTTCTGTTGGCATAGCTGGAAGTGATGGGAGAATATATAAATCTTCCAACCCATTAGCCCTGGAAAGAATGTCTAACACAAAGTTCATGATGGAGCTCATGGTATTACAAGTTACGGATTGTTTCCTTGATAATAAATCCAACATCACGAACTGCTGTATAATAGATATTTTACTTTGCTTGGGTCATGACCAGTATGCATCTTGGTACGGCCAGGCTCTCAGCTAATCCAAATAGGTATCTCTGTACTGATTTGTACCCATTGAAAATATGGTTCACAGAGGGTACACCCACACATGTGCCAGGCTGCACAGTTGTTACTGCACAGTCATTTAGTACTTGCTTAAGCAAGTAACCACTGTTCCTGTGTAGTCCTGGCATCACATGGGTCATTCCCAATGCTATCGCGCAGTGGCATCAGCATCCTTGTTCGTGCCTGCCGGTGCTATGGCCCCATAGCTTGTCACTACAGCGACATAGCGTCTTGTGTAGATGTGCCCAGTCTGTATTATATTCATAATTAAGACAGTCTATATTTTGGGCTGGGCTTTCCTTATTATCCTGGAGTAAATTAGGATGGTGTAAAACCTTGAGCACAGCAGAAAAGAATCCGACCTGTGAAGTACATACAGAATCTAGATGGTGCAATGGAGGCGTACGTCTGGGATTCGGAGTTTCTCCCAAGTTTTACAGCACAGATTTCCATTGGGTTCAGTAGAGTTACTCCTAAGTGAGGGAGCTGAATCATGACAGGGGTAAGCCTGGGGAAGAATAGCATCTAAAAGCATGAGACCATCAGGGTCGAAGCACTCTGATCCAAAGATTGTCCTCTCATCAGTCACCTGACATCACCCTACAGCGCTCTGGTTACTTCTCCATCAGTCACTGTTATTTTTGCCATCCAGGTGGGATGGGGCAAGATGCCTCTTTAAGGGTTTATTTTGCTATTTCACGCAGGAGCATGATGTTTGCAATGTTGTGCCTCCTGCATTTTGCATGCTATCAGTTGTACCTCCTGCATTTTTCATTGGCCTGGTGGGCAATCATGATACCTACTAGTGGCTACTGCCCATGGAGAGGCTGAGAGCTTCTGCCCGTCATCGTCTTAGCTCTTCTGCTCACGCTGTGTGTGCTGACCCTGGGGTTCAGTCTCATCCCCTCTGGGGGCCAGTGGCATCTCTGTGTAGATGACTGCTATAAGATGATGTCCCACCCTCCCTTCTTCCAGGCGTGCACAACCCAACTTTTATCCTGGTTCACGTGCAAGGTGCACTTTTCACTTGAAACCCTCAGCACAACTGCAAGCAGGGTATGGATCCTACAGGCACAAATTGGAAGACTGGACCAAAAGGACTCTCATAAGGTTCAATCAGGACAAGTGCAAAGTCCTGTGCTTAGGACGAAGCAATCCCATGCACCAGTACAGGCTTTTCACAGCCTTTAGCATTTAATGAAGTGGTTTAATAAAGAATAAGGGCAGGCCACTGGGATCCCCATGTCTGGCCACATCTGGCTTGGAAGTTGCATGTTGTGCACCCCCGGGTCTCTACCTTAGGCGTTAAAAGAGACTGTCCATTAACCATCAGCTACTCAGAGGGGAGATGGTGATTTAGGCTTTCCCACTCTGTCCCCTGGAGGGCAGGTCTGAGCCTTCTCCAACAGCCTGTTCATTAAGCATGTGGAATTTCTAATTGGAAAAAAAAAAGAAGAAGAAAATGAAGCCCTTTGCTTTTAACCTCAATTAGCTTTGCTTTCTGCTTTTGCCATTCTTCCTGTAACCACCCTCAGAGATGAGATGCCAAGAAAAGGACTGTTATTCAAAACAGCTTGTTCAGGGATGTTGGGCTGAATTTTTCATTGGAATCAGCAGCGAAGATTTCTATTTTTCCAAGGCCATGAGCAGCAAGTTCATGCTGATACATATCTGTCAGCACAAACCATTAGCCAATTTAATGGACTCAAAAGAAAGAGTTGCCGTTCCCTATAGAATTAACTGCTCCCCCCGCACAATGCAGTTCAATGTTTTTTCTTTTTAAATGTTTTCAGAGAATTTGCACATGTGCTGGCCTGTTAATTAAAAGAATAAAGTGCAAAGCTCAATTTTGTATAACGAGAGCTAAGCAAGTTGAGATGCCAGCATTTTCTTTTGGCACCTTCTGCTTCTCCGAGTCTATAGGATAGCCACTGTGCCACAGAGCGAACCAGTGACCTTCTGAATTCAAAAGCAGAAGTGGCTGCAGGCTGGGAAGCTGTGAGCTACCGATGGGGCACTGGACTAGACTCTTCCCTTCCCTCTCTGTGCGTCTTTCTGTTAACTGGGGATGATGCTCCTGAACTTCCCCATAACGCACTTATGCTGGTGAAAAGCACTGGTTGTTATGACTGAGCTACTGAGCCGGTCCAAGCAGCTGGGCCCATAAAAGTTCACGTGGATCAAGCATAGGGGGAGATGCAAAACCCATGCTTAACTCACCAGTAGGTACTGGGTGCATTAAGGGCGTCTGCAGGGGAATAGATGCAACCTACAGGACTAGCCCTTAACCCGGACAAAAGGCAGAACCGATATCTGTGCGTCTTAATCTGATCTTTTGCCAAAGTCAACTACACTGATGTCAACTTCTTGGACCCATGAGATGTCACTAGGGGTGTTATACTGGGATGTGAGCAGGCAAAACCTGAACCAGAAGTGCTCATGGCATCTGTCTATAAAGCAGGATTTATCATGGGAACATAAGAAAGCAGGGCTGAAAGGGATCTCATGAGGTCATCTAGTCCAGCCACCTGCTCAAGGCAATATCATCCCTGACTAAACCAGCCCAGCCAACGGTGCATCTAACCTGCTCTTGAAAACTTCCAAGGATGGAGATTTTACAATCGCACTAAGTAGCCTCCGCTTCTTATTTTAACATCTGCTGATGCTTTGTGCTCCTCCTGAACACCTCAGCTCCTGGTGTCCTAGGAATATGTAAAAATCCAAGTCTTCATCTGAAAATAATGTTTACAGTAGTGGCAAAAACCTCAAAGACACGACTCCTAATGGTTTCAAAACCAGAAAGCAAATAAAAATAAACCCAACTTTATTACCTCTTTTAAAAATCCCTGCTTTTTAAGATGCCTCATCAGTTTTGAGGGGAGGAGGCAGACCCGAGTCAAGGAATCATAGAAAATGAGGGTTGGAAGCAACCTCCGGAGGTCACGTCTAGTCCAAGCCCTTCATTGCTCCTTGTCCTGTCATCTGCCATCACTAAGGACAGTCCAGCTCCATCCTCTTTGCAACCACTCTGCAGGTCGTTGAAGGCTTCTAATTCACGCTTTTAAATCATGTTTTGAAATGCAATATTGTGACAGTCCTTAGAAAGTGCCCAATGTCATTGTGGTTGGTATCTTCTCATTGCTAAATAGTAAAGCAAAGGCTAATAGGTGTCAGTATAAGGCTATTTATATCATCCTCCTTGAACCTTTTGTCCAGGGAACTTCAGGAAACCTCTAGTGCAGATCATGCTCAAAGCCAGATCCTCCTACATGTGCGATCGGCAGCCTTCAACAGACTTGGACTTTGTTGTTTGACTCTCATTGCCCTCCATCAAAGGCAGTTAATAAGGTGCTAAGTGGAGGTATAACACTACCATTCAGATGTGTTCATATCCTGCCCTTACTTTGCACTAGAGTGCCTGCACCAAGGGCAGAGCGGCAGTGAATTAAGTCCTACAGAAGCTCACAAAGGTGGAAAAGCTGCAAAGGGAAGGACACAAGCCATGCTCTGCTGAGAAGCTCCTCGTTGCCAGATCCGCTGCCTGCCAGCGTCCAAAACCACGGCTGGTGAATCAGTCCAGCTCCAGAGCACGGTGCTGAACAAGGCGAGCCAAGCAATTAAAGGAACGTAATAAAACACAAAATAAACAGCTGAAATGGCCTGACTTAGGCTATAAGCAAGTCCTTGAGGATCAGGAAAGCAACGTTTCCTTGCATTTACATTGGCCTTCCAACCTGTTTCAACTCCATCGGATTTAGTGCAGATACAACAGGGATGAATACGGCCCGATTGTGAAGAGGTATTGGGTACTTCCATAGCTAACGTTGAATTTGGCTTTCCTGATCTTGAATCCTCACACCGGTCCAGCTCACCCAAACCATTAACTGCCACGTGCTACTTTTCACCCAAGAGAGCATTTGGAGCAAAAGTTTGAGGCAAATCACATGAGGAATTTGAGAGTTTCTTTTACCAATCTCCCTCTTCTAGCCCGTTGCATCTCGGAGACAGCTTCGAACTTTTCTCCTGCAGGAATACCTAGAAAGGATCAGGGGCTTCCATGGATTTTGTAGGACACGAGAAAGATTTAAATCTGTCAATGTGAGCAGACAGAAACAAAGAGATCCCAGCATCTTCCATAAATCAAAACTCCCTTTCTGAACACAGCCAGCTTGGGGTGAAGCATGACATTTCCCCTGTGATAAACCTAATGGGAATGCCTCACGGTTCCCATCTTGTGGAAGCAATTCAGAGTGAACTCGCCAAGCTTGTATGGTCAGGCAGCTTCTGCTTCTCGTGGGTGGGATGGCAGAGAAGGTCAAAGCCATTTTGTTTCAGCTCCAGAAGTGGGGGCTCGGTGTTTGCTCCAGAACTGTACCAACGATGCCCCTGTTGATCAAGCGGTGTGTAGACAGTACCCGGTCATTTGAGCTGGGGAGTTGGAGGTACCAAGAGGTACAAAGGATACCCACATTGCTCCCTTGAATGCTGTCAGCTCTGGAAGCTGGAGTGGTTGAACCGCACAAGCCTGATGGGTCTTCAGGCCTTAAAGTGAATTCATGGTTTATTGTCACAAAAACATTCATCCATACCAGCGTCGTCTATTCACTTACTTATCTGAAGGGTCTCCTGTCCGAAGGATCCCATCAGAAATTAGAGCTTGTGGAGTCACGGGCCAAGGGTTTTTTTTTATCAAGATCAATTGTTTTGAATGCTCACCTTGATACGATGCAAAGGGAGCCTGATTGTCACAAAGCACCAAGTTCCTGCATGCTGGAGACTTGGCCTTCAATGCAGCTCGGCCGAACGACCAAAATGCTAGTCACTGCTGAAAATCTTGGCCTGGGAGACGCTGGCAAATCTTCTGTAGTCTCTTTCTCTATGCAGGGTTTCGTATGTGTAGATGCATATATAAAGTCAGGGACAAGTGACTGAAAAATAGACCAGAAAATGAATTGATACAATCTGAAGCTCTAGGACTAAGTCAACCTTGCCCGTGTGCTTCTCCCCGCAAAATCTTCTGGACTGATCTGGAACGATTCTCTCTCATTACAGGTCAGTCCCATTATTCTGAGTCCCGTGTCTCTGGTCACTAATGAGAGCATTAGATTCCTCTCGCAGGCATGCATCCTCACTGTATTAATGGGGGCATTGAAACTAAGCTGCAAAAAGGGAGATTCGCGGCCTAATTTAGCATGCTCCGTTGACACCCGAACCAATGGAGAAAGTCATACATTGGGCTCAATCCTGCAGGAGGGGGAACTGGGTGAGAAAATTTCAGAATTAGGTTGAGCCCAAATCCTGACCCCTTTCTTCCAAGATACTGAGGGCAAGGGAAGCCAGGGGCATTGATTTGAGAGCTTCAGGGGTTTCTAAAGCCTTTGGGAGGACTCCTTCTGCAGAGCTACTCTCAGTGTAATACCAGGGTGTTGGATCTGTGCAATGGGACAACAGCTCTAAGGAGCTGGAGTGCAGTCCGTCATACAGCTTTCCAGTGGAAAAAGGCAGGACAGTGGCAGCTTGCTGAAGGGTGCAAGGTGTCGATGCATATCCAGGCCTCAGTGTGTTGCAGGGAGGAAGGCTGTCGCTGTCCGTCGACCCCTATTACATCACCTTCACAGAAGGTTTGCAGATGCACAGCAGGAAATCACAGTCTGCTGAGCGCCGCTGGATGAATGGATGGATGGATGGATGGCAACCACCGAGGATTCCCAAAGCACAGTGCTCTGCCTGCAAAGATTCAACCACAAGATAAATGAGCAAGGAGCTCTCCACATGAGCATGAGCCAGAGGGAAAGTTTTACAGGCACCTCTTCAACTATGTGATCTCAACCTTTTTGAACTCAAGGCACCCCTCGCAGAGAGGTACTTTGAGTCCAGTAACTTTTGCGAATTGAGTGGCACCCAATTTCAAAAACTAATTAATCTGTGACAGCGCTTACCTCCTTGCAGAGGGGATAGGCACTGGCCAGGCAGCGACAAGCCTGAGTCTTATCTGCTCATCTTCTCACGCTTCTTGGCACCTTTAAAGACTTCATGGCACACACTTGCTCTAGCGCACACCAACTGCAGAGACTTCCTCAGCCTGACGAAGGGTTTTTAAACCCAAAAGTTTGCTAAAAAGTTTTTTCCAGCTATTTAAGTTGGTCTAATAAAAGAGATCAGATTCACCCAAAGAACCTTGTCTGCCTATGTCCTTAGGCCAACACGGTTACAACCCACACCCCTGTCTTAGACTAAGCATTTGGGGGCATCTGTCCATGCAGCATCCAGCACAAGGCGTTCTGACATGGGCTTGGCCCCTCGTCCTGCTACAAGCCCCTGAGGATGATGCAGGTGATGACATATTGCAGTAGTGCCTAGGAAGGGACCAGAACCCCTCTGTGCTAGGAGCTCTACAAGCAGGACAGAAAGCTGTTCCTTGCCCCAAAAAGCTTATGACCTCAGCGGCAGGCAAGATGCAAGAGTCCACAAGGAGACAATATTTAGTGGCCAGCATGTGCAGTGTCCTCAGTACACCGACTGCAACATACCCCTGCAAATGCTTCTAACGTACAGCACTTTTCCAGGTACTATCAGGCCTCTGCTGCAGCATAGCCAGCAATGGTCTGAAGCCTGAAGCCACCCTTGGGATTTTTTTTTTTTTTTTTGCAAAAATCTGGTTGGTCTAATAAAAGATATCATGTCTACTATGAGTCCTGGTTGCCTTTTCCTCTAGACCAACGCGGCTACAACCTGCATACCTGGAGCCATCCTTGGAACCTGCTCTGAGCCATAAATTCTGTGCTGCGACTGGCAGAACAGCTGCACTGATGGGCTCTGGACTTCCATCTCCCCGGGAGGATTTGCAAGTTCTTGCAATTATGACACATGAGGATGGCTCCAGCCTAAGTGAAG
>NW_005841880.1:4307921-4308857 GCF_000455745.1 Alligator sinensis
GGGAAAGGTCGGGGCTTTCTCAGCCACAGATTTTTATAGAGGGGATTTTCCTCGGTGGGAGTGAATTGGATCGCAGTAAGGGAATACAGTGCTAAGCCCTGCCTTCCATTTCAGAATGCAATAGAAATAGAAGTAAAAAGGCCTAGAGATTAGGGAAGGGGAACACTTGGATGCTTATCTTGCTGGGGTGCTCTGACCCCAGCTAGCTTCCTGCCCCTGGGGCACGGGGCTGGACCTGATGATCTTGCAAGGTCCCTTCCAGCCCTAATGTCTATGAAATCTATGAACAGCACAGAGAATTCAGCTCACTCTCCATTAAGCTCTGCTGCTGTTGCTGCTGCTCTGAAGCCCTATACAGGGATCTACCCAGCACAGCCCCCGCCAGGATAAGCACGATGCCTGATAGTTGCCTGTGACCCCCACTGGGTTCGTGACTTTTAGGGTGAAACCCAAGAAGCTGACCACAGGTCTGGTGTTTGCAACAGCAATTAAACAAGAGGGACTAAATCATTCTGTCCGATTCATTGGTGAAATGTCCTTGTTTCCCCCAGGAAGAGGATGAGAGGAAGGACAAGCCTCATGTGATAGATGTTAGACATGTCACTTAGTACATCACTAGATGCTCAGACACTGTGGCGATGAGAGAGGTGCCAGAACTGCAAAGAAGGGAACAGCACAGACTAAATAAACTTCAACCTTTCTAAACCTGTTCCCTGCATAGGATGTGCACCATGAAAAGCCTTGGGGTTTCCTTGCCCTCTTTGAAACAGGAGGCTAATGCCAAAGACAAACCATCCTACAAGATAATTGTCCTGTAATGCCAGCTGCCAAAATGCTCCATTAACAGTTTAAGAAGCCCACATGCCACGTAATATCTGCCAAAGCTCTCATGCTCTGAGCTAGCCTTCTTCCTCTTCACGTCGTCCACCTGCTGAA
>NW_005841880.1:4308908-4326473 GCF_000455745.1 Alligator sinensis
GCTGAACAGGTACCATTTCCTTCCACACTGACTCTCTCCGGTCGGTGCTTCTGTCAGCCACAAGCTTGTCCGTCACGCAGGGGCTGTTCGCTGCTCCTCCATTTGACCTCTCATCTAGTCGAGCGATGCTCCGAAGTTGCAGAAAACATTTCACTTGGCTCCATCTGCAATTAGTGCAGCCTAAGAGGGGAGACGGGTCTGCAGACCAGGACAGGATAGATAAGGAGCCTCTAGTGCCTGTTGGAAAATTCTGACAAGCGTGCTATTTAGGGACGAGTTGGCTCCTCTCTCCTGCTCCTTTCTATCCTCCCCTTCCTCCTGGATGTAACCTCATGATAAATAGGATCCTGCTTCTCAAGACTTCCATCTGCTCCTCCTGCTCATTCCTACCCCGAGGTCAGAAGCTTGTGTTCCTGGGATAAGAGGGAAGGGAGCTGCTTTGCTCAATGGGTAAGAGCCTTTCCCAGCTAGGACGCCAGCCCAGGGACCAAAGGTTAATGCAGCGGGATCTTCCACATCTTTAATAGTCCTTTTTTATCTTTAAAAACCCACAGTCTTTCAGAAGGTCTGGACTACGGATCCTGCAACCCTTGTCTGTGTGAATTGTCCTTATTTGCAGGGACGTCAATGAAGTGGGTTCTGCTCTGACTCCGGTTTCACACTGGAATAACCCGACTCCCGTCAACAGAGGTCATTCAGATTGACATGATGGGAGGAGAATGAGGCCCAGGAATCTGGTTTTGGGTCCAGTGTGGTAAATGCAGTTACACAAGACTAAATATTGCAGAGGTCTGAAATCAGTGGAGCTGCTCTAGATTTTACAGTACCCCTGGCAGCCAAGGTAGCAGGGAGAAGTGGCACACCGACATGGGAAGTAGCTTAGTCCAATGTTGGGCAGACAGACGGTGGTGAAGCCAGGAGCTTAATTCAGACTGCCAGAGTCCCACTCCACTGCCTTAACTATACAGACTTGACTCGCACTGGCCACATCCCAAGCAAATCCTTTAATCTGCCCACTCTGCCATTCAGCCTGCTGTACCCTGACCTGTTGGTTGGCTTGGGCCCTCCTGGGAAGTTAATGCTAGAGCCTTTGGTTTGGAAGGAGAGTCCAGGCTTGCAGGAGAAGGGTCATTTCCAAGCCGATTCACTGCGAGCGCACTCGGCACAAGGAGCTGGGGTTTGTTCCTTATCGCATTCCTATGCAGATGGAAATAAGGGCATCTCGGGCATCTGTGCTGTTGAGCAGCACGGCCTATTTTGGGGACGGAGGGAAAGATCATAAAAGCTGATAGGGAGCACAGGATGCCAGACGAGAGAGCTGATGACACTTGCAAGGTGTCAGGATGATGGGCCCAGAAACTGGTGCAGTGGGTTGCTGGAGACTGATGCCAAACATCCCACCCCTCCGTCTGGTGTCACAGCTGTACAGTAAGGCAGTTATCTCCCCAGGCAGGCGGAGAGACGACAGCAGCTTTGGCTCAGGGGCAAGGGTGAAGGAATATGTCCCATGCTGTAAAGCTCTCCCCTTGAGTGCTGTTATGCTAATAGTCAGCTCCCTGCTCCCATGACCAATGCAGAGAGTTGCTCTGTTTAAATTTAAAATATCTTTCAGGAAACCCAAGAAGGCGAAGTGCAGTGGATGGGAGGATGGAGAGCTCCAGCTAGTTCAGGCTGTGTGCGGCACATCATGTCCCTCCCTCTGGTGACTCGTTCAGGAACAGCTCGATTCTGATTCAACTGAGTACTGGTGAGAGACCAGTACATACATCCCAGGGATGGGCACTGATGTTCTGAAATGTGGTTTTGTCCCAAATGCGGGTGGGAGAGGGGAATCGGTTATATTTTTCAGAACATTCCTAAGAAAAGGAAAGTCCATTCGAAACATTATTTCGCCGTTCCCAGCCCAAAATAATTCCTTACACCACACCCCGAGTTGCCATACAGGACCTGATGCCCCCATTCTCCTCTATGACTCGGCCCATCAGCTGGACCAAACTTCCCGCCAAGTCACGCGACACCTATGACACGTGGCGTTTTTATATCCACGCGGGAGAGCGCGCGTGCCAATGTGATGGAGCTCTCCTGACCAGCTCAACTCACTGTGGAAGATGTTACTCCGTTAAGGGCTTGCAGGGATTCAAGTCTGGAATTTATTCCTCGCTGATGAAAAGAGCTGATGAATCTGAACTGCTATGCAGAAGGAAGATCCGAGTCTCATTTCTAATGCTTTTCTCTTGCTCGCTAGTTGGCCGGTTCCAAGAAGGGCTTGTGATACTGTACACACCGCTGGCACTACTATGTGAAGTGGCGCTGCCAACACAGCAAATGCCTCTGAAGCAATGCAAGAGTTCCCCACACCTCCTATGAGAACACAAAGGAAAGAACAGATGAAAGACAAGCCTCTCCTTCTCTAGAAGAGACAGATCAATTTTCCAGAGGCAGGTTCACGCAAACCTTGTTCTGCAAAACGACGCAATTCCCCATCCAGGGGAGGCTCCAGAGCAAATTCCCACAAGGACCTCTTTTGTCCTGCCCAGGTATCCCAGCACTTCCCTGGTGTGAGCATGGTCAAGAGCAAGAGTTGGAAACATCTATCAGAGAGAGGAAGTGGGAACCTTTGTTTCTGCCCTGGGGATAGTGGCCTTTAAGGGACAAGAAACACCCCCGAGAACCCATTTTGCCTGGATTTCTTCAATGTCTGGGAAAAGAAGTCCAGAGATGTGAGAACAATTTAGCCAACAGCTGGGGACAAGGACTGTGATTCATCCCAGATAATTCAGAAGAGGGGAAAGGACAGCAGAGGCCAAGGCAGCTAATTAGGGGATATAAGGAGCCGTGTAAGCAACTGGCTGAAGACTTTTCAGACTATAAACACTGGGCTGCAGGGGAGGTCTATAGTCAAAATAAGAAGAAGTGAATTAAAAGGGAATGGAGATAGGGAGGGAAAGATGGAAGGGGAATGGAGATAGGGAGGGTAAGCGATGAGGAAGCAGAGGACTGAACAGAGGTCTGCAAACCATTTCAGGTACAAAAAAAGGGAACTTCTGATGTCTTTGCAGGGGGGAGAAGGGAAATGTTAGGCCTTGTGACTGCCAGCGGGGTCTGCAAGAGTGAGCAAACAAGGGTACGAGCGAGGGGCTAAAGGGCTCCACTCCTCAGCATGGCAGAAGAGCAGGATACTCCTAAGTGCTTCCTGCCAAGTGAGTACCAAGGAGCCCAAACCCATCAGAGGCAGTCCCTGGGGCCCTGACCTGCTGCTGGGTTCATATCCTGAGGGTTTTGCTCAACTGAAACATGGAGCCGTCACCTGAAATCAATCCGCACTGAGACCAAATCAAAGCTTTCCCTGTGCTGAACCCAGCATGCTGGGGGGCGAAATTCCTCCACGTCTCCCAGTAGAGAGACCTGGTCATGAGACCTAACCCAAGTGACCTCAAAAATAGGGCTACAGGCAAAGGAAACAACCACCCTGTGCTGCACTTGGCCTACAGCAAACAGGCTACTCTTTCCTTATTAGAACAGCTACATCATCATGACATGCACAGGCAGTCCTCGACTTACAACGTTTCGAGTTAACAACGGACGGCACTTACAACGTTTATAAACTGGCATCCTGTTTCAACTTTCTGACGTCAGCTTCGACTTTATGACGCTTGATCTGATGCGACACCACGCCAGAGAACAAGTTCGCTGCGTCGCTCGTCTCCCTGGAGAACATCTGTGCAAACTTCCTTGGGCACTTTCTTTAAGAAAGCAGACACGACTCCAGAAAACCCTGCCGCCAGGAGTCCTGAGAAGACTCCAGCCATAAGCAGACCATTTATTCTCGTGGCACTGTGTTGCAGGCAGGGAATCTGCTCTGACCCGATTGCTTGCAGCTACCTTTTTTTAATAGATTTCATAGGCATTAGGGCTGGAAGGGACCTCGGAAGATCATCGAGTCCAGCCCCCAAACCTGGGCAAGCACAACTGCGCTCGACGGCTTGGAGGAGCTTCTACCCTTGGGAACCCTCCACCCAACGTCGAACCTTTCTGCCCGTTTTCTTCTGCTCCTAAACGTTCATCTCAGCAGAAATCTGTTCCCTGTTAGCAATCAGTGGGTGTGGAAAATAAACTCAAAAGGGGGAAAATTACCAATAAAATAGCCCATTTTAAATGCAGGAGGCATCGGGAGCTCTTAGCCGTGCTGGGAAGCATGGGAAAGCATAGCCTAGCCAAGACACTAATCAGACTGACGGTGAATTGTTGAGTCAGGAAAAAACAGACTGCAGAACTGATTTGTGAGAAGCCAAACGCTGAGAGGCCTTTGCCTTTGCTCCCCCAGCCATTTCTGCAGAGCACTACAGGTTCAATGACTGCGCTGGCTGCGGTCCTCTGGGAAGCTGAGCTCAACCCATGTCATTCCACTGCAGCCTTGCTCCCACGGGACTCGGCCCATTCAATTAGCCAGCCTTGTAAGCTGCCTGCAGGTCTTGATGATGGACCTGTATCGATCTGCCCTCGGCTTTTGGTTTTCTATCTCCATTTATCAGGCCTCCTTTTTTCCTTGAATCCCATGCTGGCCCTCCCCAAAGTAATGAGATAAGAGGCAGGCTGGAGAGGCCGATAAAAAGGAAATGAGCAAATCCATTAATGCTACTTCTGCGCTAGGAATTACAAACCTGCCCCTTGTTAATTATGCTTGGCTGGCAAGAGCTCCAAGGCAGGGGAGCCGGAGAGGAAAGTTTCTGCTTCTTTATAACTTGCCATGTGAATAGGAAGCAGAGTCTAGAGGTTAAACTATGACTAAGGAAGTCAGTATTCCTGGTTTCTGTTCCCAACTCTGACACTGACTTGCCATATGACCTTGGGAACATTAGATCACATTTTCCAAAGCTGGGTCCTTAAATTTAGACAGATAAAAAGCATGGCTTCCAGGGGTGTTGTTCCACCTGCTGTTCCCAGCCGCAGTCAGGCAGAGCTGTGGGGGCTCAGCCCTTCCCCAAATCAGGCCACTTTTATTTCGATGCCTGTGACTGTCATGGAGATGCTCGAGTGATTCTTAGTGCTGGATCTGGAGCCGTCACCAGCACGGTCAGTCGGTCAGCGTGTGCGAAATGGCTGAGCCACGTGATAGCATCCTTGGTGGCCACGTGCAGTTCCTGCAATCCATCGCTGAGCGTAGTCAGAGGGCAGTCAGCAACACTACGCGGCATGGTGTGTTTTGCCGTAGCTACAGTCTGGGTTGTCACAAAGACCCCGACGGTAGAGACTGGCTGCACCCAGGCCTTGCCCTGTTTGGATCCTATTCCAAAGTTCTTGCAGTTTTGGATTCATTGAAGTCAACCCTGTCCTTCAAACCATTTCTATTCCAATTAATTGATATTTGCCAACCAAAAAACCCCCTTCGACAGAAAATTCACAACCAGATCTGACAGGCCCTGATCACCTAACAGATCAGTGGAAAAACCAGGAATATAATCCAGGTCAACCAGCTCCCAGGCCAATGCACCACCCTAGTCCTATTGCCTCTGCTGGATGAACAGCATGGAAGTAGTAGCAAGGAACCATGTATTTATGTGTGTGGTGTTCACTGTGATCCACAGATGAAAGGTGCTAGGGAAGTGCATGTTTTTTCTGACTTCTGCAGAGATATTTCTGCTATAATGCTTGGGGACAGAGCCAGATGTGGGGCCAACAGCAGGCGTCATGAATGAAAGGGGCTTGTAATTCTGTTCCTGGAAGATCCTCTGATAAGGAATTCTGCATCCATTTGCGAGCCGTTCTGAGGGATCGTTAGGAAACAGGCCTGATAATGTCTGAAAGACCTGGGGAATATGAAGCATCACTGTGCTAGGGACAGACTATTAACTATATTTCAGCCAAGAGTTAAGTTGCTATTGCTGGGATTGCACAATGGAGTGGGCCCAATTCTGCAAAATTAGAACAACTAAGAAAAGCCTCTTCTTTACTATTCCCAAAGTTTCAGATTCTGACACGTGACCTTCCCATGGGAAGAAAGTCCTCTCTCTAAATAAGCGGCCAGAGGGTAGAAAAGGGAAATTCACATGGTTTTAAATAACTACACAGAAATGATATTATTTTGTACTCTATTAGCATCTAGAGGACAACAATGAACTGATACCCTGTGCTATATGGACATGTCTTAGCGCTCTCAGACACTAATATTTTAAATAAGCCAGGCTAACAATGCATGGGAGGGGAAACTGAGGCACTGAGAGAGGAACTGGCTCAGCCAAGGTCATGTGGCAGGTCAGTGGCAGAGCAAGGTCTCCTGACTCTCATTCCATATCCAATATCCGCTCAAATACCCCAAACAAATGAAAACAACCAGTTCTTTTAGGATCTTAACTCTGGAGATCAGCATTTTTGTTTTCACAGCTCCCGGTCTTTAATGCCCACTAAGCTGTCAGACGGACAGGAGATGGGAAGGCTGCTCTAATTACCTTTCTGCTTCATTAAATTGCTTTCAGATTCCCATCATAGCCCTTGCTGCAATATCCTCTTCTTTGGGACGGTTTGCTGTGTGAACAGTTTCACTTGCAATGGGAAAAGAGACTTAGATCAAAGCAAATAGCAGAACAGGGTCTGAAGTTTAAGTACACCGTGCATTTTTTTTCCCTGGACGAGAAAAACGCCGCCTAACAAACACGGTTTGTTTGGCTTTCCATTGTCAAATCCTTTGTTCCCAGGAGGCGGTCAGATGGCACAGAACCGAACCCCTTCGTTACTGCTGAGCAGAAATTGTGGATCTTTGAACACAGATTTGGAGGTAAAGAAGGGAGTATCTGATACCATGCATCTCTACCCTGTTCAGCCTCCAGTAGGAAGGGAGAGAAGGGCTTTCTATACCACATCAGAGCCATAGAGAGAAGCATTTTTAAGTAGTCATCCTTTTTATTCTTATTCAATAGTCCCATTGCGCCCGTGGCAATAACCAGATCATGGTGTCGCCGCCCGTGGATGAAGCAGACTGAAACGGAAAGGGGAGCGCTCAGCCTAGGGCCGGCCGGGAGCTGTGGTGGGTGCTGCTTACCCAAGCTGCAAAGAAGTGGGGGGCATGGGGGTGATTGCTTACACTGGCAGTGACACAACCATCTGGTAGTTCAGCACAATTGGAACCCCCTCTCTGCCATGTTTGCCTCCATCTCAGCAAATTCCCTGAGGCAGGCAACTCCAGACCTGCCAAACCCACCGTCACCCACACAGCTTAACCGTGCATCCGCACTTATCAGGCCCGGACATGCTTTAATCCGCTGCCATCCCCCTTCTCAGGGAAAAATGGGATGAAGCTTCAGCAGAGCCTGCAGAGCCAGATAAAGGTAAGACCCTTCCACAACCATCCCTCAGCCCCGCATGGGGCGATGGCAGACTAGCCAAGAAGTGATGAAGCACAGCCCTGTAGAAGAATCGAAGATGGGCACGAAGCCACCCACTGCCACCTTCGGCACGCAGTGGATTTGTGTTGGGAAAGTGGATGTTGGCATCAGTGCCATGTGTCAGGCCTAGCACAGTCAGGCTCCAGGAAAGACTCCCTTGCAATGCCCTGTCCATGCCGCAGACCTACGACACCCTCCGCTGCCACACTCCTTAGGACTCCACCGTGTTCGTGGCTCCTTCTCATGGCAACAATCATTCTGCCACTCTCTCCCAGTACTTCAGTCCCCCTGCAGCTCAGCTCTTTGCAAAACCAGGCCTCAGAGCCCTAGATGCATCTAGATAATCTGCTAAGGAAATGCATACTGTATGTGACTGTATTGATGATTTGCAGAGAGGCAGGGAGTCGTGGGGAAGACAGTCGCACTGGAGCCAGACTCAGACAGCACTGCCCAGAACGTGTCCCTAAGAGAGCTCTTCTTTTAGGGAGAGAGAGGTGCTTTTGAAAATTTCAACTCAAGGAAGCCAGGTGGTATGGCAACAGGGAACTGGGTACCCAAATCCTTTGGGTTGCGTTGAAACTCTCTTCCCATTTTAAAACAAAAAGGCAAATGAACAAATCTAAACCACAACAGTTTGAAAACCTGCTGGTCTTTACATCTGACTCATGCCACTTGACTGCTCCGCGCTGGTGATTCTGAATGGCTTGTTGAACACAGCACGAATGGGCTCATAGAATCAGAAGAGAAAATGAGGGTTGGAAGGGACCTCAGGAGGTCACATCTAGTCCAACCCCCTGTGCTCAAAGCAGGACCAGCTCCAACTACATCATCCCAGCCCAGGCTTTGTCTACTCAGCTCTTAAACCCCCTCCAAGGGCAGAGATTCTCCCACCTCTGGGTAACCTGTCCCAGTGCTTCACCACCCTCCTAGTGAAAAAGTTTCCCTGATATCAAACCTCAACTTCCCTTGCTGCAACTTGAGCCCATTGCTCCTTGTTCTGTCATCTGCCACCACTGAGAACAGGCCAGCTCCATCCTCTTTGTAACCACCCCTCAGGGAGTTGAAGGCTGCTGTTAAATTCCCCTCCTGAGTCTCAGGATCTGCTGGATTATGCCCGTGCCCCTTCCTATCCATCCATCAGTCACTTCAGTGTAGTGCCTGAAGAGCACGACTACACTCACGGTCTCAGGGCTGCCTACACACTTCAAGTTAAGCTTGTGCATAACTAGTTTGCTCAGTGGAGACCTCGAGTTGGCTGAATATGAAAAAAATGATAGTGAACAGGCCCTTGCCCTGGAGCAAAGGAGGGAAATAAGTACCCACTGGCCTCCCCTTGGGAAGGGGAATGTAAGGGATAATCTGAAGATTTAATGCTTTTCCTTTCCCTTGCGAGTCCAGTTAGCCTGATGGCCCTGCTCATGTTTAGACTCAAAGACCCCAGCCAAAGCCCTTTTGCTTTACATCTTGGGGTTTGCCAAGGTCTAACTGAAAAAAAGCTAATGACTGTTTCCAGCACTGCCAGATTCTCACCCTCCAACAGCAAAAGCCAAGCTGGCAGCAGTTTTTGGAACAAGGAGCTAGACAGGATCGTTTGTCCCATGTAAGCACATTAGGAGCCTAAAGTTACCATATGATAATTATTAGGTCTGTTCAGCCAAAGCAGTTTCACTGATCTCCTAAGGGCTGAGTGGGAAGTCAGGTGACATCCTGCCACCTCCATACAAATAACATTCACTGCAAAATACTAGCTTCTCATTATTCCTTTTGCCTATGCTTGTAGTTGTGTTTGCATTATATGGATTATGACCCCATTAAGCAAATGACTTAGCTTAATATGAGCCTACCTTTGAGCACTTTGTTCCACTAAAGTCAATTAAATGTGTGCTGAGGGGACAACACAAGCCATCTTTTCACCCCAGATCCTACAAACACCTGGGATGTTGCAGATGGCACCATGCTGCATACTGGGATCATGCATAATGCCACGGCCATGCAGGGCACAGAAATGAGACTCTCCTACAATACAACCATACCAGATAAAGGGGAATCACCTTTAGCAGAGTAGGGCCCATGATACACAGCAATGGAGTTCTTATTTCAGCCAGCAGAGCTGGCTATGGTTATGGCTCCATTGGTTATGAAATAACCAGCTCATCTGACTACAAACTGTGCTCGATTTGTTTGTATAGGCATGGGACTAGGTTGCCTCCTGTGCTATTTTATCTCGTGGAACAAAACCAGGATGGAAGGATACCGTAGGTCACTACCTTTGGGAACCGAGGAGACAAAAGAGAAAATCTGGGGGTACCAAACCTGACTGGTTGCCACAGGAACGACGCCGACTGTGCCATCAGTTCAGCTGACTCTGTCTGTGCCACTTTCAGGCTAATATGGAGACAGAAATAGTCAGGGTACCAATCGCTGCCTCTCGCACAATGTTGGCGAGGGTCTACACAACCTTGAGGATTTTTATTTCTTACAATCTTCCTTAAGCTTCAGATTTCTCTTGTAGATGTCTATCCCCAGGAAATGAATTTGGCCATCAGTCCAGATGTAATGTTTCAAGAGGTTACAGAAGATAAAGAAGGGGTGAGAGGTGGCGCAGGAGCTGGGTCATGGCATGTAACAGAGTCCAGATAGCTTGCAAGATACTTGCACATCCTGATATTCTGGGACCAGCTCCCGCAGTGGCCATGAAGACAGCTTAAAACACAGCCTCCAGAGCGGCTGTCTCTAGGAAGAAGGGCGTGCACATGGGACTCCCCTAAAGAGATCATTAGTCCAGAGCGAATCATGGCACTGAAGGGACTGCAATTTTTGTCAGAGCTAGAAAACAGCTAGAAAATATTGATAGACTGAAAAAGAACATGCC
Source organism: Alligator sinensis (assembly GCF_000455745.1). Taxonomy (NCBI): domain Eukaryota; kingdom Metazoa; phylum Chordata; order Crocodylia; family Alligatoridae; genus Alligator; species Alligator sinensis. The sequence goes on from NW_005841880.1 coordinate 4,319,160, forward strand.
TTGGCACTGGAAATACCATGTATCTGTCGGGGGGAGAGGCTGTTCCATGGTGTCACATTTAATAAACTAAAGAAAACCATGTGCGACCCTAAAAATCAACAGATGTTGTTCCTGTCTGAGTCACGCAGCGAGAGTGGGACTGAGGACAAACAGAGGCTGCAGCTACAATCCAGGCGTGTTTTTCCTATTGCACGGATCTGTGACAAGCCAGCTGATTCCCGAGTCTCTTTTCTAGTATTGCAACAAATATATGGACAAGATACTTAGGTTGTAAAACAACTCGCCCTACATCCTGTTGTCACCCACTTACTAATTAGAGGGACCCTAACACAGGACACCCACCACTGGCTGGGGTTCACCACAGGAGGGGACTTAGGAACTGGGGAAGGACCAGGTCTTAAGGCAGCTTTTAACCTCTCGAGAAAAGGACTGTAGCATCATCATTGTGAAGTATCAGGCAGTAGGCGATCTGTAGCACAGGTCAAGAAAGTGCCTAAGAGGCGTGCATGTGTGTGAGAGGCAGAGACATGAAGATGTGTGAAGTGGGAGTGTAGACAGGGGTCCACAGAGCAAGTACATGTGCAGCAGGATGGGCCGTATGAAAATATGTCGCTGTAGATGGCTGTGAGACAGCAGGTGCAAGCTGTGTGTCCGTGTGAACATCGCTGTGTGTCCATGGGGATGTGGGCAAGAGAAGAGGCAAGATGTACTATGGAGAGCTGGCCAATTTTTTTTTTCAGCGAATAGTAAATTTACTGAAAACCTGAGTTTCAAAAGGCTGAAATCAGTCATGAATTTGGGTTAGATTTGGTTCTAAGCTATAATGTCAAGAAAAAATCCTTGACTGGGATCAATCTCCTGGGCAGGACTCAATGGATCTTGCAGTCAAGGGGACAAAAGGTAGAAAAAATACAACAGGATCTCACATTGAAGGTCAGGTGAACAGGACACGGTCAGTCTTTTCCATGCTAATTTTTCTGCTTGCATCTAAAATCTGCGACACCCTGCCCCGCACAGCCCTCAGCGAGGGAGACTGTCAAAACTTTACACTAAGGAGTGCAATTACACTAATCTCCAAGCAAAAGTAGTGTGTCTGGTTTCTATTATGCTATATCAAAAGCTGTACGAGTGCCCTCTCCTGGCTGATACGCATCCTGGCTTTTTTTCCATATCTGAGTAGCCTATGAGCCTGAAGTACCTGACTTGTGCAGGAATCTGTGGAACATATATTTTTGTTAACGAGTCCTGTTTAACTTGGTTAATTAATCGACCGCATGGTTTCTAACTCGGTTCTCCTTGTGTTTATCACACCTTCCTGTGGCTGACCTTTCACTTTTTGCCTTTCACTGCAAGTTAATTGAGTGTTGCTTTTATTTCAAGGTTATTTTAGTGCCGGTGAGTGATGCTGGGCTGGCAGCCCTGGGGCTTCCAGCTCCACATTTATTCACAGAACAGGCAGCAGGAATGCAGGCTTCATGTGCATTTGTTCTCTTTATTTCACAAAGCAAATGAGACCCGGGTAGAGCTAAAGGTGAAAAAGGAGTGAGCACTAGACATCCCTACTGAGACTGCCCAGGAGGACTGAGACCCCTAGACTTCATTCATATATGTCACGAAGCCGCCACGGACAATTTTCAAGCGCCACCAACCAGCCTGGGCTTGATTTCAGTGGGTGAACCTGGACACGTCTTATTCCATTTTCTAGGACCCTAATTCAGAGGCCCTCAGGACAGGCTTGAAGATCTGCTCCATAAACCATCTCAATGCTGCACTGGAAGGGATTAGACATGGAAAGCTCTGACCTTGGCCAACCGCAGACAGAGTCAAAAGCAGATTGCTTTCAGTGCGTTGCTCCACAAAAACATCAGTGAACTCATTTCATGAGTCCCCAGGGCCCCATTTCCTTCCTTCCTCCCTTTCCTCAGCCAAACTGAAGCTTAAAATAGTATTCTACATTCCTCACATTTCTCTCCAGAACTAATTAATATCCAATCAGCCAAAATCGCTTCTCCCAGAGACATGCCCTAGGCACGTGATGCTGCCCACCCTCCGAGAAGGAAAGACCGTTTCTGCTACATCGAACAGTCCAGCCAAAAATGCAATCCCGATGAAACTTGGACTACCATTCAGTCCCAGAAGTCAGGAAATATGAAAGTAAAAGTTCCATGAATAACCTTAACTCTGCCCCCTTGTACGTCTACGCTGCGTGTGCAGAGGCATAACCATTTGCTCATCCTCAGTTGCAGTAGGGGGAGCCGACGTATCCTGTGCTGGAGTCAGATCAGCCCCTGCAAAATCCTTAGACAAGGGAAGCCTTCTCTCTGCTCTCCGATATAGGGATGAATCTACACTTTTGGAAGTGATTTTCTCCATTTACCGAAGTCCGAAGCTGCAATAGGGGACCCAACCTCTTTTTCTCAGCTGTATGCTGGCTGAAGAACAGGGAAGCACTGCAGCTGGAGTATTGCTCACTGTCTTCATTTGGCACCCCGTGGGCTAAACATGTCACAAGGAAAGACTCTTTAACTGGTCCGAGCAAAGCACTGGTGATTTCCTGCCCTGCTGATCAACGAGCTGTGTAATGTATTGGCCCCAACCCCCCAAGAATTTCTGGCAGGGTCCCATTGCTGCAGCCAATATATGTAATGGCTCAAATCACCCTGAGAAGTTAATCTAGATTCCCAGGGCCCAGGGGTTATTGTTTGGCGACATCTCCATCTATCATGTTACCCAAACAGTTTGGGTTGTGTTTGGGAGCCTTGCAGCTCATTGAGAGACGCATGCAGAAAGCACATAACCTCTTCCCACCGGCCAGGAGGGAGGGGAATACGAAACCTTCCCACTCCTGGCTTGGGTTGTAACATGGAAAATTCGGTCAGCAGAGCAACCGGCAGCGCAGCCCTGCTCATGGGAAACTCTTGGGAGTTGGATTTACTTTGCTCTTCAACATGAAATAGTTCATACCCTCAGTTTAGATCAAATGATTGGCAATTTGGAGTATGTCCTGCATATGCCACCTTAACGAGGAGGAGTTACATGCTGCAAACAAAATGTAGCTGCTTGGAAATATGGAAAATAACCTTAAAAGACAAAGTATTGTGTTATTAGGACAAGGAGGGCTAAAGGGCAGCTTCCTCACAAAACGCGTGCTTTTATTAATGGAGACAGAGTCCAGCTTGGCCACTGACTGACTGGGAACTGAGGCAAAGTCCTCCAGCTTTAAATAGGGATAATATTTGCCTACTGTATGTGGATTGTGTGCAGTTCAATATTCATAGCTTCATCGATCGTAAGGCCGGAAGGGACCTTGGAAGATCATCAGGTCCAGCCCCCCACACCAAGCAGGAAAAGTGCTGGTGGATATATGGCTAGAAGGTGCTAGCCTTCATATTCATGAAGTGCCAGGCATATGGCTGGATAGATGGATATATGCAGCACTTCATATTCATGAAGCACTGGTGGATATATGGCTACAAGGTGCTAGTTAATTAAAAAAGAGTCATTCTTTGCTGTGGAAGTGACAACACAGGAGCCAGGGGGGCTCTCCTCTCCACTCTCCCTCTTGCATTAAAACTAGGGATGACTAATTTACTCCACTCAGAAGAAAACAGCTCCCTATTTTTCGCTCCCTAGTCTCATCATCATAACAAAAATGAGGTCCTCGCAGGTAGCGTATATCAAACTACCGGGCGCTTTTTTAATAAGAAATCTCTTGCTCTGACGTAGTATCTCGCCTCCAAAGAGCACTTCCACGCATATCTTAAAGCAGAAAGGGAATCCAGGACTCAGGAAATCAATCGCGTTGATGGGGAGCAAGAGCCTACCAGCAATGACCAACTCTAACTCCTTTCAACTCTAACTCCTTTAAAGCTCCATCTTCTCCCTTCTCCTAGGACCCAGAGTGGATGCCCAGTAGGTCGACTTAAGAAAAATTTTGCTGGAGAACAAGCACTTTCGGAAGCAAGGGGAAAATGGACAATGAAAGGGCTGCCACCCAACCAGGCCATCTCAACACTCAAAGGGTTGCACAAGTTGGCAAGCAAGCTACTTCTTTAAAGGAAACCCATAGCCACAGCTGCCTGGGCATACCCATGGGGGTGCCCCTGCCCTGGGGCCTACAAGGTGGGTGAAGCTGCAGGCAGACAGGGCCAGGGGGGGTGCTCCAAGCTTCATAGTAGTTAGGAGGTCAGAAGAGACCTGAATAGATCATCAAGTCTAACCCCCTGCCACTGGTTGGAGTGCACGCTGGGATCACACGACCCCAGATAGGTGTTCATCCAACCTCTTTCTGAATTTACCCAAGGTAGGAACAAGGACCACTTCCCTAGGAAGTTGGTTCCAGATCCTAGCTACCCTGACAGTGAAATAGTGCCTCCTAATCTCTAACCTGAACCTATTCTCCAGCAGCTTCTGGCCATTGTTCCTTGTCGCTCCAGGGGGTGCTGGGGGGAATAGGGCCCTTCCTATTTGCTGCTGGTCTCCCCTAATGAGTTTGTAGGCAGCCACCAAATCCCACCTCAGCTTCTGCTTGCTGTGGCTGAACAGGTTCCGGTTCCTCAGCCTCTCCTCGTAGGGCCTGCCCTGTTGCCCTCCAACCAAGCGGGCGGCCCAAGAAATGATGCCGGCCTCGGAGCTGGTGCTGACCCTATATTTGCTGGACTTGGACCCTAAGGGAAAGGCTGCACGAGCAGCTGAGAGACTTGGGCTCTGGCACCATGTTATTAGGGTCACTGGCTTTGGCTTCCCTGGGCTCGGTGCCATGACAGGCCAGTGGGGCCGCACCCCGTGTTTTGTGGAGGGTGATAGCCAGCCTGCCCTACAGCCTCGCCTAGGGAGCCCTGACTCGCAGAGGCTGTGGCAGGCTCCCCTGTAGAGCCCTTTTTTTTAAAAATACATTCCCTGCAGAGCCTCTCTCCTTCCCTTCTCCTTGCTTCCTTTCTTCTTTAACACATCCCCTGGAGAGACCTTTTTTTCTTTTGTTTTCCTTTTTTTTTTCTCTTTAAATGCATCCCTTGCAGAGCCCTTGTTTTCCAATGCATTCCCTGCAGAACCTTTCTTCTCTCATTTCTTCCTTTCTTTTAACACATCCCCTGCAGAGCCCTTTTTTTAATGCATCCCCTACAGTCCTTTTTTAAAAAAAAAAAAATTCCCTGCAGAGCCTTTCTTCTTCATTTCTTCCTTCTTTCTTTTTTTTCTTTAACACATCCCCTCAGCCCCTTTATTTCTTTTTTATACAGTCCCTGCAGAACCTTTCTTCTTTCCCCTTTTCGTTCTTCCTTTTCCAACACATCCCCTGTAGAGCCCTTTTCTTTTTTTTTCCTTTTTTTTAAATGCATCCCCTGCAGAGCCCTATTTTATTTTTGTAAATACATTTCCTATAGAGCCTTTCTTCTTTTTCTTTTCTTCCTTCCTTTTTTCTTTAACACATATCCCTGCAGAGCCCTTTTTTTCTTTTGTTATCCTTTTTTTAATGCATCCCCTGCAGATCCCTTCTTTTTCCTTTTTTTGGTTCCTAAATGCATACTCTGCAAGGCACACCACAGCCCACCCGCCTCTGCCGTAAATGCATACCCCGCAAGGCACACCACAGCCCACCCGCCTCTGCGGGCCCCTACAGGCAAACGGCGGGTTACTGCCTGCGCCCGGCTATTTATACTCTCGCCCCCCCCACCACATGGTATGGCCCAGCCGGCTCCCTCCACCTCCCCATGGTACAGCCCATGCCCCTTCCGCCCTGTCCCCGCATCCGGGCGGAAGGGCTGTGCGCATGCGCGCTGCGCTCCCCGGGGCAGCATGGAGGCGGCAGCCGGCGTGGCGCGCATCCGCGCGGGGTGAGTGCGGGGCGGGAGGCGCTGCACGTCTGTCTGCACACGCTCGTCACACCCCTGTTTGTCCCGCGTTAAAAATCATCCTCTTTTGAAGGGATTGAGCCTTGCCAATCCGGGGTCGTGGGCGGGCGCTGTGTCTCTCCTGGGATAAACAGCTGTTTTTTATCCCGGGAGAACAGGCAGCCAGGTCCGAGCTGCCAGCCCTGAGCGGCCACCAGGAGCAGGTTGGAGGTTTGCTGGGGCAGCAAGGGGAGCCGGGCTTTGCTGTGCCCAGTCGCCTGCCGCTGTAAAGCATCGTGTATCAGACGTGCAAGACACTTCCTAGTAGAGACGATCTCTTTCATTACACCAGCAACACTTTTGCAAAAAAAAAAATTTTTTTTGTTTTTTTGCAAAAATCTTGTTGGTGTAATAAAAGATATCTCAATTACGAGTCCTGATTGCCTTTCCCTCTAGACTAATACGGCTAGGTACTTCCTACTCCCTTTAGGCAGAGGCTCAATGTAGTGCAGAAGCAGGTCTCGCGCTGTAAGCCCGGCGTCTGGGAAGAAGAGGGGAAGAGCAGGCTAAGAGTGACCCTACTGCGCGTCCGGATGAGCGCGGCCGTGCAGGCTGCTGTTCTCTGCGCTGCAAGGGCACACTGCTTGCACGTGCGCTGCTCCAGGTTTTTTTCTGCGGGTCTTTTTGACCCCTGAAGAGCAGAGCTGGGCCACCCAGAGCCGTGCTGCAGCTGCCAGCCAGGCTCTGCCCGGCAGGATCACCGCAGCTGCAGCCCCCGGACTCCAGGTAAGGCTGCTGGTGCCAGCACAGCCTCCCCTACCCCACCCGGGGTAACTTGTCGCACACCAAAGTGCACATGGCACGGGCGTTCCCGCTGCAGCTACTTGTCCCTAGGGAACCAAAATCTGCACTCGTCTGGATGCAACCACTGTGCTTTGCACTGGTGAGACATCTGCAGCTAAAAGAGCAATAATGTATTTCAGCTGCTTTGTTGGGAATTTGCTTCTTTTTGGCTCCCTGTTCAGAAGAACAACGTGGTCCTTGCAGGTAGCGTATGTCAAACCACTGGGCGCATGTTTAATGAGAACTCTTTTGCTCTGTAGGTATCTCTCCTCCAAAGAGCAGTTCCACGCATATCTTAAAGCAGAATCCGGGAGTCAGGAAATCAATCAAGTTGATGGGGAGCAAGAGTCTACCAGCAATGACCAAAATGAGCCTCCAGCCAAACGACTGAAGTTGGACAGCGGTGATCAAGTTGGGAAGGAAGCAAGCCAAGGGGAAGTTGAGGAAGGTGCAAGAGAGAAGGAGGAACCCCGGGAAAGGAAGAGAGCCCGAGGACAGAACAAGAATCGGCCATGTATGAAGCCAACTCATTATGAAAAGGACAGGCTGTGCCCATCGGTAACCCAGGTGAGTGCATGGGATAGAGGCTGTAACCCACTGACTTTTGCATCCAGGGGTTTCACAGAATTTGCTTCGACTCTGG
>NW_005841880.1:4326589-4403198 GCF_000455745.1 Alligator sinensis
TGAACCTTCCCTTAGGGCTTGTCTAGTTGAGGAAAAATTGCACCAGTATAGATAGCATCACAGGTGTAGCCTCCCAGTGCTAATCCTTATACAGATGAGTGCCAAATGGGGCTGGCACTGGTATGAATTACTGGGATGAGATGCACCAATGCAAACTGTGTATTATATTCTCGGGGGAGAAGGTTGCACCACTGCAAAAACCACAAAGATCAACAAGGCTTAAATACCACACAGCTTCCCCGAGGCTTTGCAGCTGAAGTATCCCCTCCAGCAGAGCATATCCACGTCACAGCAAAATATATCCCTTGCTCCTGATGTATTAGGAACCCAAATTCTTGGAAGGTGGCTTACAATTAAAGAATCTGTAGCCACTATCGGGAGAAAGCCAACTCTGGCTTCATTCTTGCTTTGAAGGGGTCCAGGTAGTTTGTCTAGAAGTGACATATATTGTTGTTCTTGTGAACAAGTGCAACAGTTGCTTTCTGTTGCGTAGCATAAAAATTTGCTGGGGAGGGCTGGTGGAGGTCTCACATCAGTGACACGTGCTTGTCATTAAAGGAACATGCAGAGAATTGCCGCTTCGGCTCGCAGTGCCGCTTCCTACACGATGTGGGGGAGTACATGGCTGTGAAGCCTGCCGATCTCGGGGACAGCTGCGTGCTTTTCCAGACCTTTGGGAAGTGTATTTATGGAGTCACTTGCCGCTTTGCCAAGACCCACCTCGGGGAGGATTACAGGAACCTGGTTAATGAGGACCTCGTGAAGCGATGGGAAGGGAAGTCACAGGTGAGGAACAACCTCAGCAAGGAGCTCCAGCAGCAGCTGCGCAAGAAGAAGGTTTGCTTTGAAAAAGCCAACAAGTACCTTTGTCATCTGGCCAAGGCTGGCAGCAAAGGGGGAAATAAGGCCACAAGTGGCTCAGCAGGGGAGAAGGGGGTGACAAACTGCACAGCATCCAGGAGCAGCCCCGAGAGTGTGGGCTTGAAACCCCATGGAGAGAAAGCACAAGATCTTCAGGTACCAACAGAGGGTGGAGATGCTCCCAAACCAGTGGCTCCACAAAGCCCTTGCCCCACGAGTGAATCGGATAATTCTGCTGTCAAAACAATAGGTTCTGTGACTGATGAGGATATCGTAAAACTACGGCCATGCGAGAAGAAAAAGGTAAGTGCTACAGCTGGTGCGGGGGTCCCAGCCATGGGGGCAGCTCTGGTGCAGGTGGACGTGGGTTCCTGCTGGGGGCTGCTGGACAGCAGTCAAAGTGGTTTAAAACACCTCAGCTTGGGGGTGTAGGAATCTTGGCTGAGTGAGTGCATTGAGAAGCCAGAGGTGCCTGTCCCAGGAAGATGGAGGAGTCAGGCAGGAAAAAGAGCCACCTAGTCAGCATGGCTGTGTCTCTAGGAGGGGCACTAAGTGGATAGAGCCACAAATATTATCGCTGGAGGACAGGAGGAACAGAGCAGTTGGGGGGGGTCTCCTGTGTGCCTGGGAAGGGGAGAAGTGTGCAAAGAGAAGTGATGGGGCAGGACTGATTTTTTTTTTTCTCCCAATGGAGGTGTGTAAAAACAGGCTGCCATATACCTGCTGTGCATGGCCTTGGGGTGGCGCACCCTGTGTATTTTCTGCATGGACAAGCACTAGGCTTTGTTCCTTTGGCCAATGGGTGGAGAAGTCTGTCCAAATCCATGTTTAAATGAGAGCTCAAAGGCATTTTTTTCATCTGTGGGGTCATCTTATAGTCAAGGTGGGTATCTCACACCCTTAGCAAGGGGATAGGGATGCTGCACACAACTGGATCCAATTGTTTGATGCTGTCCATCGTGATTAGACAGCTCTTGGATCTCAGGTTTGAGCCTTGCCTTCAGTGTGTGCATGATTCTCCATACACAGAATAACCCCTAGGTCTCCAGGCTGCGGGTAAGAGTGGGATGTTACCAATGCACATGCACCGTGCAGTCCTCTCCTGCCTATCCCTATCTCTCTTCCCTCCTATCCTGTTTTGCATCTCTCACAGGCTCAGGGAGTTGACTAGTTGGATTTTTAAGAGTTGTGATGTTTCTCAGTTGGTAATAAATGATTTACAGGTCCCCTCATGCTGGTGGGACAGTGGGAGGGGTCCTTATGGGTATTTGCTAGTGTAGAATTGTCCTTCTGCAAGTGCCATAAATTCTGCCTTTCTGAACGTGACTGCGGATGACTATTAGGAGAGAAAATGTGTGCAGAGACGCTGTGACACTAAAGACAATAACCCTTCCTCTGGAAAGCTCTAAAAATGCTCTTCCCCTTTCTTTCTTTTCCAGTTGGATATCCAAGGCAAACTCTACCTGGCTCCCTTAACCACGGTATGTAGGCTGGTTCTGACGTAACGGGTGTGTTTGGCACTGGTAAGGAATTGGGGCATGGGTGTCATACAGATGGTTCTGCCTGAAAACTGCACAGATCATTTTTCTCACTCTCTCCTCTTGGGCTGGCCCTCAGTGCGGTAACCTCCCTTTCCGGAGAATATGCAAGCGCTTTGGAGCAGATGTCACTTGTGGAGAAATGGCTGTGTGCACAAACTTGCTTCAAGGCCAGTCATCTGAATGGGCTCTCCTGAAGCGGCATTGCACGGAAGACCTCTTTGGAGTGCAGGTCAGGATGGTTGCTTCACTAATGAGCGAAACTGGGTACAAATCTCATGTTTAATTTGGAGAGACATTGCCCAAGCGCCCTTGTCTTTGAGCTGAGACTCGGGCATTTCTCCTAGGGAAGTCATCTGCCTCGGCTGATTTCTGTCCTGTCTTGCCTTTGCAGCTGGAGGGTGCATTTCCCGACACCATGACGAGATGTGCAGAGCTCCTAAATCAGAATATTGAGGTGGATTTTGTAGACATCAACGTTGGCTGCCCAATTGATCTGGTGTATAAGAAGGTAATGAGTTGAGCAGAATCCACCATCTCCCTGAATGGGTGTTTTTCTGCTTTACCTCCTAATACCTGATCTGTTTTCAGCATAGCATAAAGGCTGCTCCTTCCTATTGAATCTGAGGACCATCATGCCTATACCTAGAGTTTAACCCTCCCTATTCCAGGGTCTGTCTAGTAACAAAGGAGTGAAGGGGACCTGTTGGGTGATTGAGTCCAAGGCCTCTTATCACAGGCAACTAACTAATATGATCCCTTCCATAAATGGATCTCTGTCTTAAAAAAGCGACTTTGTTTTTTGCTTCCTCTATTCCTATAGGAAGATACAGTGATTTAAAATCAAATCTGCTTGTTTTAACAAGTAATTAGGTGGCTTTTTGGTTAACCTGGGATCAAAAAGTCAAGCTTGGTCTCCTTCTGAAACATGCTTCAATGATTTTGTAGCTGGATCCCATTTGAGAGGTCTTTTAAGTAATGCACCTACAAGGGGGCACTGAGATCACCCAGTCTGACCTCAGTCTAACAGAGCATAGACTGTCATCCCATTAACCTTGTAAAAAGCCTAACAACTAATTAGGCACAGTAGCCAGTCCTGTCTGTGGATGTCACTACTGTATGTCCCTGACTTTCACGGTTAGGGCAGATCTTCTGAAGGAGAAGGTGCAGTGTTTGGATCGTAATGACTCTTTAAGATGGAAGCACCTCCAGTTTTCTGTTTGTTGTAAGGAAAAAGCATCTGTGTGGCAGGTTCCACCAATGCTCTTTGATTAGGTGAAAATACAAAGATTTACGATAGTGCCTATCTTATCCTGCAGGGAGGTGGTTGTGCCTTAATGACCCGTTCCAACAAGTTTGAACAGATTGTCAGAGGGATGAACTCGGTGAGTAAATGTCATGTCTAGTGGAAAGAAGCAAGTTTCTGAACAAGGCTCTTCTGTCTGGTTTTGCTTCACTACACTGTTTCCACAGGTACTGGATGTTCCTCTGACTGTGAAGATAAGGACTGGTGTGCAAGAAAAAGTCAACCTGGCTCATAAAGTAATCCCCAACCTCCGGGAGTGGGGAGCTTCCATGGTTACGGTACAGGAACCTTGCTGTGGGTGATGCCAGGGGATTGAAATTGTATCTGTGGTTCTTTGCTTATCTGTGGCCCTTGAGATACATAAAACCCAGTAACAGTCCTTTTGGTAATGCTTGAACTAGGGGCATGAACCCAGCCCTTTGAGCAAAGCTTTGTTGTTGGGGGGAGAGAACAGAGCTGGGCACATCATAGTTACCAACATCCTGATATCTGTCCACGCCAATAATCCCTGTAGTTTCCATACAGCTGAAATACTGCACTTGTCTGTAAAGTATTCATCTTCCTTCAGTTGTGATAACCAGTTCTTTGCAGTTCACTGCAGCTTGGAAGTCTGGAGATTAATTATGCTCTCTGTTATTGCAGCATGTCATAGAAAATGAGGGTTGGAAGGGACCTCAGGAGGTCACATCTAGTCCAACCCCCTGCTCGAGCAGGACCGTCCCCAACTACATCCCACCCAAGGCTTTGTCTAGCTGGGTCTTTCACTCCTGCGTGCCCTGAATTTGTTGCCTTGTGTACAGTCTATTGCTTGTAGCTGCTTCTGTTTCATTTTAGATGCTTGGAGAGGTGCTAACACTGTCGTTTTTTCTTCTTTCAGCTTCACGGACGATCTAGAGAACAGCGTTACACAAAGGTTGCAGACTGGGAGTACATAGCAGAATGTGCTAAAATAGCCAGCCCAATGCCTCTATTTGGTGGGTTTCTTTGCTGATTTATTATACTTTTTTTTTCCTGTGAAATGTGATTTGTGGAGAGTTAAAATGTTAAGAGACCTGAACACACACGTTCAATGGGAAAGCCTAAAGTAACAAGACAAGCAATGACAAACCCATGAAGTGGTGTCCAAAGGTGGAGTACTGTCAGCTGATATGAGTAGGTTTTGAATATAATTCTGGTCTACAGAATGAGTCCCTCTTACCCAACAGGTTCATTCCCCCCACTTCTGTTGCCATTCTCAGGTCAGTGAATGGACAGAGATAAATATGCTGCCCAGCCCCCTGTGTTCATGCTAGGTCCATGCTATGGACTTTGACAAAAACACTGTTGGCTTCGGAGAGGCAGGAGAGCCCATACCTTTTTTTTTAATGCATTAGCAATGTAGTTATTGTCAAACTCCAGGGTAACATGAGGTTGAACAGGTGTTAACAGAATAGAGTTTGAAGGTTGATAGTGGCAGAATATGACCAATAACATGCTCATTTGGAGCACGCAAGTCAGAAAGAAGCTATCAGCCACATTGTGGTCAAACTTTTAGGGCTGGTGGTTAGAAAAACAACATCTCTTTACTTGGAAAGGCAAAACGAGCGACTATAAACAGGGAACCCTTGAGACTATTTTACGGGATCACTTGTCAGAGCATATGGCAGTTTTAAATTTTATCCTTCGCCTGGATTAACTCATTTTGACTTGTTTGTTACTCTGACCTGGTTTCTCTCTCCGTCTGACACAGGAAATGGCGATATTTTATCTTACGAAGATGCTAATCAAGCCATGCAGACTGGAGTTTCAGGGATTATGATTGCAAGGCAAGTGGCTATATTTCTGATTTATTCTCATGTCTCTAAGCTGCACTGAAGCAGAAATAAGTTGAAAAAAGCACTGATAATGTGGGTTTGCTCTTGGCAGGGCTGTTTTATTTTTAAACTTGTTTAGAGTCTGATATGTTTGAAAGGACCTAAAATGGTTTCCAACTGGAGTTGCTAGCCCTTGAGAAGCTTTTAAAAGAGGTGCAGTCATGATTGAGCAATAGCTTTGCTCTGTTCAGTGTCAGCAGTATCTGAAAATGATCTGAGAGTTGGGGATAAAACTTGGATCTTCCAGTTAAACCATGTGTTTCCTTTGTGATAAAAGGCTAGTCCCTACCTCCCCTTGTAGAAAGAGATTCTACCTGGGTAGAAGTACGTTTTCACTGCCTCTCTGCTGCATGCAGGAGCTCTGCTACAAAGCACTTATTTGCTCACTACCACTCAGTGTGTGTTAAGCTCCCATTGCCTTTGATCTCCAGTGTACAATGTGTGCAGGTCCATTTTTTTAAGAGATGCTGGGACCTGATAGCTGCCTCTTCTGCCTTGGTTCTAGGTAGATCCCTGAATGCAAAGAAAGGGCCAAGAAAAGCTGGCCGGAGGTAGAAGAAGGACAATAATCAGGACTAAATTATTCCCGGATGTGTAACTTCCAGTGAAATCAAGGGGAATTGTTCCTACAAGGATATAATCAAGCCCTAAAAATACAGCCAGGTGAAAACGAGACTAGCAGAATTGTTCTTGTCCTCTTTCGAAGTCTGCACTTTGTAGGAAAGCTGCTTTTACTAGAGTTTTTCTCTGTGATTCTTGTGACTCACTGTTTTGTGGTGACAGTCATCTTTGTCACAAACATAAAAGCCTGTTTCTGAAGTTACATTTTATAGCAAGATTTGAGTGGTGTTATATCCAGGATGCTCCCAGGTCTACATAAAAACCAAGGTTTTCTTGTGTGTCTTATTGGACCAACTTCCATATAACAACAGCGTAGAGAATATTGAAATTTGCCACCTCAAGACAGTTGTTCCAATAAAAGATAACCAACAAAAAAACACCCTGGTTTCTCTTCATAGCAAAACCAACACGTTGTCTTTGGTTACAACCGTTTTCCTGTTTGATCTGAGCGTCTTGTCTTATCACAGAGGGGCTTTGATCAAACCCTGGATTTTCACTGAAATCAAGGAACAAAGACACTGGGACATCTCTTCCAGTGAAAGGTTCGATATTCTCAAAAACTTCACCAATTATGGCCTCGAACACTGGGGCTCAGACACCCAGGGAGTGGAGAAAACCAGGAAGTTCATGCTGGAATGGCTGTCATTCTTGTGCAGGTAATTTACTTTCTGAGACCTTGGGTAGTAAAGAGCTTTTTCTTGCTTGGCCTTTGCATTGTCTGTGTTTTGAAGACTAATCAAATGTGGCGACATTCACTGCATCTGTTTGCATTGTAAGGTACATTCCAGCTGGCTTATTGGAATATCTACCTCAGAAAATCAACGAGCGACCGCCTTACTATATGGGGAGAGACTATCTGGAGACATTAATGGCAAGCCAAAATGTGGATGACTGGGTTAAAATAAGGTAAATGTCTGACATCACTTGCCACAAAGCATGCGTGTGGTCACAGCTGTTGCCTCCCTACAGCTTAATGTTCAAATCCTGGACTCTGCTAAATCTCAGTATCTGCTCGTGTGCGCCTTTAGAACTAGAACCATCTTATTTCAGTGTGGAGGGTTCGTAGAACGTCACATTTTATAGGGTTGATCCTGCTTTTCCAACTTGGTGGCAGAAACATCTGCTTTTCCAGCTTGTAAGCAATGAAGATTATGCAGTCCCTTGCTCCTTGGTTAAACCTGGTAGTGCCATATGATCCTCCCATTGTTGGTATCTGTCCACGGATGCCTTTGTAGATCACATCTGGGTATGTCTATTGAAACCTAAGAGGAACTGGTCTTTCTGATAACACTTGGTAACCAGTTATTGTTTGAGAGGTGGACAAGGGTGGGAAAATATAACGTGATGCCTTGAGGTCTGAGATTCCACAGTACTCGCGATACATTTGTACAGCAGCAGCCTCCAAAAGCTCCAGGCATGGACTGGGCTCCCACGGTGCCCGGCCCCGTGCAGACTGACCAAAAAAATGGGTCCTGTCCCAAAGAGCTTCCAATCCAATGGACTCGAGGGGCTGGTTGACTTTTCCTCCCTCAACACTACATATTTCCTGAGTTAATGCTATGGGATGCAGGAAACGTTTTTTAATGGCATCCAAAAAGTCGTCATTGTTCAGACAATTACTCTGCAGATATTTAGCCGGCCTCAGCTTAGGTGGAAATTCCAGCTACTATTTCCCATCTCATGGATATAGAGGAGGTTAGGAGAAATAAAGCATGACTGTAGCCTTCTCTGATTTTGCTAATCTGTGTCTGCTTTATTGGTAATGAAAACACCTGTCTTGCACCTAAATTTCAGCAACGTTTTCAAAATGGCATTATCCAAGCAGAGATTATTTGGCTTTAGGATTCAGAAACCTCGGTTCTATGCTTTTCACTGTAGATATAGAACTTTTTTAAGTTTTTTTTTTTTTTTCGCTTTAAAAGAATAAAATATTTAGAGAAGCACCGATCTTTTCCCAGAAGGGCAGTTGTAGAAGTGTGCGTTATTTGTTCTGTGCTCTGGTAGCTACATATTTGTGCAACACATGTAAAATTTCTGATGTGCTGTTGCTTGTTCTAGTGGGACTCCCTACTTATATGTCTTGGAATGGAAAAGAGTAATAAAATCACATTGAAAAGACAGTAGCATCCAGGAATTGTGCATAAAGAAGGCACAAAAATACAATAAGAGCAAATATTCTATCCAACCTTAAATATAATTTGAGTTCTGAGATATGAAATATATTAGGATTGATAGGCCAGATCCTTAGCTTATGGAAGCCTCCATTGCCCCACTGACTTCAGTAGAGCTGTATTATTTGACAGCAGTTAGGCATGTGGCCCTTGATAGCTGAGCACGAGCAGCCTGTGGCTCTGCATAAGCAGCAGGATAGGCAGGGGAGGATAATTTTTAAGAGCACAAATTGAATTTAGGCTCCTCATTCCTACTGCAGGTCTGTGGGAGTTGAATTACTAGACACCAAGTTAGAAAACTTTGACTGAAGTTCATACTCTGAAGAGGGCGCAGCTTGGAGTGGAGCGGGTGTTGGTGGGAGGTAGCGTGAGGATCAGGGTATGAATGAATACCAGTCTCTTGCTTTGTTGCAGTGAGATGCTCTTGGGACCTGTTCCTACAAACTTCACCTTCCTACCCAAGCACAAGGCGAATTCTTACAGATAGTACTGACCAGGAAATCCTTAAACCAGCAGATCAAGAGAAGACTATAAAGTGCTCTGGTGAGATGCAGATGACCCTGCCGTGTTTGGGAACCAAATAAAATGTTATGGGTCTTTTTATTTATTTATTTGCCGTTTTGATGTGTTGTCTGTATGTAGCCTTGCAATTGGGGACAGATGCCAGAATATTGGTAGCTCTGGTCCTTGAGCAGCCTATTACCAACATCTCAGTTCTAGCTTACCTAAGATACTTCTACATCCTCTATCACAATAATGTTCCCTATAGCAGCAGTTCTCAACCTTTTTTATATCAGGACCCAATTATAAGCATTGATGGCCACTCCAGTGCCCCTCACTCCTGACCCAATGCCCCCAGCCCCACAGTGTGTGGGGCAAGGGGTGCCCCAGGCAGCCCCTTGCAGGGTGGAATTCAGCCAGCCTGCAAGGGAAAAGCCACAGTTTCCCACATTTTTCTCCTTTAAAGGAGAATGCATTTTTAATGTTGGTTCATGACCCTTTCATACATTCTTGTGACCCACTTCTGTGTTGTGACCCATGGGTTGAGAAACTCTGCCCTATAGTCTTTAATGTATTGATCTCAAAATGCACCTATGAACTTGAGCAATACTATCCCCATTTCATGGGTGAGGATCTGAGGCACAGAGAAACTAAATGACTTGAACAAGGACACACTGGGGGGTGCATAGCTTAGGAGGGAATAGAACCTGTCTCACTTTAGTCTTAAACTAGTCCGTAAACTTTAAGCCAGTGATTCTCAAACAGAGATGATGCATAAGATCCTTTTTTAAGGGTGCCATGGGTTTCCATGCAATACTAGGCCTATACTTAATATATAAAGGATGTGCATCAGGAATTGGGAGAACATTTGTTCACCAGGGTGTCGTCCCACAGGAAGACAAAGTCTAACAGTCACAAACTGCTGGAAGACCGTTTTAGACTGGATGCAAGGAAACATTTCTTTACTGTCCTAGTCTCCAGAGTCTGGAATAGCCTCCCCCCAGAAGTGGTTCAAGCACCTACTCTGGATGCCTTTTAAGAAACGCTTGGATGCTTATCTTGCTGGGGTGATCCGACCCCAGCTCACTTCCTGCCTCTTGGGCAGGACTGGACCCGATGACCTTGTGAGGGCCCTTCCTGCCCTAATGTCTATGAGTCTCTCTGACTGCTCCTGTGGAAACATCTGCCCATGATTCAGATGATAAACCCAGAGATTACCAATAGGGATCCATAGTATCAACAGCGTTCTGGGCTTTGAGATCTTTGCAACAAAAGAATTGGTCTGTTATTTTTCCATAGTCAAGAAATAAGTAAGAGCTAGAGTTTTCCAAGGGTGTACTTGAGTCTAACTAGGGGTGCCTTGAATCATCTTTAAAAAAAAAAAAAAATTGAGAACCACTGTTGTAGACTGTTTTTTCCTTCCTGCATAGCTCTTTACACTGTCTTTGAAGGCTTCTCCTGACCTTTGCTGAATAATAAAGTACCTTTTGGTCAGGAGCTTTCCTCAGTTCACAACTTGAATTTTCTGGAGCATTTCCACGTGCATCTTGTGTTAGTGCTTACATAGCAAGGGCTGACCACTTGCCAAAGTCTTTGCCAATAGCACCAATGCATCCCTATTCCAAAAAGGCACCTTCTGCAATAGGACAAAGATGCAGCAATCCATGGGGCCAATTTTGCAAAGTGTAGAGCCCCTGAATCCAAATGAAGCTTGGCAATCTGCACATTCATAGAATTAGACCCAATGTTTAAGAGAGTAAGTGTATCTGAAAGCCTGTGCGGGGGCAGGGGAGAATTAGGTCTCTCTCAATTATTTTGCATTGAAATTAGGATCTTAAAGGAGTGATCAGGGCATTTAAAATTTTACTGCAAGAGAAAGTAGTTCCAAAAGGGCTGAAGTACTCCGAGATTGGCACGTGGAGTAACAAACCCTCTGTGACCTTCCCAAGCCTGTGCAGGGGCAGGGGAGAATTGGGTCTCTCAATTATTTTGCATTGAAATTAGGATCTTAAAGGAGTGATGAGGGCATTTAAAATTTTACTGCAAGAGAAAGTAGTTCCAAAAGGGCTGAAGTACTCCGAGATTGGCACGTGGAGTAACAAACCCTCTGTGACCTTCCCAGGCTAATCTTATCAGAGGTTTTCTTCCAGTTTGTCAGACTGTAATATCAGACTCGAGCAAATACACTGCACACATGACACCTGTCCAGGCACAGCACAACTATCACAAATGCCTCTGGCTGCAACAGGAAAGATGCTGCAGCTGAAATTTTAAACATCTATCAATGATGTCCGAACAGCAACCAGAAACTAGTTCATTTTCCCCCAGCTGCGTCATCAACCCTGTCTAGCACGAATAACAACGAGACAGTAAGAGAAACTCATTCTGGTTCATCAGTTTCCCACACAGAGAAGATCTGCTGTTTAAGGATGTGCTATTTTTACATCCTAACAGAAACTTTACTTTTAAAAAAGACCATTCTCCTCAGCCCAGAGCTAGGGATGAATAGAAATGGGCCTATTATAATGGCTGTCACATTCAGGATTTAATGACCTCCTCATGCCATGTTGAAGCAAAAGGCAGCTTCTTTCCCAATGCTTGCAAGTAATTTAGGTGCCCGAGTCCTGTTGGTCGTCAAGACTTGTGCATCTACGTGCTTCAGAAAATCCCACTCAAAGGATCAAACGCCACGCAGCAGTTGCACAACAGCAATCGCTCTCCACAGATCACTGCTTACCAGGCACAAGTCAGAATTCAACGTCTGCCTATCTTTTTACCATTGCCTTTCCCCCTTGGTGTGACCTGTATTGGCAAAGCCAGTGTGAAAATGCTCCAAGCATAAGCAAGTGCATGTCACTCACTTCACACAAGTGTAAATGAGCGCACACGAAAGAACTGGAAGCCAGAGTAGTTACCATACATGTCAGTATTAAATGGGGTTGGGTGTGTATTTGAAGGATGCTGAGCCTCTGCAGTTTCCAGTGGCTTATGCCTGAACTGGGGGGCTTAGCGCTTTGTGAAGTGAGGTCCTAGATTCACACACAGCAGCGGGCCAAATTAACAGATTGGTCTAAGAGAGGCCGCTGCCTATTTGCTTTTCAGCTCATTTCTCCCACCACTGCATGGTACCCCATGTCCTGGATTTCCCCACCACTGAATGCCTCGGCTGTCCTCTGTGGGCCAGATACAGTCCATCTGCAGGCCTGATCTGACCCATGGGCTGTAGATGGCCGACCCCTGTCGTACAGAGTTGTCTAAATAAATTGGTTTACTGTTCTCGGGCTGCCCATAATCTGGCAAGCGTCCATGTTACTTTTCAGGCAAGGAAATGAAAAGTAAATCATTGTCCGCGCCAATCGAATTGTAACTGCATTCCCCCTCTCACGAGCACGCTTTGCTTCCAACATTTCACAGCCACGTTGTAAATCTTGCAGGAGAGTGAATTAAGCAAGAAAAGGTGATGATGCACCATGAAAACTTAATGGAATCGGTCTCAGCTGCTGATCAAAGGTGTGAGACTTAATAGAGGAGTTCCCTTTCTCTTTCTTAAATGAGTGCCTTGTGTTCAATAGTAAAGTCAATTCCTTATTTGCCTCCAAGGCAACAATTTCAGTAAAAAAAATTGCTAAAACTGCAAATATGTGGGGCTGGTCAGCTACCACAGAACTGCTAAGCAGTGCAGGTGCTTATGTGAAGGAGGAGAGGCCATGAGAGCTTTACACACACTTTTAATTAAATTTGCAGGTAGATCAGGTATGTCATACCTCTCATCAGTGCACTTGTAGGGATGCATCTACACCTGTGATTAGATGTCTGTTTTACATGAGGAGCTCCTGCTTGGTGTTTAGCCACCTAAGGACATGGAAGGGTACAAAACTATACAAGCCGTTGCTGTTGTAAATCCCACTAAGTCTCTTTCTCCTTCCTTAGGTGCCTAAACACTTGTAAGGAAGGGGCAGGAGAAAGGTGGTGTCTGCTGTGATGACCAGACGTACTCACAGAAACAATCCAGCTCTCCACCCTGCGGCCACATGGGATTAGTCATGACCACATCACTTACACACTGTCCTCTCCAGGATGTCACTTATAGCTCAGGAAGAAAGACCCATGGAAAGGCATTTCCTTTCAGTTAAGAGTCAGCTGGAACCATTATGATGACCTTGGCCCATTTCCCCCTTCTACCATGGCAGGGGGACAGATCCAGCTCCCTTCTCCCATCCCAGCTCCTGAGCGGCTGCTGCTGCTGCTCTACAACAAGGCACCTCAGAATGGCGCGCTGTGTTTTACACCTACTTCATTGCAGTTTAAATGATTGCAATGAGCAGGGAATCAGGCCCAGAGCCTTACAGCATGTTAAGGCACTTGGTGAATGAGGCCTGGAGGCCTCTCCCATTCCTATTTCACAGCAGAGGGAAACAGGTGGGGGCTTGACAGAATTCAAGGGGTTCACAGCTCTTCCTATGCTGGAGTGCACCCAGAACAACCTGGGGAAAGCCCTCAAATCTGTTCCTTCCATTTTGAAAATGCAACCACCGACTTCCCTGCAAACTCAGCTCCGTAACCCCTTTCCTCCAAGCATACCCTCATCCGTTCCCAGCAGTTTGCTTTTGCATTGCATGTGCTTCCGTTTGACACAGGGCTCAGCTGTGCGTCCGTAAGACACTCAGCGGATGAGAAGAGATGAGCCACGTCAGCGCTACCTGCAGGGATGATGCTGAGGAGTAACTTTCCTGCTCTCTGGATGGCATCAGGCCTGCTCCTTCTTCCGTAGCTGTATATTGGCCCCATCTGAAGAGCAGCTGGAGCACTCAGCCATGCGGTGCTTTGAGATCTCTTTGAGGGTGAGCACAATGTTAGCACCCTTAGGGGTGCAGACATGACTCACAAGGAAACCCAGAGATTTCAAACAGGAATCCAGAGTGTTAAAAAACACTCGGACCTGCTGTGTCTATTATGGATCTGTTATTTTTATGTAGCCAAAAAAACATGTGAAAACTGCCAGCTGGCATTTTCCACGGAGTGCCCCAAGTCTAAATAGGTTGAGAGCCGCTGGACTAGAGGGATGCCCAGGTTTCCTGGAACATCGATACCAGTGTTGTGCAACATGGCAGGAGTGTAAGGGGTGTGCTACGCACTACCAAGAGCGTCCCTGCCTTTTGGGGAGCATCTCACAGAATGGAAGACATTAATGCAGCTACTCACAGGAGAAAAGTGGTTGCCAGACTGTCTTCAGCCACAGCCTCTTTGTCAAGAAAAAGTGGATGTGTTAGCAGCTGAACTCCAGACACTTCTACCAGGGGATCACATGGCTCAGTGGGCTTTTTATCTCAGGCAAATTGATTCAGATATGTTTAGCGGATTAGCAGAGACTGAAGGGCGTTATCACTCGATGGGTTCTGTGGATTGGGTTGATGAATCTCAGGCTGGCTCCTGGCAGGCTGCTGCTTTCACAGCTGTCACTAATTGGTTTCCTTCTGGGGGGGAAAGATGCTTCAAGAGCTCGCTACGTAGTGGTTTATAAAAATAAAAAAAAACAACCAACCAGAAGCTAAAACGTGACTCAGAAGGAGAGTGGAAGAGGAATCAGGATCAATAATATCCAAGCTATGAGGGGCTGAAGGTGGGGGCAGTAAAGCCTAGAAAGAAGGGATGACAAAGAAAATGCAATACTTCATTGGCAAGAGGCAAGGATTTTTTTT
Source organism: Alligator sinensis (assembly GCF_000455745.1). Taxonomy (NCBI): domain Eukaryota; kingdom Metazoa; phylum Chordata; order Crocodylia; family Alligatoridae; genus Alligator; species Alligator sinensis. The sequence continues at coordinate 4,341,140 of NW_005841880.1, forward strand.
TTTGGGGGGTGGTATCTTTTGCTGGCCCAGTGGCATAGCTGGGATTGATTTAGATAAGCTTAAACTACCTGCAGATGTCTCCGTGCTCTGGAGATGCAAGGAGCTGTGCCAGCCGGGAAAGTTATGCAGTGAGACCTCACTTTGCTATATCAAGCGCCACGCCAGCAGCAAGGCTATTTTCCCTGCTGGGGGTATGTGCTAACAGACTCAAAAAGAAGAGACTTCTTTTTAGTCTAAAAATAGAGACTTAAAAATAATGCTCAGACCGAAAGAAGGGAGACTTAAAAATAATGCTCAGACCGAAAGGAAAATGCCGTGCATTTGAAAGCTTGTCTAGCTTTATCCCAACCATGCAGTTGGTCCAATGAAAGATCTCGCCTCAAAAAATCCTTACCTCTCAAAAAATAATGGGCTAATTACAATTGCAATTAAAGAAATGTTTTTGCAAACATCTTGTTGGCCTAATAAAAGATACCTCGACTGCGAGTCCTGATTGAGCTAATTACAGGCTTTTAGACTGCCATGGCCTAGTTCAGAGGTTCTTCAAGGCATGTTTATGGGTACTTTGCACCAAGAATATGTATGGGGAAGTGGCAGGGTTTAGTGTATAGACCTAGGGAGTACGAGTTATAGTGTTTGGATCCCGCTTCAAACCTGATCCTTAGTTCAGTGAATCTCAGTGCCTAGTATTTCTGTGTCTAATCAGGAATCGCATTTACTCATCAGGATATCAAGGGGGGCAGCAGCTCTTGATGCAGCATGTAGCTGGCAAATGGAGTCCATAAAGGTGCATACAGCAGGTGGCCTGCAGCCCCTCTCCTCCTCGATGTAGCACTGCAGCTGGTGCGGAGTGGGTCTTGCAATGGTTTATCCCCGATTTAGCCACAGCATAGACAGATGGAGAAGCAGGCCTACCCGTCGGTCCCAGCATTCAGTGCTGCCAGCATATTTCCAGGTGGAAAGGAGCCTTGTAGTGCAGAAGAGACCATTTATATTGGGAGCAGCCCCCAGGCTTTGGGCTGGTTCCAGTGCATCTCTCGGCCAGGTAACGTTTACATGCTCTGTCGTGACGCGACGCAAACCTGTAGCACCGGGGGTCATACATAGATTCATAGATGTTTCATAGATTCATAGATACAGCTGCAGGTTAAAATAATAATTGTCTGACCCAGCTTCCAGGGAAAGTCTAATGTGCTCCATGGCTCAGGGAGGAAGTTTTCTTCCCTTCCTGCTTTATCTCCGTGTTGTTGAGTGATGGGATCCAGGAACACTACCTGCAGATGTCTCCATCCTCTAGAGATGCAAGGAGCTGAGCAAAGGGGGAAAGTTATGTAGTGAGAACTCACTTTGCAATGGCAAGAGTGCTGCATCAGCAGCAACGAGACACCGAAGCAGGAGGCCAGACAAGTGCCATAAGAACAGGAGCGAGAAGGAATGGTTTCCATGTGTTCAAGTGAACAATACAATCCCAAACGTAGGCCTAGAGAAACAGGAACGATGAAGAGAGACTTGGTAGCTGATGCTCGCTAAAATTACTATCACATTGGAGACCATGCTATAAAGGCATGCTGTAGCACAGCAAGCCTGGGTTGGATGCAGGAGAATGGAGCAGAGGGACCAAAACCAGCCTGAATTCCACTATGTATCAAAATCAAACGTCCAGGTGGGCAAGTGGACAGGGTGTATCCAACAAGACTTGCCCCAAGAGCCACTAGCTGCACTACCTTGCCAACCCTGAGAGGCACCTGTCCATGCCCTCAAGCAATGATCCGATTCCCTGCTGCCCAGCAGTCGCTTGTCCAAATACAGTGCAAGTGTCTGGCAGGACGCAAAATGCAACCGGATCAGAGTAGTGTTTCACAGCCATTTCACGTGGATTGGGTGCACATAATCGCGCAAGATGCAAGCCAGTGAAGCGGCAGGCTCTGGGCATCCTGTCCTTGATGGATCCAAGAATATTGCACAAATTTTAAAAAGAAAATAATATAGATTGGGGTGACCAACCTCTGCATGGCATGTGGCAGATTGTGGAGGGGACAGACATCTCAGTGGCAGAGAGGGCAGGAAGCAGAGCAGTCAATCAGGCAGGGGAACGGGAAGAAATGATATTCTGGGAGACTTCCCTTACAATGGACGGTAGAGGGCACTGGTACCGTAGTTCAGCCGAATGCAGCAACGAGCAGGATCATTTTATCAGGTATCCAGGTGGTAGCCGTATTGGTCTAGAGGAAAAGGCAGTCAGGACTCATAGTAGAGATGATATCTTTTATTAGACCAACACAATTGTTGCAAAATGAAAGACTTTTTTTGCAAAAATCTTGTTGGTCTAATAAAAGATATTATTTCTACTACAAGTCCTGATTGCCAGGATCATTTTAGGCTTTCCAGGTTGCTACTAAGCTGCGAAGTGTGGTCATTGGGAACTGTACGGCGAGAGCAGAGTCTAACTGATATCTCCCTCGCTCCCACCCCAGTACTAATATTGGTCTGGGAAAGGGCAGCCCTGGCAGAGAGATGTTATAATTTCATAGTCATGTAAAGCAGCAGATAGTTTTTATGAGATTATTTTCCACAATTTTCCACAACCTTATTTCATCTGTTCCCACCCACCTGATATTTCATAGGGGCATGGGATGCGGATTCTGCAGAAAACATGAGTCGGCATCCAAGCACATGTTAAATCACCATTTTTGCTTTTTTTTAAATTAAAGTGAATCTGATGCCGTTTGCCAAATATTTCAATGCCGTTTAAAACTTGAGTAATAATTTCACAAAAGCGACACAGTTAGAACATCTCATGAAACAGAAAGAAAATCCGTCTTTTGGGATTTCAGACTTCATTGCGAGTGTTCAGATCCTATTGCTAATCCCAGCTGTGCCTACACCTGACTGCCAGGATCCAGCTGTGGACTGGTTTTAGTTTTCATCCTCTTACCTATTTCCAATTTTGGTAAAGGCGGCAAATGGGGATTATAATTCTATCTTTAACTTGCCCTTGATTTGCAAAAAAAGGCATTGATATGTCTCATATCCAGCAGATGTATTTGCTGTGTGAGGACACACCACCACCTATCGGACTGAAGTTGGTTTTACATTTGGACATGACGGCAGTGTGGAAGTTCCCATCAGCATTTAGCATCCCTGCACCGAATCTCTGTTCAGACGTATTTGTCGGCGCAGAGAGGAAGTATCCTAGCACGCCAGGTTTGGGCGCTGCTGGGGGGTCCCTTTGCTTGGTGTGCCACCCTCGGGGGGGAAAATGTAACTCATGAAACATGTTGCCCTTGCATCTCTGGATTTGCTGCTAACCTGCTTTCTACTGGGCATGGAAAGAACGGCAGATCATCACTGACGCTCGCCTCCCCTACTTCATGGCTTTGTCTGATTTCAGTCACCGGATAGAGGCTTTTTAATTTTGCAAACCTTTTCCTCGCAAGTCAGAGATTTCCTTGCACTTGCCCAAGAGAAACAGCACGCCAGTCATTATTCTTAAACATAGACTGATGTCACGTGCTGCCCCTTTATGCACGTGCACAGAGCGATATCCATCATTCCCACTCAGTTGTCTCGCTCTTTTTCTTTTTTCCTAACCCATCGCTTCTCTGATCTATTCAAGATGGTTGATTTTACATTTAAGCAGGGATTCATCACCTGGCAGAACAAGGAGCGACGGTCTCAAGTTGCGGCAAGGGAGGTTTAAGTTGGATATTAGGATTAACTTTCTCACTAGGAGGGGGGTGAAGCCCTGGAACGGGCTACCCGGAGAGCTGGGGGAAGCTCCATCCTTGGAGGTTTTTAAGACCCGGGTAGACAAAGCTTTGGCTGGGATGAAGTAGTTGGGGCTGGTCCTGGTTTGAGCAGGGGGGTGGACTAGATGTGACCCCCTGAGGTCCCTTCCAACCCTCATTTTCCATGACTCTACCTTTGCTCTATGTGAAGAAAAACAGGTGCACTCCCCTAATGGACAACACCTACTGATGCCATTTATGAGCACGGTGCTCACAACATACAAAAACACACCTAAGCACGGCCTTGTTTCATAATGCCGGCAATGACTCCTATTCTCACTGTGGGGGGAGACCTCGGGCTGCCCTCATTCAAGGTGGTCGCTCACTCCCGTTCTTCCCAATAGTAGTTGAAGGCAAACTACCCTCAGAGAAGGTGGTGGATCCCCTGTGCTGTCAGGTGGCAGAGGGGCTGATGAATCTAGGGCTAATGGGAGAGGGTAGGACTGCAGGCTCGGCAACTCTATACTGCAGATGTTCCTAGCCGTGCAAAGCTCACGAGGATGTATAAGACATCGATGCAGAATACAGCCCCTCGCCCTGGCTTCTCGGGGACCTCCGCGCCGGGAGTCGCTCGGTTCTAGACAACAGGCAAACACTTATGATGTCCCAGGCCTGCGAGATGCTGGGGAAACTGTGGTCTCCGGGGGGCTCTGGGATAAGGGGATGCTGTCTTCACTCTGCGGCATAATACTTGTGAACATCAGTACTAGCCTCTCTCATTTTGGGTCTTCGACACCCATTACGCTTTGCATCTTGAGTAGCTGAGAGGGGAGGAGAGGGGATCAAAGTGCTATGCTCCCTTCCCATCGCCCTGCCTCAAAAAAGGATACAGCAGAAATAGAGACCGCAGAGATGCCATGAGCTCTTGACCTTGTCTGCTAGCTTGCACTCGTGCAGTCTCGAAGTGACAAGTGAATCCCAGCTGACGTGTCCTCTGCCCGGAGGAGCAAATGAGCGCCCCCCACCCCGACCATCCGGAAGTGGAGTGAAATATTTCTGATTACCTGCTGGTCCTTGGGCCTCCACAAACGAGACCCCCGCTCTGTGCATCAGAAAGAATACGACGGAGGACACTTTCCCTCTCCGAAATCCTTCTGCTCCTGGGTATGACCAGAACCCATCAGCCCCTTTGCTACCAGGGGCTCCCAGGGATTTGGATGAGCTTGGATATATAATATGGCTGAGAGAGAGGCTAGAGAGATGCTCGTGGGGGGCGAACCTGGCAGAGACGCTGGAGGTAGGATATGCCTGATGAACGAGTTGAGGCATTGAAAGATTAAATAAAGAAAAACTCCTTCACAGTCAGGGTGTCCAGACTGGAATAAGCTCCCTCCAGAGGTGGTGCAATCACCTACTCTGGAGATCTTCAAGAGGAGACTGGACGGTCACCTCGCTGGGGTCGCTTGACCCCCAGATACCTTTCCTGCCTGGTGCAGGGGGCTGGACCCGATGATCTTCCGAGGAGCTTTACAATCTATGAAACAACATATCTGGTTTATGCCGTGCAGAATATCTGACTCCGTAGTGAAGACGAAGAAGGCACCAGCCTTGAGCCACCCTATAAGAATCCCATAGATCCCCCTTCACTCCTTGTTGCAACAGCTAGTGACAAACACTCGTCCCTCTACAACACCGCAACCCTCGGGCACAGCGATGTCAGGACCAAGGCTTTTTAAGGTCCCTACCATGAAAACTAGCCCTCGCTTTGGGGGGTGACCTGTCCCAGCACCTTAAGGAACTTAGAACCTCGGTTGTTACCTGGGATTTCTTCATCAAAACAGAACTTCCCAGCCGCGGCAACCATGTCTGGAGCCAGTTGCCCTAGACGCAGCCAAAGAGCAGTTGTGCTAGACTGTCATTCGACCTGCCGCAGCCAGGATGCAGCAGCCCAAGCTGTTCTACCAGCACCAGGAGACCTACGGTGCCAGATCTCTAGACCAACCAGACTGCCAAGCGAACAGGCCACTTCCAGCATTTGTCCTCCCGGAAAACCTGACCTCAGTAGGTAAGAGCATTTAATTCTCCGCTCCGCTGCCAAGCCTGTCCCCCTTTAAAACTTCTCCCCTGGGCACATGTTGTCCCTGGATGTAACTTACTGCTACTTGCTCTCTGGGGCCTTCCTCTTTTTCCCCATTTTCTCTAATCCTTTGAAGTTTGCATTAATTCACGCTTTCAAACGGTTCCCCAGATAAAGCCTCGGTTGCTTGTGGTGGTGACGTGAACTCCCGTGTTACTGTTTCAGGAACGTCCAACCTGTATCAGACCCCCAGTCAAGACAAAGAAGTTCTCATGTCGCCGCCTGCAGGTATGGGACACGCAGCAGAGGAATTAAGGCCAAACTTGGCATACGAGTGAAGTTCATAACTCCCTTTGAAGGTCCTGGCTGTGCCAGCGGTGGGTAGTAAAGAGTCAGGCCCAGCAAGTTGGGCTGAACATTATAATGTGCAATTTTCTGGTGCCCTCGGAGGACACCTACTTTCCCTTACGCCCTCTTATTTTATCTCAAACACCGTACCTGGTGTAGAACCTACTCTGGTTTCCCAGTCCTATGCCCAACCGAATGCCAAAGTTGGTAATGCAGACCAGAAACACCAGACTTGGACCAGGTTATACCATGGGCTTCTCTACATTATGGGGTCACAGCTGCCATAGCCATGCCAGGAAAACTATGTAGTGTAGACCAGACCTCGGTGTCTAATTTGACTCTGATATGCACCATTGCAGAACTAGATCCTTAGCTGGCATAAACTGACATAATCTCATTGAAGTCAATAGACCAGCACCAATTTACATTAGCATTTGTCCCATACTTGGGAGGGCTGGGTTCAGTCAAGCTGAATGCTTATGTGGTCTGGATGCTTAAAAAGCTGCTTTTATTTCTATTGCCCAGGTTTCCAGATGGCTCCCTGCGGATGTTTCTTCGATCCCAGGATATACCGTATAGAATGGGCAACGACCAATTTTGTGCAGCCATCTGTTTATAAGCTCCCCAGCGGCTCGAATTCGCAGACCCCGTACCTCCTGGATGCTCAGAGATACCTCAAGAGCCCTGTACAGACCATCCCGTACCCGCATTATCAGCAAATCCCCAGCAACCCCCAATACATCATGCCTTATTTCAATCAAGAGGGCCTCACCAGCGTCACGGAACAAGTTAATTTTGTCCCCAACCCACTTCACGACTCTCAGCTCGTTGAGGTGCCTCATCTCCAGGAAGAAGGCCACATTCAGAAGAGCGACCACAAACTACCCCAGCTCCTTATCACATTGCCTGGCCTGAACCAGAATGAGACCCCCATCCAAGTCGGCACCCTCAACCACCTGGAGGAAAGGCTAAATCAGACGACCGACCCTGACCCAAGCCACCACCTGGATTTCCAAGTGTTTGATGGTTACCAAGCTGAGGGGAGAGACCTTCAAGAAAATCATGTGATCCAGAACCTCCTAGCAAACCCTCAGACCCCGGACGTGTGCATGGAAGAGCAAAATCCCCTTCCGAGCACCGGTGCTGAAAACGCACAGGTGGTGCCAGAGGGGACGCCCTGTCCTCCGCCGGACAGCATTGCAGCTGAAGAAAGAGAAACGGCAGACGCACAAAAATCCTTTGACCTGCCCGAGAAGGTTTTGCTGGAAGATGCAATGAAACTTTTTGGTTGCTCTCCAGCTAACTCGGACTCCGAGGTCCCCAAGGACAACTTGAGCGGCCCCCCTGAGCCCAGCGAGAGGAAGAGGAAAGACTGCGACTTCCCATGCGAAGACATGAGCTCACTGAAGCTGCCAGAGGAGCTGCTGTCCTGTGCCTACAGCGTGCCAGAGATTTTAACCACAGTGGCAAGCCTGGATTATTTCTATGACATCAAAACCAACAATGAGGAACCAAAGTGGGAGTTCGGACGGGCGCTACCAGCTCCCCGAAACTGTGCATCGCTCCAGGATGGCCTGCAGGAGCCCCAGAGGAAAAAGAAGCGAAGTAACCCGTCTGCTAAGAAAGGCAAACACAGAGCCAGCAAATGCAAAGCTTCTTCTGCACAGGATTGCTGCATGTCCCAGGGGCAGGACTGCCCCGTGCCAGCTATCTGACTGGCACCTTCCCTCTGACTGTACAGAAGCAATTCTGGGCCGGAGTAGGCCCGCTGATTGCAATGAATGACTTGATCAGAACGGACATTCCCTTTATTCCCCCATTAAAAGTGATCTGTTTGGAAATACTCTGCGTCTGCGTTTGAGAGAGAATTGCAAGGGCAAAACTCAGGGTGCAGCACAGGGGAGCATGGTGTAGAAAGGACCAAGTGGATGCAACAGCCAAGCATGTAGGGGAGTTAAATGCCGAGTCCCAAACCAGCTGTTTGCAGGGATTTATAGACGGTGCAGTGGGCCAATGTGTCCTGAGTTATTCATGCTCTCCTACAACAGGCCTGTCTGTCTTCTGGGGGCCACAATTCCTCACCCCAGCTGCATGGCATGTGGCCTCCATCCCACATTGCCCTCTCTGCCTCCCCCCCCACCCAATATACAGCATGGGGACCCCTGCCTATGAGCTGCTTGGCCTTGCAGGCTGCACTGTGCCACCCTTTCCCCCTGCCAAGGGTGGGGCAGGCAGCAAAAGTTAAAGGAGGGAGACTGGAGACTGGCAGGAGCAGCAGGAGAGCATTGGAGGGACTGGCACCAAGACTGGGAGCCTGGAAGGGCCTCAGATTAATCCCTGGGGGCTCAATACGCCCATGGACCGTATCTATATTCTGGACAGCCCTGTCCTAGAATATAGACACACAGCTCATTCAGACCAGTCGCACAAAAGTTGTTCCCGGGCCACGTTACGGGCAGCGAGGTGCAGAAGGTCCCCGGGGAAGTGAACTGGTGCCGTGACAGCAGCCAGGGTACCGGCTTACTGCTGTAGCACTGTACATCCGCCTTACACCGGGGTCAAGGTGCAGGGCACGGGAGAACAGGAGCATCGGCAAGGGGAGACTCCCTCCAGCAAGCCAGGGAGCTGAGCCCGTAACAGGAGTGACAGCGGGGTCCTGGTGGCAGAGCAGCCATCAAGGTTGTGCGGTCCCAGAGCACGCGAGGATTGAGGCTCTCTGCCCAATAGTTTGGACTCTGCCCGCTAGAGGAGCTTGGCAGGAAAGGTATAAACCCCACTGCCCCAAGCTGCAGGAGCCGAATTACCATCTGGAGCCTGCGACTTCCCCCCCAGCAGCTCCTCTGTGTTGCTGTCCACGTCCGCCTCACCCACAGACCCCAGATTGGGACAAAGCCAGGCTGAAGTTTCACGAGATCGGTCCTGGGCAGGCAACGAGGCCCCAGAGCCGTGATGCTGAGCCAGGCGCCTGTGTCCAGAGCGGGCGGCTGGGAGGAAATATCCCTACTTCCTCTTGCTGTGCACCATAGGGGGGGGGAACCGGGTGGGCAGAGGAAGCAGCTGCCCCCACCCAAAAAAAGGCTACAGGAGGCAGCAGGGGCTTTGGCAGGGCAGACCGGTCCTGCTTGCAGCCGCCTCTGCAAGTGTAAGAGGACGCAGCCTGGGGCTGGCACGAGCTGCACCGGCTAATGGCCCGGGAGGGCCGACTGATCTGCTCCTACCCGCAGCCGTTGGAGGCCCCGAGGATTATAATTCAGCCAGGGACCCTCATGAGTTAGCTCAGTATCATGCAGCTACCATGACAACCATGGGAGTAGCTATAGTCTTCTCTGGATCCGAGCTACTTTTGGGCGTAGAAAGGATGGAGGTGACATCTCATTGCAGATCCCTCCAGCTGCCGTGTGAGTTGGGGGAGCAGGGGGGTGGTTCCAGCTGGGGAGAAAGCCCCCCCTACCCACCCCACACACAATTTTTCTTTTAATGCAGCCTCAGAAGTTAAAGAAACTAGTCTCCTCCACATTGTTCCCGTTGCACTTTCCTCTGAAGCATCGAGAATCGGGTGCTGCTGGAGACCAGCCTGGCTCAGAGGGAGGCACACAGCTGGCCCTTCCTCTGCTCTTGGAGATTGCCTTGTGCAGAGAAATCATCACAAGACAGGTTTCCAGGCAAAAATCTAAGGTCTGAGAAGCCCTATACAACCTGGGCCCTTGCTATGCGATGAACACAGAGTCTGCCCATCCGATGCTACCACAGTTGCAAAGTGCAAAGGATGTGAAAGCCAACCGCAGCCAGTTTAAAGGGGTGACAAGGGGCATCTTCCATGGAGCAAGCAGCAGAGTTTGGGCCCCCCTCTTCTGCCCAGAGCAGCCAGGATTCAGAGCTCCACCGTAGCTGAGCTGGTCATGAGTCCACAATTAAATTTTAGAGTGCTAAAATCATTTTAAGCTGGACACCAATGTTTCAAAGACTCTTATTTCTTTCCGAGAGTGGGAAGCAGCAGTTGTGAGCCCCGGCGCTGTGCCCAAACTAGTTCTCTCTTCTTCTCAGCAGAGAATTAGCACAGCCACATGCATCTGGCACACAGGCGAGGCTGAGTAGCTGGCCTGGACACCAGCTAAGCTAAACAGAGGTAAACAGTGGCTGCTTCCCAATGCAAAAGCAGCACAGCCACATCCCCCTCAGGTCAGGCAGATAGGTAGGAGTCTACATCTACATAGATACAGCAGAAGGGTACCCAGCAATGGTCCCGGATCAGCTTTTCAAATTTGGGATGAAAATCTTGCTTTGGGGACGCCAGAAATCCAGGACTGTCCTGGAAAACCTGCACCGCGTTGCTATAATACAACCATGGCCTTAAGTGTTGGAGCAGGGCTGATCAAAGCAAGCATTGATTGTTCTCAATAAAAGTTTCAACTAAGCCAGGGGCTGGAACAGCTGCAAAAACAGTGGCGGGGCAATAAAGTCCTGTTGACTTTTAAATAGCTGGGCATCTGACTCTCATTGGATCTTTAATGCCTTCTTTATCACACCCAGCATCTAGGCCAGTGGTGCTCAGCCTCATTTGACCCAAGGGATCCCCTCCATAATGGTAGAAACAGTGCGCCCCTCCGTTCACAAAGACGTATGCGTTAGAGCGCTTGCCTCCTTGCAGAGAGGTTGGGCAACAGGGATAAGCTTGAGCCTTCATTGATCTCCTTGCCCCCCAGGGCACCCATTAAAGGGTCTAGCAGCACTGCTGGTTGCCGCAGCACCATGGCTGAGAATCACCGGTCTAGGTATCCCCATTGCTTCGTGTCCCACCTGGCCCATGCCACCGTTTCCATCCCCTCTAGCAGTTAGGCCTAGTATAGAGGCAAGTCTGCCACCACTTCTGACTCGACAGGAGTTTGGAGCGCTTGAGCAGTAGAGACCAATGGTTGGAAGGTCCTGGTCCAATTCTTGTGGACAACCTGGAGCAACGATCTGCCTGGTGGGTCCAAGGAGAAGCTAAACTTAGACGTGAAAATACTGCTTTGCACTCTGAGCCCTCCCTTCCACCCAGGGCTCTGGACTGCTTTGCAAGCTCAGAGCTTTCAAGGGAGAGAAAGAGACTTATTCATCCTCAGAAAAGCAGCATCCACCCCCCTCCCCCCAACCCCCCATCACCGAACCCCCTTTAATTTTAAAGCTTTTCAGGTCTCCTTATAGCAAGATGCTACCAAGACTGGTCTAGCAAACTTGGCACAAAAGCAGGGTGTAAAGGGATATGGGATTCTAGGGAAGAAACTAGCACTTCCCATTAATCCAATCAAACCAATTTGAATTGAATACATGAGGTGTTTGGGATGGAGAGAGGGGCTGGAGGAGGAAAAAAAAGTTCCCCTTCTCATCCCAAACTTGTCAGGTGTTAGCTGGATGGAGTAAGAGTGATACGCTAGGTGTGTCAGAGGCCTCAGGTCACTAAGGAAGAAGTTTCTCCTACATCCAAATGTGCAGGTATCGAACCACAACCGGTTTTATTGGTGCCACGAGCCAGACGTGCGCACACACCTCCCACCACACACACACGTCCAAGGAGAATAAAACGTTTGCAGCCCCGGAGAGGGCTCTTGTGAAAGAAGTGTTCAACGAGGAAGCAACAGCTGGAGTGCTACCACACGTGCCTGGAACACTTCCACTCTCTTTATTGATCATTTTAACATTTGATCTCCATAACCTCTTTTGCCAAATTACAGACAAGTCCCCCCACCCCCCGCAAGAAACAACCTACTACTACAGCTCTGCAGCACCGTTACCTCCTCCTCCAGCCTGGTCGCACAAGCCGAAGATCAAGAACCAGCGGGGTGGAAACCCCCCAACGTGACGCATTGCTCAGAGCACCGAAGGCAACATTATTGGATCGGAAAGAGGAACGAGCCATTGAGTCTTGCTTGCAATAGGTGCAGGTTGAGATACGTCCGCAGTTACTAGCGGCTACTAGCCAAGGGTTATAGTTCACTCTGGGCCCCAAGCTGTCACCAGTCTCGGCTAGAGAGCTGGGATATTTTGGAAGGTGTCTAGATACTAGACAGCACCGAGATGGAAGCAGCCATGCTGGCTCGATGCATCAGCCTCAGCATCTCACCTTGCCAGCCGACTAACTGCACGCTCCTCTTAATCCCTAAATTGCCAAGACTTCACACTCCAGCTTCCTAAGTGGCTGCACTTACATCATTAGCAGATAATCAAAATGTTCCATGAGGGTGGAGGGGGGGGGAAAAAAAAAAAAAAAAAAAAAAAATTAGAAATGTTACATTACTTGAGAGAAGAAGCAGCGGTAGCATTAGTGCCTCAGGACCAGCCTCCCTCTCCCAATGCTGTTGTAGAAGCCTTTGGTCCCATCCGGCCCGTGGGGCAGACGGATCACACCCGGTCGAAGGCCGAAGGAGTCGGACACCTTCCTTGCTGCCAGAGGGCTGCAGAGTAGAGGTTTGGTTTCCAGAGGCGGGCTCTGGGCTGCCACGCGTCGCCGCTGCACCCACGAGCTGCCGGACCCGATCCCGCTGTCCCAGCAGGAGTCAGAAAATCGTTGGTACTCGGGGCTGGTGCTCGTGCTCAGGCTGGACGATCCTCCACTCCCCAGCTCGGCAGCCAGGGATGAAGGGCACTGGAGGGCTTTACTGGAGAGAAGAGGGCTGGAGTACGGGGTGCTGAAGAAGCAGGGTTTGAAGCTGCAGAGGCTGCTGGCGGGCCACGCCGGAGAAGAGAGATACTGCTGCATTAGGACGGGAGGCGAAGTCGGCGTGCCGTCGGACTCCGAGGAGCTGCAGAAGAAGGAGTCTCCCGCATTACATGGCATCTTCTCCGACCCCGGCGATGCCTGCGGCTTCCAGCCTGGCTTGCCGGCCAGCTCCACCTCCTCCGCCTCCTCTTGCTCAGCCCCGCTCTTCTTCTTGGAGCCTTTCCCCGAGAGACGGACCACCTTGATGCCCAGCGAGCCCTGGCTGTGGTTCAGCTCCTCGTAGGCCTTCCTGGCGTTCTCCAGGCTCTCGTACTCCACCAAGGCGCAGCACTTGGTCAGCAGCTCGGGGTAGCGGAAGGAATACTTCTTCACATCCGACGGCAGCTTCTTGCCGGGCCGCAGGATGCGGATGGAGGTGATGGCACCGAACGGGCTGAACATCTTGGTGATGGTCTCGATGAAGCTCTTTTGGAGCGGCAGGGACAGGGCCTGCTCCTGGGGCAGGCGGTTCCAGGCCAGGAGCAGCTTGCTCGGTGGGATGCTCAAGAGAGACTCTGGGATGGGGTTTCTCCGCCTCACCTTGGTCCCTTCCTCATTCACTTCTAGGCGCTCTGAGAACTGCAGGGCATACAGAGTGAGCCGCCAGTCTCGGGTGAGGTATTTCACCTGTTGCACGAGAAGGTAAGCATCATTTTCCTTCGAGTATTACCAAGAACAAGGAGGTGCCTGGATAGACACCTGCGCAGGTCAGAGGCCCTGATCAGCTCAGCCCATGGAGAGCGTGGCTTTCTCCCCTCTTCTTCACACTAGCAACTCTAGTGCACATGAGCTGGCAAGTGGAGCATGCTTTGCCAAGGGGCTCATATGCCTTTAGTGACCGCAGGAGGGAAGCAGTCACCGACACCGCCCAGTACAACACCGGGCCCTAGGTAAATCAGAACCCCAAGAACAGAATGGCCAAGAATAAGCCAAGATCTCAGAGTGCGTATAGTTTTGTTTTAAGTTAGAGAGACTTGGGGGTGTGGGTGGAATAGCTAGGACTCCCATAAAGGGCAGGTTAAGTCTGGCCATTTAGCCTTGCATTTTGAAAAGCATTACCCTAGAGTTAAAGCTAAGCTAGGACAATTAAAATAAATAAATAAAAAAAAATAAAAAGTTACTTCTTTCCTAGGCTTCAAAAGAAGAGAAACAGTCTATGAAGGGGCCTTTTTTTGATAACAATGTTCAAAAAGAAGTTGCAATATCTGCATAGGCACCTTCACCTGGAAAATCCTGAAGTACTCAGCATTCATTCCTGCCTGTGGCAGGGGGTCAGGCTAGATGATCTGTTCAGGTCCCTCCTGACCCTAGCTACTATGAAAACTATGAATGAAAATGTCCTCTGCAAACCACTCACTTCCACCTACCTCCATATACTCTGCAAACCACTCACTTCCACCTACCTCCACTCCATGGTAGCAATCAGCTAATAGCAACCAGCAACTTAGGATGGTTAGTTAGATATGGGAGAGGAGCCCCATATCGGTCTGGAGGGGCAGGGTAGAGGTGATGCAACCCAGTTTAACCCCAGCCCTCTTGCAAGCTTTACCAGAGCTGGGCACCATGCACTGCGGTGACTGCACAAGGCATCAATACATTGGACTTGGTTGCTCATAACTGGCTTCAACATTTAGGCCCAGGACTACCTTCCCTTTACCTTTGGGCCTCTTCCTGTCCGTACCAGGCTCTACTCACCTTCTTGAAAGAGGTCAGTAGTTTGATGCTCACAAAACCCATCTTGTTCTTCTGGACATGCTTCAGGAGGAAGGCATCCTTGGCGAGGTTTTCATCAGACAAGTAGAACTCCACTTGAGAAACGATCCTCTTGATCAGCTGCGGATCGGGCACGGAGCAGTCGCACTCAAACGAGTCAGCCCCAAAAATATCGTTCACATCATAGAAGCTCCTAGGAACAAGGGAGCAGGGATGCCGTGCAAGGTTAGTGGCCCTCCTAGCCGGGACACACGTGCAGAGCATGAACTAGCCGCACTTGCACAAGGCTTGGCAAGCCACGCCAGAACCGGAACAGTTACAGTAGGAACTACAGGGACAAGCCGGCTTACCAGCATCACTTGGGTACCAAACCAAATTCCTCCCCAGCAGCCAGAGATTTAAACAGGGTCCATTGGCATAGTGTGTCAGAGTGTCTTTCACAACCCCAAAAGGAGCTTCCCCCCCACACCGCCAAAAAGCTTGTGCTGCAGACTTCCCCACTCCCTTGTGTCTTGGAAATCAGGTTGCCTCCTACTTCTTTGGATGCAAAAGCCTTGATCTCTCTCATGTTGCAGTGCTGCAGGCTGAGCAGCATGGAAGCCGCCCATTAACACTGCTCCAGATCTACCCTGGCATGCCCAGGTCCCTGCCATGTGGGCACCCTAGGGAGATGGGACACAAGGGCACCTTAGAAGAAGCAACTAGAAGGAAGTTTCTCCTACTCGATACAAGAATCACTTCCACTTTCCACAAACCTAGCAAGCACATGTGCAATGAATGCACCAGATCCTCACAGGAATCCACTCCACTGCAAGCACCCAAGCGATAAACCTCATCCCTGCTCTTGGATCCCGCAAGGATCTGCAGACCCCAGAGCCACACTGAAAGGTCAGTGCAAGAGTCCATCAGGAAGGCACAAATCAGCAGCAGCATTGCCAATGCTCATGATTTTTGGCATTGATCTCATCATCTGTGCTTTGGGAATGTGAAAGACGTGGCTCTGTCTTATACACATATAAAGAAAGAGCTAAGGTTTTCACATTCCCAAAGCATAGCCTTTGAGAACAATGCCAAGAATCACGAGAGCTGGCAATACTGCACCAGTCACACCAGCTCCCTTGCAAGGACACACATACCCATCGAAGCTCTCGAAGAAGTCCTCCTGGCTGAGCGGGGGAAGAAGCGAGCTCCTGCGCGGAAGCAAGTGCAGGGCAGAGAAAGGGTTTGCTTGCACCTGGACTGGGGTGCTGCAGCTGGGCTGGGAGCCAAGCCTCAGGGCCACCATGGAGCTACGGGACAACATGGCACTTCATCTGGGAGGTTACAAGAGAGAAACAATAATCAGAGGCTGTTCAAACACTGTCCACCAAAGAGACCAGCAGTCAGGGCACCCGGGCATGTATCCCACCTTGGCAGAAGCCACTACTGTACCCAAGCAGGTGAAGAGCACCAACAAGGGATGCATCCCAACAGAAAGAGAACCCAGCCCAAATCATCCCCATCTGCTCACCTGCTTCACAGGGCTGCCAGTGCAACAAGAGCCCACTGGCTTCTGGCACTACATCCTAGAGGCCTTGAAGAGATGGTCTCCTTCCCTCCTCGCCCAAACTGAAGCCCCTTGGAACAGAGAAAACCCCTTGTGCTCCCCGAGCCCTGGTTTATAAGAAAAGCCAGAGCCACACAGGAAAAGCTGCTACAGGGATTTGGGACTGCAGTGGGCCCTGGGAGAGGAGAACAGGCATCCAGGTGAAATGTGTCTTCGGGCTAACCAGCTGCACCTGGCCTGTATTACTGAGCTCTCAGGCCAGAAACAGGGCAAAGCCACTTCTTGGAAGTGGGGGGGGATTTAGTGGTTGTCTTAGCAGGTGTGACTTGGAGGGCTGTTACAAGGCACTGAGCTGGAGGAGGATTAGCAGGAATAAGGGCTGCATGCAATAGGATGCAGTAGGTTTCCTTGGTCGGGCTGTTACATGCCCGGAGCTACAGAGAAAGCCCAAGTTGGTGAGAGAGCTGGGAGCCCTTCCTGAGTGCTTTTGAAGGGGGTCCTCTTCTGCATCCCTGATGCCACTTTAAGTGATGAATGTAGCTCAGCTGCTAGCCTCCTCCTCCCGTTGTGATCATGAGGAAGGGCCTGGGGGAAGCAGAAATAGGGTAAAAGGTGGCTTTGTTTCTCCAGGCCCATTTTGAATGTGAATGGCAGCCAGGCCTTACCACCCAGCAAGAGGGTCTGCAAACCTGGCCGCCCCAAGGAGCAAATGGCCAGGCAGCCCTTGATGCCCTTCCTTTGGGTGAAGGGCAGCTGCTAAACTGCAGAGGGTGAAGTTCAGTGGCTCGAGTTAGGGACTGGAGTTGAAACCTGCCTGATACTTGGGTCTGGCCCAGACCCATGAAGGCTGGGGTTGGGTTGCACAGGTTTGTGCTCGGGGGTCCTGGATCTGAAGCAGGCTGGGGAGGGTGTTAGCTCATGAGCAGGGAGCAAAGATGCTGGAACCAGGGTGTGCGCCGGGCAGCGGTGGGGGGGCGTGTGGCTCCTGTAACTCCGGTACCGAGTTTGGGAGGGAGGGAGAGAGGTGACTGGAGGGGTAGAATAACTAGGGGAGTATGGAGAGAAAAAAAGACATTGGGACAGATGAGTAGTCGGGGGTCACCGAGTCCTGTTCCAATCTCTCGTGCTGCTGGTGACCGGGGAAGAGCTCAGACAAGAGGGCCGTGTTGTCCTCTAGCCGGCCCTCCTGGCTTGCAGCAATCTGGGTGAAGGGCTGTCACCTATTGCAAAGTTGGAGTCTGGCAGGAGGAGAGAGGAAGCCCTGCCGTGTGCTGCCGGTGCTGCCACCTCCTCTGTCTGGTGCAGCCGTTTGCAGAGGGCACAACGAAGCAGCAATGCCCCCTCCCTGCCCCACCACCCCTTCTTACCTGAGGGCGTTTCACACCGGGTGTCCATGGGTGGAAGCCAGCCTGCAGGGTGCGGGGGGACGGACGGTCAAGACGTGGGCGCTGGGGAGCTAGCGTGGAAGCTGGGCTCCTGACGGACAGTCTGATTAAGGGCGGTTGCTGCCCTGCCACAGGCCCTGCTTCTTGGTGCCAGCGAGGGTAGCACGGCAGCTATTGAGCGTCCTAAAGGGAACTGCCTTGTCCCACCTTCTCTCTTCTTGATCGGCGATGCCGAGCAGAGGCCCTGCCCAGTGGCAGCTACGACCCTTGCTTCCTCTAGCCCCACCGGTCTTGTCCTTTCCTGGTGTTGGGATGTAGGGGTGGAAAAAGCAGGCCGGCCAAGCTCACTGCAGCCCTTCAGTGACTAGATGGATGGTGTGGCAGGGAGGACGTGGCTGTGCCTGGGAGCCGGTTGTCTGTCTGTGCTGCTCCTTTGCAGTGGCAGTCGTCTGCGCCCAGCCATTGCTCGCCCCCTTGCAGGCGGGCCGTGGGGTTTGCCCTGAATCTCCCCTTCCCAGCTCGTGATGGTGATGCTGAAGGATGCCAGGCCTGCCACCAAGGCTCCCTTTCGCTTGTGCTGTGCTCCCGAGCCCCTGGGCTCTTGAGCCCCGCAGCGGCGAGGGGCAGGTGGCTGGCACCGCTGCCTCTGGGGATCCACCCCAAGCCTGATCCGCCCTCAGGAGATGGTTGTGGCATGAGGAAGAGGAAGATGAAGCTGAAGAGGGACTCATGGAGGAGACTGAGCAGCTGCTGGCAGACTTAGTGAGGAGTGAATGGAGAAAGTACCTGGCTGGGGCGGGGGGAAGAGGTGATGGGGAAAGGAAATGAGAAGCTCTGGTCCTGTGTACCCCGAGGATTACAGGAAGACCCGTTGGGGCTTATAGATGTGAAAAGTCCTTGTAGTGGGCAGAGATTAATGTGCAAGTAGTAGGAAATGACCAAACCGCGTTTCCAAATGGAACCGAACGGGTGTCCCTGCGCCCGTGGGAGCTGCTGTGAACATGGACAGAGCCTGCTGGAGCATTTATGGGGTATGTTTGATTTAATTGCACTAAATAGCTCTTGGCTATACAGAATGAGTATTGGGTGCGACTCCAGGCAGCCCTGGGCAGGGGGTGGAAGAGCCTCCCCCCGGGCCCAGAAGGGAGGCGGCGACTCTCCTTCGAGTGCCCCAGGTTGCAGTTTCCAATAACAAGAGGGCCTGACGCTGGCCTGGAAAGCCCAGCAGCCAGAACGGGTGGGCTCTGCCAGCTCAGGGATGGCTCTTGGCTGTCTGCCCATGTGCTCCAGGACTCTTCAGCAGTGTCTGTTGGTGCAGATGAGAAATCTCCCCCCTGACTCAAAGCAATGCTGGCGACTGTCGCGCTCAAGGTGACTGGATACCCACACGAGGGAGCTGGTGTCCTACCAAGCTTGGCCTCACTTGCCCTGGAAGTTGCTGTCACTGTCTGCATTTTACCAATGGGGAAACGAAAGCACTGAGTAGGGGGAAGCAACATGGCCAAGGTGATGTAGTGGATCAGTGGCAGAGTCAGGAGCCCACCCCCCCCTGTCCACCAGATCCCATGGCATCCCATCACTCGGAGGGAGACAGAGTGGTTTAGAGAACACCTTGCTGGACTGGGACTGGGAGACCTGGGCTCCGGCCCCTGGACCCACCACACTCCTGCTGCACGATGACCTTTGGCAAACCTCTCTCTCTGGGCCTGTTTCCCCATCTATGCAATGGGGATGATGCCTGACTTCAGTGAAGCGCTTTGAGATCTACTGATAAAAGTACAAAAAACATAGACCCATTGCTCCTATCTGTAATTAAACCACGCTTTTTGTGTTGTCCCAAAGCACTGGCACCTGCAAGGGGCTGGTTGCAGAGCCTTGCTGACATGACTGATCAGGGGATGGTAAGCAAACCTCTCTGCTTCTCCTCTTTCTCCTGTGACATCTTAGGAGGGGGGCTGCCACCTCCATCCACGTTCCCCTTCCCCTTCCCCCTTTGCTTCTGGCCACACGCAGACCTGGAGCTCACAATGATCTGGCTGATCTTGTTTCAGTTGCAAGCAGCTCTTACCTTGGTTGCAGGTTGCCCTTGGCTTTAGACGGCTGCGGGGGGCTCAGACTCCCTCGGCTGCAGCCCAGCAGTGGTGGGTTCGGTGCTGCCTTTTCTCCCCCATCCCATTTGGGTGCTGCCTCTGGCAGCTGCTTCTCAAGTTCAGGCAGGACTGGCAATAGCACATGATGATAACCTCTTCTGCACTAAATGCTGTGCATCACATTTTGGATGGAGGTCCTGGGAGCAACTGTGGTTGGGGAACCTCCCCCCCATGCTGGACAGTAGGAGATGAAGTCTCTGTCCCAAAGAGGCTGCAGTCTAAATGGGCAGAGGCAAGGAAGGGAGGGAACTGGACCAAGGAGCCAGGCTGAGCCAGAAGAACCACATTTCTTCGCTCCTGACCTTCCCAGCACGTGCACTCAGAGGAGCTGGTGGTCCATGCCTTGAAGATGTGCATTCGAGCATTTTTTTTTTTTGCTTTGAACTTTCACCTGCTCTTTTGGGGAGAGAAATTACACGCTCCCATATTTGTCACTTTGATATTTTAATGACTAGTGATTTACATATGTATTTCAGCAGAGGAGATGTTAAAAAAAGAATGACACCCAGCCAGCACGACTGTGCCTTGTAGAAACAACAGCTCTGGTGTTCAGAAATGGAGGATGCGATGTAGACAATGCTAGCCACTGTCTTGCAAGCTTGTGGAGGAGGAAAGTTTCCCTGGGCAGGCCCAAACCCTCGGGGATGCACTGGCCTTCTCGGAGACTTGAGGTACAGATGCACCTCCCGCTCCCTTCCTTCCCTCTGCCAGCTTGACGGGGTACTTGGAGGAGGACACATGATGATCACGAGCTGTCCTCAGCCTGAGCTGACTTGCGTTTCTACCGAAATCAGCAGGCACAATTTCAGTGGGGACAGTCGGATCAAGTGCTTTCAAAAATCCCATCCCACGAGGTGAGTGA
Source organism: Alligator sinensis (assembly GCF_000455745.1). Taxonomy (NCBI): domain Eukaryota; kingdom Metazoa; phylum Chordata; order Crocodylia; family Alligatoridae; genus Alligator; species Alligator sinensis. The sequence goes on from NW_005841880.1 coordinate 4,361,685, forward strand.
AAGGGACACCGCAGGGTGATGGAAATTACTTAACCCTCGGTCTTGTCCATAGTGTTAAGGTGAAGACTTCCTCGTGCTCCACTGCAGAGCGTGCCCAACAATCGGATTCTCCCCCTCGTCCCACTACCATGATCAGATTTGAAGTGTGGCACTAAGACCCAAGGCACCGGTCTGGGTTGCCAGTCCATTGGTGAGTCCTATCCTCTTTCACAGCAGAAACCCACGTGCCAGGCAGGCAGATGCTGCCTGTGATGCAGCTGCTACTTCATGCTGAACTTGGACACGGGAGGCTAAGTGTGCCTTTGTGAAACGGTCTGAAACATGAGGCCCAAACTGCAGGATCTGACAGCCTGCGGTGACAGCCCATGCATGTCAGCAGCAAAATACAGCTGCATCTGACTGTGCTACGGCTTGAGTAGCTCACGAAAGAGGTGGACACGCATGTTCACTATTCTGCAGGATGGCGTTTGATACATGCTTATTGCTGCTCACGTTTACCTGGGAATTTTGTGCCTATTGGTTTTGGGTATCTATCGAAGCAGCTTGCGCAGTGTTGTGCAACACCACTGCATTCTCACTTCCACTTTTGTGGTAAGAGATCTGACATGCTTAGTTTTTATTAGCCGCAAACAGGACCCAGCCCACCAGCTGCAATTAGCATCAAATTCTGCAGGAGCAAGGAAATGTAAGACTTGGCTGGCTTGATTGACCGCCTTAACCTATCACTGAAGGTTCAACTTCTGCACTGGGCAATGTGCGTTGTCCCTATTTACAAGTCAGCCCCAGCTTTCCCATTTCTCTCTCCTTGCTTTGGTTTACAAGGCGTCCATTGACCTGTGACACCCCAGTGCCAACAAGACTACTGGACAGTGCTGTAGGAATATGTGCGGCTGATGCATGTTTTCCTTTCGGGTCCCATTAGCAATTATCGTAAAGTGTTGCTGCAACTGCGGTACCTTTTTTTGAATTAATACGCATTATTTTTGATAGAACATGCTTTGATATGCAAATGTACAAGAAGATCGGGGTGGGGGGTGGAAATCTCACATCAAGTTCTGGGGGGGGAAAAACCCACCAGAAGTCATAATAAAAGCTACTTATAACACCACATTTATTTACAGAGAGATTTGCACTTTTCTTGCGCAGTTTGGTTTGATGATTGAACGGTCCCTCCCTCCCTCCCCACCCCCTCCCCACCCCCCCATGCCCCGCACAGTAGTTCATGACATAACGTGAACCCTACAGGACACATTGGTGTAAATATACATGTTGAGACCAAACATACCCAAAGTCACGCATGTCCATTGGGTTTGGTCATAGCCATGAGACTGATCTGCAATTGCAAGTGGCATAGCGCGTGGAGCTACCACCGTCGTGGTGACCGCGGACGTGGCCAATGCTCCCCGCTAGGCGTCCGTGACCGCGGTGCGGAAATGGGTTGCTTTGCTCATGTTCAGACCTCGTATTCCGAGTGACAGGCACTGCTGTGTGAGTTCAAACCAGAACGGCAGCCATACATTCAGCAAACCGACCAGACGTCTGCCCTGACCTTTAAAGCACAGTAGGTGCAGAGATTCTTGGACACACTCCCTCTTAAGCTGGACTATCCCACGAGGATCTGCAACCTTCATCCTTTTGTCTTTCAAGGGTTAGCGTTAGGGCACAGGGGGCGACGAGCTGGCTTGGTGACCAGCTGCCCCTTCCTTGGAGTCCTTTGGTATTTCGAGTTGGATGGACAGGTTGGCCCAGGGGCCCCTGGGAGAGCGGCAGGATTCAGAACCATTTACCTGGCAGTCGCAGGGTCATCTACAGACCAAAAGCAATGGTGCACGGCAGGTAACACGAGGCAGGGAGGCAAGCTGCTTCGTGCTGAACCATGCACCGCATTGCCACTCTGCCAGTTGGGATGTGCACGCAGCACGGAGCCCTTCTCTCTAGGTAGGTACAAGAGGATGCTGTATCGTAGTCCCACAGTGTGAATAATTTGGCAAAGGCAGGGCCAGAGTGTGTCCTGAAGGACTGTGGTAGGCACGGCAGGTGGGCTGAGTGTCTTTTGTGGGCACTGGTTAGTCCAAGTTCCATATCACAGTGATAGTCTTAAAGAATAGGGAAGAAACCCAACCCCATCCCCCTGAAACAGAAGCCCCCTTGGCCACTCACCTGACTCCCCTGTACTCCAAAGCAATCCAACCAGTTAAACATGGCTCAGCCACTCATTCCACAATGTCCTGCAGCCAGGGGCGTTCAATCTATTCCCAACGAGAGAGGTGTTGTCCTCTCCTTGGTGGCCCTTTGGACCACCCTTCACCCGTCAACTGTGCTGCTTCTACACAAAGAAAGAGAGCCAGCAGACTTCTACTCCAGCCTGCCCACAAGGATAAACAGCCACCCACTTCCCCACAGCTGCATCCTTTGCATACACTTGCACTGCCCTCCACCCTGCCTTGAATAGAAGTAAACATGAAGATAAACTAAGAGGCACTAATAGCGCAGAATACTAGGATCCTCAGGCTTGCAGCTTTCAAGCCTGGCTCCAAAAGTCTTCATCCAGCTGCAGGAAGCCCAGGTCTCTGCTCTAGATCTCCTGCAGCGAGTGGCCGGGGTCGCTGCGCTCTCGCTTCACTAGCGGCTCGCCCATGCTCCGGGCGTCTGCGTCCACCTCGCTTCCCAAGTCGCTGATGTCATCTGCAGAGGGCGAGTCACAGATCAGCATGTTGAATCACCGGAAGATGGGGAAAAAGGTGCCTCGGGGCATGGTTCCCAGTATTTATCCTGCTGGAGCATTCTGGAAACGGATTGTGCCCTGCGAGTGCCTGAGCGTAGCATCCCCCTCCCCAACCAGTGAGCCCAAACCCTAGGCTAAGGGACCTACATTTAGGAGAGAAGATGCCAATAGCTGGAAGATACCTTTATCTAGCAGCGTTGATGACATGGAGGCCAGGTCACTGAACTGAAAAAGAAGAGATTCTGGATGAGTGAGGTTTGAAGAGCAGAGGGCAGGAGGTACCGGCATGCACCTGCCAGCTCTTTCCAAACTGCTCTGACAGGTCGTTTAAAACACTTAACAGAAACCACAAATCACAATGGCTCATTTCCAAGCACCGCATGTGCTGGGGTCACTTCAGAGACTGTTCAGAGCTGTCAGGGCTTTGATCAATACAGGCCACATGTTGCTGTAGGTGGGTGGAGAGGGTTCCTGTCTAAAATCCAGGAGCAAGCCTTCAGCCAGCATGCACAAAATCCCCAAATCAAGGAGCAGAGCTGGCTTGCAAAGGTAAAAGGAGAAGCTTGGTGGTCCATTTTGGAAACCAGAGCAGACCACCACTGACAGAGGCTTGGTCCTGTGTTTTGTTTGAAAACTGAAGAGTCAACAGCCAAAAGGGACATTACTGTGGCCATCCTCACCAGCCAGTGAAATGCTCTGCTGAGTGAGACATACCAGTCTCTTGCAATTTTACTGTCATGCCACTTGTGCAGACTCTGAGGACAAGGACTGCATGTGACACAGGTGCGCCACGGGGCACGGCAAGATGCTAATGAAGCGGGGTCAGATGGTAAAAGGCACTGCCTGGTTCTGTAGGCGGAGCAGGCAGCAGCAGCAAGAGGTCCCCTCATGCTGCCCTCACCTCTGATTGAGAGGGCCCATCTTCAGGACAGAGGGGAGGGTGTTCTCTCCATGGCCCAGTCAACCTTTGGCCACCGTTTTGAGACTCCCGTCAAGGGACTCAATTTGTGCCAGCAGAGGGGCTAGTGATGGAGAGACCACTCTGGTAGGAATGGCACCATTATCCCAGCCGATCTGCTCACATAAATAGAGTATCCAGGATTTGATACCAATGCAGTCCACAGCCCACTCTAAGGAGGGGGCTAGCTGAGCTGTGAAGCCTGGATGTCTGCTTACAGGGCTTTAAACCCACCATGGCAAACGTCAGATCCTTCTGTAGGTGCTAAATAACCGGTGCTGAGTGACCTGCTAGCATCCAAACTCAGGTACTGGTTTCTTCTATGCTCATGGGCATGAACACTGAGAACACAGAGCTGGAAGGGCCTTTCAGAGATCACCGAGTCCATGGCTCCAAGGTACTTTGCATATATTAGGGCCCCTATCCTTTCTACTCTGCTCCTAGCAGCAGTCAATGGATGATAACAAACACTGCTCACGATGCGTCTGCCATCTTTAAATAGCAACTTTACGTCAGCTGAATTAGTCAGATCCCTTTTTTTGTATCAGATACCACAGCCAGGTCCCGTGCAATGATAAATATTCCTCTCTTACTCTTTGACGTGCCTTATTTTATAGTAATGAGTGCACCACTATGTATCCATGAAAAGCAGAGCCAGACAATAAGCAATAAAAATACTGTGGGGAATTTAAATGGGAGGATGGGATTAGTTCTCTTTTGCTCTCCAGAATCATCCTTCTTTGACAGTTTATGGAATATAAAAATATTTACAAGAGTCTAATGAAGGGAAAGCAAACTGTGAAGCAGTAACAGCCCCAGTTTAGTTTTCGTTAAAATTGGAAACAGAAGTAACCCGAGGCCATTTCGTTTCCTTAAATTTCAATGAAAACAACATTTTTGGAGTGCAGATAATGCCCTGCGGGGTTGAAAACCTGCCAAAAACAGCTGTGGGCTCCCTGGTGAGAAGCAAATTAGAAGCGACTCTAGGCAGAAGAGGGCACTGCCTGGCTGATTTTCCTTGAGTGAATGGCATGAAGAGGAAAGCATATTCTGACAGCCTGGAGTGCATAGAGAAATTGTCGTTTTCAATTAACCCATTTTAAGCTAAAAGGTTATTGATACCAGCAAGAACCTGTCCTATGGAACATTTCATATTGGGACCATTACCCTTTAAATGGACACAGTCATACTGCATTTAGTCAGCTTATGGAGCAATCTGGAAACTGCTGCAGGTACGGACCCCTGTGTCCAAGGATCAGTGCCAAATCTGATAGTTTTATTTGCATGTTTTCTGATCTGTAAAAATGTATGGGTGTTTTTCTTTTCTCTTGAACCCAATGGGGAGAGAAAAAAAGAAAGCTTCAAGAGCGGCCTTGGGTAGTTGGGTGCTCACTGCCACTGAAAGCCAGTTGAAGATGGGCACTTAACTCCCCAAAGTGCTATCGAATGTACTAAACAAATCACATGAAAAGAAAACCTGACTTCCTTCCAGCCATGGGGAGCAAAAGCACCTGTCTTGAGCCAACTTTTGCCCAGCTGGCAGAGGGGTTGAGCACTCACAGCTCCCATTGAGTCAATCAAGAAGGAGATGCCATGAGTCAGGGCCACAAGTACCTCCAGTTAGGCACCAAAATATTATCAGGCCCTTCAGAAACCATGTTCTGAATTCAGTGTGGTGTTCAAGTTGGCAGCGTCCCTTTAAGCCGTGCTGGGTTTGGGTTCTGTTACTAGGGCACAGACAGTTCTCACCTCTCCCATTACAGCAATCGGCGTTTCCCCTGTTGCCTGGGCAACACGATGCTCTACCAGATAAAACATGTATTCGTCATAGAGCAGGCGAATCAGGTGAAAGGAACCAAAGCTGGCAGCGCTGCGCAAGGTGAGGTCACGGATCACCATGGAGCTGGAGAGCAATTGGGAAACAAAATATTTTGGACATGTTTTAGAACTAGATTGTGACTGGTGTGAACACTACACCAAGGAATCGCGTAAGGAATGCCATGTTCTAGCAGGGCCAGTACTATACTTTCATCCTGCACACGAAGATCTCCATAATAACCCCCTGGATTAGTATCCCACTTTAGAGACTGAGGCCCTCCTTGTCTTGGTTCCTCCAATCTCCATTGTCCTGAATCTTCCACACCAGGGTGGAGTGATTTAGCGGAAGACACTTTTTATACCCCAGCCAGGGTCAGATGTGCTTCCAGGACAAGAAGGTAACGTACCTATAGAAGGACCACTTCAGGCCTCGCGGCCTTGGGGAAGCTGGGGCTGCCCTCGTGGTGCTTGAGAACTTGGGTGACAACGTTATCAAGCCAGCTGGCCCACTGGTCCAAAGAGCTCTGCTGCTGTAGTGTGAGTTTGAAGTCCTGCTCCAGCTTCTGCACCGTGCCTTCTTCACACTGGCACACCCATGAGGCTTGCTCCTGGGAGGGCAGAAGGGGAGATTCTAGGAATCAAGGGTTATAAGCACAAACAAGGACTGCTGTTCACTTTTGGTGGGCCTGAACTCGGGAGTGTGACCGTGCTTCTAGCAAAGGAAAAGTTTCCAAGTCAGAGCCAAACCAGGTCTTTTTAAACATATCTAGAGCACAGACCTCAGCTTATGAAGTAATTGCCTCTACAATTCCGGTTTTCATGACGTGCCTTTAGCAGCTACAGCAACTACTTCCCTGGAAAAGTAATACTGTGTTTCATGTGCCTTTAACTTCTTTTAGTACTGCTTAGGAAGCTGGGAATGAGGAGAGACCAGTACAATGTGAAACACCAGCTCTCCACAGGCCAACATAGTTGGAGAATCCCTGAACTAAGGCTTGGGACAGACATTCAAAAAGCCTGAGCCTGAATTGATTCAATTTTTGCAAGTTAGTCTAACCTGGCTAGGCTAAACTGGTTTGTAACTGCACAAACATCCCCTTTGAACTGAAGAAATACAGGCACATGCCTGCAGTGGCTCAGGTTAGAAGCTGGGGGGAACTAGAGTAGCCCTCCCTTCCCTTCTATAGTGCTGAGCCGGGGAAGGGGGCATGGCCAGGCCCTGGCAGGATGCTCTGATTTAGGTAGGGGTTCCCCCTCCCCACCCTCACTTTTGATAACAGAGCATTGAGTTACACAGCAGAGAGTTACACAGAGATTTGTTAGCATTTATCAGCCCATCAAACAAAACAACAGTCTCTCTCATTCATTCAAGCTCTTCTTAAACAACTTTTTCCAAGGAAGGAACAGAGGGGCATTACCAGCTACTGGCTGATTAGCTCCAAAAAGCCGTAAGCCGGCACTGTCTTGTCTGCCTTTGTCCCATCTCCCACAGCATGGACTGTAGTCAGCATGTGGTATGCTAGCTAATGCTGAGAGGTGTCTGTATAAGGCAGAGGGGAGGGGGGAATCCCTGTTTGAGCAGGGAGGGGTGGGGAGTGGAGCAGGGGGAAGCCAGGCAGATGCCTGCAGTCTCTGCCAGAGCTCCAGCCAGGGAGCAGAGGGGCGGAGCTAGCTCTGCTGTGGAGCAGAAAGCCCCGCCCAGAGAGGATGCCCGGATGCTGGGGGACTCTGGTTTAACTTAAACCAGGAAGGGGTCTGGGACAGACATTGCATAAACTGGTTTGACCCAAATCAGTTAAGTCTGATACTATATTCAACCAGGTTTATCTCAAACCAGTTTCAGCCATTTTCAAACTGGTTTATGTGCACTGAACATCTGTTACAGGTTTAAACCAGTTTCTGATCACTTAAACCAGTTTATGTGTAATGTCTGTCCCTAGCCCAAGTGACTGGGCCCAAATAAAGCCTCATGAAGTTGCTTACCTGCACGTTGGCAAAGTCCACCCGGTTGAGGTCACTGAGCATCTGGTTGATCTGGGAAGTGTTCTGGAGCACGGCGCGAGCTGCCTGAGCCAGATGGTTCAGGGATGTGTATCTCCGTAATGTCTGAGCAAAGGCACTCACTACTGCAACCTGTAACAGAGCAAGCCCGGGCACGGGCCATAACAGTTACACATGGACCTTTCAAAATATTTGGACTGCAAGTGCTCAGACACCCCTGGATCTCAAATACATGCACCGTATTCTTCCTTTGCTGCTGCTTCTTCCAGTGTCTGCAAGCCATCGTGAGTGCAACATGCCCATTGCAAGAACCAGCTGCATCTCCCTGTAGCTGTCCATTTACTTTGTCTGGAGCAGCAGGCAGAAGACAAGCCCTGCAAGCCAGGTCAGCAGGATGGGGGCATGTTGCAATCACGTGTGAGAACAAAAGGAAAACTTAAAAAGCTTGGATAAATGCATCAGATTAGACAATGTAATGCTTACGTAACAAAGACAGAACTGAACAACAGGGAAGACGCTGAATTTGGACCAGGCCTACCAATACTGGCTGCACTCCTGCTCTTCCTTCGAGTGGGGCAGGAGTCTATTGCAGACAGTCTGCTGCAGGATGCTTTATCTATTAATTCAGGACGTGGCAGTTGCTCATGGACACAGTGCCTAAATAATCGTTATGCGCGGGTCCTACATCTGGGGCCTGGAATTAGAAATGGCAAATCGTGGCCCCACATGTCTCTCTCAAGAGGCAGCAGCTGTGATCGTATGTCCCCTGAAGAAATCTGACAATGTTTAAGTGCCTGCAGTGATGTGAAAGGGGTTTCTCCCCATGTCTTGTTATTTCAGTCTTGGGTCGCTGTTTATTATGCTGAGTTCAGATTGATGCACACCCAGCTGGACAAGAGGTGAACAGTGCAGATGCGATGGGGTGTAGCAGAGCTGCATTGTTAGAAGGGAGGCCAGTGGACCCATTGCCATGAGCCTGAAATGCCAGTCCAGGGAACCAGTCAAGTAGATTGGGACCATAGTGCAAAACCACAACCAAAAACTCGCCCTGTTTATAACTCACTCCTTTGTCCATTTACCTTTGTCTGGACTATCTGTGGTGGGAAGTCACTCATTGCATTCATCAGCCAACCTTCCAAACTCTTTGCAAAATTGCGGATGGCCTGTGTCAAAGTGCCTACGAGAGAGAAATCAGTTAGAGGGGCTTTTCCAAAGGGCTTGAGCAATCGCTGTCAAACTAAGGCTGCTCTGGCAGTCAACGGTTATGGGATCCACAACCATATCTTGATTTAGTGCCACAGGAGACCAGCAAAGTTAAAGAGAAATCAAAAGAATGCAGCCAGCTATGGGACTGAAAGGCATATCAGGCTGTGATTTTTACACAACAAATCCAAGAGCTCCTTTTTAGTGTTCAAGGAACAGGCAAACATTTTCTGTTACTAGTAGGGTCTGTTCTCTTTGATGTACACATGCAAAGAATAGTAATTAAGTAGTGAGGACCATTTCCAGTCTACTCAGCACAATAAGGATAGTTAGGCTTCCATGCAAGAAGTACTTGCTGGGCTAATAAAAGGGTTTTAATAAAGACCGTGGCTAATATTTTCAAACCTGAACCCCTAAAGATAGGCTCCTAAGTGTGCTTTAGAGTCGACAACTAAATAAAGAGTGCTCCAATCTGTAGAGATGTACTGATGTGAATGGAAACTGAAGAACACTTCTAAAAAAATCAGGCCGCTTATTCTGTTGTCCAGTACAGAATTAGGAGAGCCAATCCACTTACCACACTTCCTCAGATCTGGGTCTCTCTTCTCTTATAAAGCTACACTGCAAAAGCAGTCATGGGTGTGTTATTTTGTTTTTGATTTTTAAATCAAAAGAAAATTCATTGGGTATTTTTCAAATGTCAGGTCAGAACAACAAAAGCTTTTGCAATCTTTGTGCTGGGGTTGTAGTAAACAATCGAACCCCTAGGGATAGGAATAGCAGTGAAATGAAAATAAAAGCCTTCTTTTAAAAAATTGCCATTTGCCCATGATTTCAAATTGGTAAAAGAGGCAGAGGTACCAGGAATTCAGCAGCCGCTCTTCTCATGCATTTCCTGGACAGACCAGGCAACCTGGCAAGGGTGTCTTCCTTGTTGCTCTGCTCCCTGCAGCAGTGAGAACTTGGGGGAAATGGCTGGATGGCCATCAGAGAAGTCGAGCTTTACAATCCCAGCTTTTTTCTATTAAAATGATCCATTTAAAATACTTCTATAGCCCTGACTGCTATAGCTCTCGAGCAGCTCTCATCACTCAGGTATGGCTGGTCCTTGCTAGCGTCCCCTTTTTACAGGGAACTGAGACACAAAGACTAAGTGGCTTACCAGGGTCACATAGGTAGCTTATGGCAAGGCAGGAAATTGAGGCCACATCTTTTCTGACTAGCATCCTATGCTGGTGCTTAGCAGACCAACCTTTTTACCTGGCAAAAGTCAGGCAAGGCAGGCTGCTTTGGTTTTCTGCCTACTCATGGGTGTACTGACAACGGCAACTTGCCAGCGGCACCCGCTGACTAGCAGGTTTTTTTTTCCAGTATTGACTCGGGCTGAGTTTGAACTAATGAATTATGGACTCATCTGGCAAAACACCCAATGCTCAATTCTCACTGCTTTCAGTGAGGCTTAGCATATACACAGGTGGCTGGTTGAATCAGCGCCTTAGACAAATGATACTCCCCAAGGACTATGAACCTATAAAAAAAGAAGCTGCCCAAAAAAGTCCAGGATGCACCATACAGTCAGAACAATCAGACATAACAGAAAGACACATCTCTAAGAAAATATCTAATGAGGATTAACTGTGCTTAAATGCAGTCTATGCATATTAAGCCTATGTCTTTCACCTTGGCTCCTAGCCAAAACTTGAGCCTGGGCTAATGTGATGAACTGAATTTTGCAAGGAGAGGAAAATATATCTATGTCTCCAAGAGCCATGATATCCTGCACAACTAAGAATGATTACAGATAGAGATTGCTGTTGCTATAAGATACAAGTCCCAATTCAAAACAAAAGCCTTCTAAATTAGCCTTTGCAATGGAAATCTGGGGCAAGTGATAGCCAGCCAAGGTGACTCATTGATCTCTGTTGAGACTCAGGAGCAAGACAGCAAGAAACATGAAGGAACAAAAATGGACAAGGGTCCGGGCTGTCAATACTGCTCTGATCATTGCACAAGATACTCACTGGGCACAGGCCGCAGCACGTCAGGGATGAGAATCTCCACCAGGGTCTGATACAGGATGTGATCGCAGCTCCTCATCCACTTCGAGATGGGTTCGTATTTACACAAAGTGATCAGCTTGTCTTTTGAGAGGACCCCTTCATGCTCCTCCTCGCTGCATGGCAGAGAGTAACACGCTGTTAACAGCGGTCTCATTTGGTGTGTGAACAGTTGTTCTGTATTTCTAACGCAAGGAGTTTGTAGGGCAAGACAATTTCTCACGTTCCATCACCAGGAAGGCCTTTGCAGCCTCAGGGAATTCATCCCTCTGAACCTGGACTTGGACAGTTCTGGCCGAAATCTCATCTCACGTCTATATCTTCTCCTCCTCAGTCAGAGTCTCCAAGTCTTGGAGATTGGTCGCAGGTCACTACCAACCCACATTTCCACAACAGTTGCCTTCTCCCTTCTGTCTCAGTGGTTCCTGTGTTCCCTTTCTAAAAAATGCAGCTCAAAACACAACCTTCCTTCAGGAATCAAAACTCGTAGAAGAAGTAATATCTTTTATTAGACCAATTAGATATTTGCAAACAAATTATTTTATTTATTTGCAAGCTTTTGGGTGCGCACACCCTTCATCACGCATAGGAGAGAGCAGAGGTTATAAAAGTTCTCCTAGGTTGAAATGCAAATTCATATTTCATAGGACAGCCCTAAGATGTGGTAAAATCTCCTGTTTGGAATAGTTCATTTTGTCCAAGTTAGGCACAGAGAAAGGTTGAAAAAGTCTTTTTACCTCGAAGTTGTCTGGTGGTAAGCAAGACGTAGAAGCATATTACCATCAGGTTATGACATTTCATATTTCACAGAAGAGTGTAGAGATGGAAAGCTCTTCCGGGTAGGGATTTCTTTTTTGGGGAGGTATCTGTGCGTCTCTGTGAGATGCAAATTCACTCCAACAATGGCAGGAGCCTGCTGTTAGTGTTTCAGGTGGTAAAATGCTTCCTTCTTGTAAAATTATGAACTTGTCATTTTAAAAGGTGGCTAAAATAGGATAACTTCCAAATAAATTTCAAATAAGTTGCTTGCAAATATCTAGTGGTCTAATAAAAGGTATCACCTCTTCCTCGAGTTTTGATTCCTTTCGCCTCTACACCACTATGGCTACAACCTGGATACCTAACCTTCCTTCAGTGCTTTCCACTAGCATGATACAGCAATGCCCGACAATCCCAACCCCTTCCATGGCCCACCTATTCCATTTATATTGATGCAGTCATGTGGACTGAAAGTTTTGCATGCAAGACACACAATCAGATTAACATGCGCTCTCAGGGGTGTAGTGTCAATCAGTATCAAACATGCCTGAAGACCAAATACTGACATTATTTCCAGAGAGGAAAAGCCAACTCCATATTGTGCTAAGAACACGAGGCACTGCCTTCAAGCAAATAAGGTCAACTTTGCCTGCATTAATTTCACTTTATAGATGAACCAAAAGGTCTTTTGCATGACTGAGCCACTAAACATTTGGTTAAGCAGTACAAAAACAGAAGCTGACATCTTATTAATGAACATGCACAAAATCAAATTAGAACCTTTTGAATACTGCGCTGGGAATGGAGGTGCCTGCCTTATAGGATACACCAAACCCATTGGAGCCAAGGCATCACATTTGAATTGCTACTTCACTGTCTAAGACATCCCTCATTGTTGACATAATGAAAGTGCACTGGCATCCTCTTTTAGCAAAAGGATAAAACCATGCTTTGCTTTTCATAGAACTGTATTTTGCATATTGTGTCATATCTGAATTAAAGGTTTTCGCTCCACTTCCTTTTAAAGGTTTATTTATATCCAAGTTCATTATCTGTAGGACGAACTGTAAAACCAGGGTGATTTTCTTTGCTAAAAAGCTTTGCTAAGAGATACTGAATAGGGAGAGCCCCAACTTTTATGACATTGGGCAGCATTTTGGGATGACAAGTATCTTTTAGCCAGCTACCTGTCCTCAGCCACGTGCTGAGGTTGTCAACAGCCAATGCCATCTGCCTTTGCAATTTACTCACTTGGGCCCCAACCCTGCAGATATGTACACACACAGGCTTAATTTTAGAAACTGTGGGTGTTTGTACACGCAGCAATTTTTGCCCTTTTCTGTGCTTTATGAAGAGTTTCACTAAAGTCAACAGACCTACTCTCAGTGCATAAAGTTAAGCACATGTAGGGTCAATCTTATATTAAACAGAGGCTTGGGTCTTCCCAGATTGTGCATCATCCCTGCAATAAGATATATAGATATAGATAGATAGATATCTATATCTCTATAGAGATATCCATCTATCTATCTCTATCTCATTAAAATCTATCTATCTATCTCTATAGAGATAGATAGATAGATAGATAGTTTTTAATGACACCTTGATGTTCTACAATTGTATCCCTATTACAATGCATGCTTATTTCTGTTTCCTACCCATGATCCACCCAAGCTAATTTATTTTACTTCTCAGAGCTAACACAACTACAATGCTTCTGGTGCCCAAGTGAGCTCCTTTCATAGCGTGGGCATCTCCACATGGCACTGCATTGTGCAGTGTGGACATGTCATTAACCAAAAATTATTCAGAATAAGAAATGGGGTTGCACTGCTTCTTTGTAGGGATGCATTCATAGAGCTCTATCTGAGGACAAGACAATAATTTTATGATTATTAGGAGAACAAAGGGATTTTTCTCCTTATTTCCCAAACTTTCACAACCCTTATTCTGAGTATACAACAGCAGCACTGACTATGCTCAGTGAAAGAGGTTACTCCACGGACTTCAACGCAATTCTAACAAGAGACCTTTTCAGTTTCATCTATTTTCACTCACTGTTCATTTCCCTGTCTCCAGGCAGCAGGTTACCAATGCATAAAGGGGAGAATAGGGAATAAAGATGAGCCAGGCCTGAGTACAAAGAGAAAGATCAAAGTAGCATAGTTTGTCATTATCTTCCCCAGGACACAAGGAGTTTTTTTAATTTTGATAGCAACATGAATGAGTATCCCAGTTGGTCTAAATGTCACAGTGATCTTTGCCTTTGAGATGTCATTCTATAACAACACTCAGTAGAGTTATAACTGTCTACTCATATTGGCTTTCTACAAAAACAGCAACCCATGCCTGTTAGTCAAACCCATGGTGTTACATCCATTGTGGATTCATTTCTGGTCATCGAGAGTGTCAGATAAATGCATTGTAAAATCTTTTCATTAACCATTAATTCTACTGCATTTCAGAGAGCTCTGCTTTTGACATTTCATTACTATAGGGGTGGGCAAATATGGCCCGCGGGGCCCCTAAAAAATTTAGAAAATTCATATTTATCTGTCCCTAGCTGCCTGTCATGCGGCCCTTGATGGCTTGCCAAAACTCAGTAAGTGGCCCTCCGCCCGAAATAATTGCCCGGCCCTGCATTACTATAATGCATTTCTTACTCTTTTCCTAGGATAGCACCTGATCCTGCCTGGTATTAAATACCTGCAACCCTTGCAGATCAGTAAGGCAAATCAAAAGGCTTACTGAAGTTATAAAGCTAAACACAGTGGTCTCCAAAAGGGAAAACAGTACTAAGAACTGGGTCGCTCAGTTAGCAAAATTAGGTGTGTACGGTCTACCTGGACGGCATGGGAGTGGAGCCATCGCTAGGTGGTGTTTTAGGACTCCAGAAGGACTGCCACAGCTTCTCAATGTAGTGAAACTGAAGATTCATCACAACATCTAAAGTGGCCTAAAAAGACAGATAACCAATAAAATGCTTTGATAGCATGCTTATGACAAGGCTTTATGGGAGGACAATAGATTACACAAGGGAGAACAATCTATCCCGTGGTGCTATAAGCAGATCACACAAGAAGCAGGTAACTTGGACAACGATAGTTGGCCAACTAGAAACAATCTTGTCCCGAACTCAGCTTCTTACGAGAGCAGGACTGGAGTAGGAAGGGCACGGAAAGTGAGGCCCTGTATCAAAAACAGATCCTGAATGATCACCTCACAGTGTCGTCTGTAAAGAAGCTGAAGAGTCTTTATATCGTTCATGGTGACCCCTTCTTGCAAGAGGGCATTTCCAAGATCAGGTGCTGGGAACTCAGGAAAGCCATGGGTTACATCTAGGGAAAAAGTTTGGGAAAGATGGTGAATTTTAACCAGAACTCAGTGTTTTCTAGGACTGCAATTTAGGATGAGTTTTTGCAACAGCTGGTGGCTATATTTCACATTTCAAATAACTAATGGCTGATAAGTGAAACAAGACTGTTAATGCAATACCTCCATGATTCACTCAATTGTACTTTAAAGGAAAAAAAAAACACCTCAGGCCATTTAGTCACTGGAGAAACGAGAATGTTTTTATCACAGCTACAAGGAAAGAAACATGAATGTATTGTACTTTTATAATGTGCTTCCCATTATATTTTCTCTAAAGTCTGAAGAAACATCCCTCTGGTATTTTAAGACTACAATGGGAAATTTAATTGGATGGCAGACCTCTCCACTGCATTTTAGCGAACTCTTAGAGATGGCTGTCTTTGTGTTGTTGTTAAGACAGTCTGAAAAGAAGAAAAACTGAGACAACCCACCTACAAATTGGTTAAAAGGGAAGTAACTTGGTTCCCACTCTTCTTGTGCCCGATTATATTTCTCATGGATCCCTTTAAAGGGGAAGACTAGCCCCAACTATATCATCCCAGCCAAGGCTTTGTCAAGCCAGGCCTTAAAACCTCCAAGAATGGAGACTGCACCACTTCTCTAGGTAACCCATTCCAGTGCTTCACCACCCTCCTAGCAAGAAAGTTTTTCCTAATATCCAACCTTCCTTGCTGCCACTTGAGCCCATTGCTCCTTGTCATCTGCCACCACTGGGAACAGCCCGGCTCCATCCTCTTTGCAACCCCCTGCAGGGAGTTGAAGGCTGCTATCAAATCCCCTCTGTCTTCTCTTCTCCAGACTAAATGAGCCCAGTTCCCTCAGCCTCTCCTCACAAGTCATGTCCCCCAGCCTCCTAACCATTTGTGTTGCCCTCCGCTGGACTCTCTCCAACTTGTCCACATCCTTTCTGTAGTGGGGGGCCCAGAACTGGACACAAAACTGTCTCAATCCTCCAATTTGTCTAGGTCACTCTGAATCCCAGCCCTGCCCTCCAGTGCATCTACTATTCTCCCCAGCTTGCTATCTGCAGACTTGCTGAGGGTGCACTCTGTGCCATCTTCCAGGTCGCTGATGAAGACATTGAACAAAACCAGCCCCAGGACCAACCCCTGGGGCACTCCACTTGATACCAGCTGCCAACTAGACATCGAGCCATTGATTACTACTCTCTGAGCCTGTTGCTCCAGCCAGTTTTCTGTCCACGCTACAGTCCATTCATCCAATCCATACTTCTTTAGCGTGCTTGCAAGAATGCTTGGGAGACGCTATTAGGAGCCTTGCTAAAGTCAAGGTATATAATGTCCACTGGTCTCCCCACATGCACAGAGCCAGTCATCTCATAGAAGGTAATCACATTGGTCAGGCATGACTTGCTCTTGATGAATCCATGCTGACTGTTCTTGATCACTACCTTCTCCTCCAGGTGCTTAGAAATGGATTCCTTGAGGACCTGCACCTGGATTTTTCTGGGGACTGAGGTGAGGCCGACCAGTCTGTAGTTCCCTGGATCATCCTTCTTCCCTTTCTTAAAGATGGGCGCTATATTTGCCCTTTTCCAATTATCCAGGGCCTCCCCCAATCACCATAAGTTTTCAAAGGTGATGGCCAGCAGCTCTGCAGTCGCATCAGCCAACTCCCTCAGCACCCTCGGGTGCATCCCATCCAGCCTCATGGACTTGTACACATCTAGCTTTTCTAAATAGAAAAGCTTAACCTGTTCTTTCACCACTGCTGGCTACTTGCCTTTTCCCCAAACTGTGCTTCCTGGTGCAGTAGTCTGGGAGCTGACCTTGCCTGTGAAGACCAAGGTAAAAAAGACATCGAGTATTTCAGCCTTTTTCTCATTGTCTGTCACTAGGTTGCCTCCCCCATTCAGTAATGGACCCAACACTTTCCCTGACCTCCCTCTTGTTGCTAACATACCTGTAGAAACCCTTCTTATTACCCTTCACATCCCTTGCTAGCTGCAACTCCACTCCAATTGCACTTTGGCCCTCCTGACTTCACCCCTGCATGCCCGAGCAATAATCTTATACTCCTCCCTAGTCACCTCTTGGAAGCTTCCTTTTTGCATTTCAGCTCAAAGAGTTCTCTGCCAAGCCAAGCTGGTCGCTTGACACATTTGCTATTCTTCCTGCCATTGTGATGGTTTGTACCTGTGCCCTCAGTAAGGTTTCTTTAAAATACAACCAGCTCTCCCGGTCTCCTCTCCCCCTCAGCCTGGCCTCCCAGGGGATCCTACTCATCGGTTCCCTGAAGGAGTCAAAGTCTGCTTTTCTGAAGTCCAGGGTCCATACTCTGCCGCTCTCCTTTCTTCCTTTTGGAAGGATCCTACCTCAATCATCTCATGGTCACTGCTGCCTAAGTTGCCATCCACTTCTACATCTCCCACCAATTCCTCCTTGTTTGTGAGCAGCAGGTCAAGAAGAGCATGGCCCCTAGTTGGCCTCTTCATCACTTGCACCAGGATCTTGTCCCTAATGTTTTCCAAAAATTTGCCTGTGCACTGCTGTGTTGCCCTCCCAGCAGATGTCAGGATGGTTGATGCCCCCACGAGAACCAGGGTCTGGGATCGGGAAACTTCTGCTAGTTGTCTGAAGAAAGCCTCACCTACAGAAATTGGTCTATGTAATGAGTAGTTCTCAACCTTTTTAGACATAGGCAGGTGGCTTATAACTTTTGTGAATTGAGCAGCATCCCATTTCAAAGACTAAACTTATTTATTACAGTGCTTACTTCCTTCCAGAGAAGCCAGGCAGTGAGGGTATGGGAATGGCCAGGGAAGGAAAGCCTGAGCCTGCCCCTATCTCTGCATCTCCTCACACATCACTTATCCCTTCATACTTGCTGCGACACCCTTCAAAGGGTCTCGTGTCAGTGTGGTTGAGAATCACTGGTCTAATATAAGTCACCGTCTTATCTCACAAACTTTGCTTCCATAAATATTAAGAACAGGAGAAAGATTTCCAATAAACTGAAAACTAAGACGAACCTTTGCTGCAATCTCTAATCAAGTCTGGAACTTTTGGAGGCTCAGCAATTTTCAGCAAATGGGTGTTATATTTCTGTTATTTGCCCCAACTAATTTTTCATTACATCTGTGCTAAAATGAACATGTGGTACAAATGCCTGAGCTGCCCAGCTACAACGGTAGGTGCAAATGGAAGGTAAATCATGATTCCATTTTTCAAATACTTCAGGCTGTTATTTTTCCCTATGTTTGAAAGCTCAACCAAGCTGCATGGAGGATTTCAAAGAAAAGATGGCTGTTTCACAATAAAAGATGTGTAAATACATGCTATTTTTAAGAACTGAAACAAGTTACCCATGAGATCTCTGCAACATGGCAAGGAAAATCTGTGCAGTTTGTGAGTTTAAGAGAGAGGCCCCTGTTGCCCATGACATATATTACATGATTAATTTGTTAAATCATGCAGTAAATTTAGACAGGTCACACATGCAAAGTAAAACCAGCCACAAGTGCAAAGTAACTTTCACACAGTTAACTGGTTAATTGTACAATACATTTAGATCAGCCACAGGTGCAAAGTAATTATTACACAATAAAAATGACTATCTAGCTATAAAAAGAACCAAACAGCTTGTAAAGTTAGTACTTGAATGTGTGTAACAACTCGATAGCTGGTTTCTATCCAGCTTTAATTTGAACGTGTAGCAGGGTGTTTAGGAAGAGAAACAGCAAATGAAACAAAGATTGTAGCACCAGAAATACTTATTAGAGTAAAACAGGAAAATGATAAAAAAAGAAGACACCCAGAAGAGTAATAGATTGGGCCAGCTGAGAGAGAGGAGGAGACTTTTCAAGTTAAAAGTTAGTGATGCCTCCTAGAAATTCGGGCATGTCAAGGGAATGGTCTCACCTATGAACTGTTGATGATGCTGACTTTGAGCTGCAACCGACTGCTCTGGAGTACTGTGCAAACCGCTGTTGGAGCTGCTGTCTGCCATGCCGTCCATTTTCTGCGTCGGTCTATACCTAGGAATTCAAAGGCTGGCTTTGCATTATGTAGCACTTAAATGTACAAATACATGGGATGTGTGTGTGTGCACACACTCTAACACACCAAAAAAAAAAAAAAAAAAAAATCAATCACATACCAGTGGAACAGTTTTGCACTGGGAAAAAAAAAAGCATTGGTCATTTGATATGCGAGGATACATTAATCCTTTTATAAATTATAAATAGATTTAATAAAGGGCTGATCAATCATCAGAACGCACAGCAGGTCCACAGATTGTTTGCAAGCATGGTTTGTAATCTGTTTATGGAAGCCTATAAAGCCTTTTGTGAATGTGGTTGCAGCCATATCATATTATCCCTATATTGGCTTTATGCTACACATTCATCGTTTATACAAAAGACAAGGATTTCTTAATGTCATGGCTATTATTGGATCAACTGTGTAGTTGGGCTAGAGTTAGACAAGCTTTCAAATGCCAGACATTCAGATGAAGAATGTCTTGCATTCAAAAGCTTGTCTAACTCTAGCCCAACTACACAGTTGGTCCAAAAAAGCTATCACTCTAAAACAGCCTCGTCTCTCATAATTTCCCAACCATCACAGCTACAACATCACTCTTACGCTGCCGTTCAGCATTCTGTAAGTTTAAAATGGACACGTAAATACATGTTCAAATGCTGTTTTACATCTCAAGAAGAGATTGCTGGGGGTGTTTTCCAGAGACGAGACAGGAACTCCTAACACGGGAAATGAAGGGACAAGCGCGCACTACTATTTCACGAATTTTTGCCACGGAGAACAGCCAAGTGTGGCCAGTATTTTTAATGCTAATATATTGGCTGGACCTACACAATCTGCAGCACTGAATCAGTGGGTCAGCAGGGAACTAGACCCAAAGGTAATTTTAAACCATTCTTCACACACGACTTTCATAAGAGCCTATGTGAAGGGGATTATTATAATCTATCACCCATGTTGTGCATCTCCTAGGGATAACCCTGCTTCTCTCAAGAAACAAGAAGGCAACTTCTTTTGCAACATAAGCCTAACAGCCTTGTGGCACACTATAGGGGGGTTCACAAGAGGATGGAGCTGGGCTGTTCTCAGTGGTGGCAGGTGACAAAACAAGGAGCAATAGGCTCAAGTTGCAGCAAGGGAAGTTTAGGTTGAATATTAGGATGAAATTTCTCACTAGGAGGGTAGTAAAACACTGGAATAGGTTACCCAGAGAGGTTGTGGACTCTCCATCCTTTTCAAAACCCAGCTGGACAAAGCCCTGGCTGGGATGATGTAGTTGGGGCTGGTCCTGCTTTGAGCAGGGCGTTGGACTAGATGTGACCTCCTGAGGTGCCCTCATTTTCTGTGATTTACCCACTTGACTAGAAACTTAATTGTACCAAGATCAAATCCGCTTATGTTGTCTCATGCGAGGAGGCAAAAAGCAGAATAAACGACCGAACTATTATCGATGTCCAAAATAGACCATTTAAAAAAAACTCTGAAGCTGGCTTAGTCATCCCTTTGCTTTTGGGGAGCTACGGGAGTAGTAGCAAGAAGTCAGAGTGCCCAAGCTGCCAAAAGGAAATGCCAAAGTTGCTGTGTCACATGCCTTTTAAATAAAAAAAATTCCCTGGAGTGACCAGATGGGAGACTAACAGCAACCCATTTGAATTTCTCGCACTAGATGTTCTATAAAAAAAAAAATAATCAGGACTGCTTCTAATGGTTAAGCACAGATAATAATATGTAGCTGAGATCCTAAAAACACTGAGGATATAGTGTAGCGTTCACCATAGCAACAGGCAAGCTGAGTTCAAACCCCTGGCACAGAGCAGGCAAAAGGCAAGAAGAGCCAGTGGAGTCAGAACTTCTGCTGAAGCGTCTTTATTCTGGCTCCATCTCATGTGTAGGATGGGTACTTTTACCAAACAGCCGTAATTTATCATTTAAATTATACAGATGTTTTAATTTACTGACCTGCCCCATCCTAGCTTGTGGCTTCCCTGCCTGTGCTGTGAAAGATGGAGCCCAAGCATTTGCTTTTTTGGGGGAGACTATTCTTCATGCCTGCAGCTAGATGGGGTGAGCAGCGCTGGGCACATACCTTTGTTTCTGGTGTACGGGCTGTTGCCTCATTGCCATGTACTGGGTGTCTTCCTGCAAGCGATTGAGCGGAGAGTCTGGCTTTAGACGGATCCCATAATAATGATATTTTGAGTTTCCTCTGAAAGTATAACATTAAAACCTTGATGTCAGATACTCAATGGAGATGACATGTTACCCCCGCAATTTACTTTTAGGCCTTGGTGAATGATTTGACAGTACAAATGATTTGTTGCAACACGCATCTGTTTTCTGCTACATGTTGGAACCACTTCTGTCTGAACCTAGACGCCAACTGTGAACAGATTTACTTTGTTCTAGACGCATGTCAGGACCCTAATTTAGTGGTACACACATTTTCAAATGTTGCCATACATAAGATCCTGGAGTTGAGGCTGTAAGACCCTGTGTTTTGATTGTGATCAGGGATCCCTTTATAAGATTTCTTTGAACAGAGCACCCAGCTCTGCTTAAATGTGGTATCATGTTGCAAAACAGGATGCAGTGATGTCTACCTAGCAGTGGGAGCATCTACACATGCATTATTGCGCCTTTTCCAAGGCGCATTAAATTTCGTACCTCCAATGTAAGGTGTTGAACTAATGTGCATTAGGCTGCAGTAGCGCATTTACGCTTTTTTAGTGATGCTTAACGTGCAGGAGACCATTTTACTGTGCATTAGTGTAATGTCACGGTTTATGTGACACTTTAATGGGCAGTAAAATAATTTATTGCTTATTAAAATGCACCGGAACATGCGCCCAGTGTGTCTACTATTTTGTAGCCTAGACCCAGTCTAACCTTTTTTTCAATCCACTTCATAAGGACTTTATTCAAGGACAGATAGCAGATTACTCAGTCAAAATACTTTGGGCCAGATGTCAATTTAATACGCGAAATCAATGGAGGCTTAAATCGCTGACTGTAATGAGGAGCCAGACCAGTCCTTAAAATGGAGCAAAGGTCTCTAGGTTGGGGTGGGGAAAACACAGCCCACGGGCTGGATGTGACCCACCAGGCCATTCTATCCCTAAAAAATTTAGAAAATTAATATTTATCTGCCCTTGACTGCCTGTCATGCGGCGCTCGATAGCTCGCCAAAACTCAGTAAGCGGCCCTCTGCCTGAAATAATTGCCCACCCCTGCTTTAGGTATTTTGGCCATGTTTGTGGCTGTGGCATCATCTGGACACACACACAAACACATAAATACTGTGTTCTGAAAGCACCAAAAGCTGATCCTGGCTGCGCTGCATTCAACACCCATTGGCACCAACAGAGCTGACTCATTCCAGCGACTGAAGAGTGTAGCTGGAAATGCTCTTGGCCGGTCCCCGCCCGCCCACTTCTCAGTCCTTCCAGCATCTTTTTTCCTTCTGCTGCAGTCAGAGGGGGAGACATTTGCCCCTTCATTGAGCTCCCAGCACCAGCCTCAGACTTGGGAAGAGTTGCTTTTGACATCAGTGTAACTGGGTTTGTTTGGGGTTTTTTTTTTTAACAGTGCAGCTGAGGTTTTAGTTCCCAGATGATTTCACTGTCATTTCTGAAGGGTTTTATGCAAGACATTCTCAAGAGACCCAAACCATTTAGGCTATAAGAAACAAGTGTCAGAATTATTATTCAAAAGAATGCTGCAAAGATCTGGGATGCGTTTTACCCTGTGATCTAAGCTGAACAGGATTGGGTTTACACTGCTAAATAATATTCCTTTAAAGGGTCAGATTTCTGTACCTGAAATTAGATAAGCCCTTCACCCAGGACAAGAAAAATCGGTGGAAGTTTCCAGCCCCAGGTTTCCTGCTGTCTATGCATTTTGTGCTTGGGGTGGTTCGGTTTTATGGATGAAATAAACCCATATGAGATTTTGAAAGGCTGAGACTTATTTTGCGCTGTTTGGTCAGTGAAGCAAGCTCTCAAGGGTGATGAAAAGATATTCCACTAAGATTTCAGCATTGCACATGGCTACGTCAATTCGAGTATTCCCGTGAACCGGAGTTCCTTGTAGAGGTACAGTAACCGGCAAAGAAAAAATGTTAAACGAACGAGATGGATAATCAACGCGGCCACGGGCAAGAGAGGACTCATTCTCATTTAGATTCCAGCAAATGTTGCCAATTTGTAACTAAGGAGCCTCCCAGAGAGGTGCTCCCTCACTGCCGATGATTAGAAAAAGTTACAATTTGCAATCTCTGTCTCTTTGGCACTACATTGAAAAGCCTGAACATTTCTTAAATCTAACGATGCTTTCACCCGCCAGCCTCAGTCATTCAGAGAAAGGACCGTTTGTGCCTGGAACCCCTTCTTTCCCTGGGGCAGGAATGATTTCTTTCCAGGTTACTGAAGGGGAGATTTTTTTTTTTTTTAATTATTTTTATTTTTAGCTTTGTGTCGCTGCAATGAGTAATTTCGCCAACCGTATATTAAACGCTCAGTTCTCATAATGTAAGTCAAATAGCTAATGCTTAAACCAATTAAAATAGGCTCAAGGCATGTCCGTGAACCTAAACAAACAACTTTAAGTTAAATAACTATTACATGTATTTATCTAGCTAGCTATCTCTGTAGGTGGTCATGAGAGTTTAATATTTCTGTTTCTGCTTGGCTCTACTCTACTCTTTACAGTCCACCCACCCTCCACTTCAATTGTTTTTAAAGATCAAATTTTCAAAAGCACCCAGAGCCTGCAAACATAGGCCAAATTATTAATAGCATCCCACTCCTATTTAGACACCTATATCAAGGCTAGATCTGCAGAACAGCTCAGTATCAAGCTTGCACCTGACTTTCATATTTTAGGGGACCTATTGTACTTTCATTATTAATGAAAGGCTCCGTTATTGAAGGCACATGGCTGATATTAATAAGGGAACGTAGGAGCCATTAATCATTCCTTACTCCTTCAAAGAATGCCAAAGCGTGGGATCAAAATGAAACCTTTTTTTTTTTTTTTTGAATTTCCATTCCATGGAAAGTTCTGCAGTTTCATTTTTCTGTTCCAATTTGGAAGGACAGCAAATTCTGAAATGCTGGAATTTCCTTGCAGAAATCAAATCCTATTTTCTGGCTGGTTCTAACCATTTTAAAACTTAGACAAGGATTGCAGGGAATCACAGGATGTTTTGTTTTACTGTAAATAGAATATCTTTGCCTTCCCATGGTTAAATAACCTTCCTCCTCTAAAGAACTTTTCCTGAAGCATTTAAATTCTAACTAAATTACTGGAAGGAGTCAAAATCTCCCCCTTTGTATGCCTGGTGCTTTCACAGCTGGCCAGTGAATGTGTCTGGACACATCTGTTTTGGTCCTTGTCTATATACCTGAATATCCATCTTATTTTTGCAATAAAGATGTTATTCCATTAAAAAAAAAAAAAAATCAAGGTTCCTTTCTCCGTTCTGGCTACTAGTTTTATGGATGCCATCATATTCCCTCAGATCAGATGCATCTGTAAAACTGTGCAGACACTTTGGATATATATTGGAAACATCCAGTTGGCATTTTAACAGATTTGTTTTAAATGCCATTTTACCCATTACCATCACATGCCGAATGCTCTTACTCTATTCAGCTTTAGATAGGGTCCTTGCACTTCTTAAAAGGACCAGCCTGCTCATGAAATGCAGCCTGGTGTGCTCCAAGTCTGAAAGGCCAGAGCCCTGCCTCCACCTTAGGGAACTCTGAATCACTTGCCTGAGTCTAAAGATTTGGGGCCAGATGTTGTTCTCATCTGGAACAGAGTAACCGGACTGAAGAAGTCAGAGCTACTCTGTTTTAATTGAGATCAAAATCAAGCTGTTTTAACTGCAACTGAGTTGCTGGAGTCTGGAGCATTAGTGACAGACCTCGCCGAAAAATGCCTTTGCTCCACTGCAGCATTGTTGGGACAGGTAGGGGCAAGAGTTCCAGATTGGAAAGCAGCCTCTCCATCTGCTACAACACTGGCTTTGTGAATCAAAGTGAAACTTAGGTGTTTAATTTCTAAGACAATGGTGGTTATTACTATGAAGCCAACATTCAAATAGAATAAAGATGCCTTGGGAAACCGTCTGTCCACCCACATGCTCCAGCGCTCCAAGTGAAGTCTCTTCAGCAAGAATCTGGCCCTAGCACCACGCCTGCAATTCATTTTGTTACCAAAAAACATGACCCAGCTGATTCATGCCGATAGGGGAGCCTTGCCTCATGACACGTTAAAACTGTTTATGTAGCGCAGAACGGAATGGCAGTTTTCCCTTTGATATACGACTTGGCTGTTTCCCTGGGTCTAACAGAGCTTTGACTGCTGAGTAACAGTCACTAAAACTTTCTGCCCCAGGAACAGAAGGTGAGAAATATTTGCTAGCGTTGGCTGTGAAAGAAGAAGGCAATGGTTTTCCTTCCTGAAAAATGTAAAGGTCAGGAGCCGCTGTGCTTGAGAACATTTTGCAGCCACTGAAAACAGTTCAATAATATATGATACTTGTTTTTTTATAAATTGCCTTTTAGAGCAGGCTCTCCACGCCTTTACCAACAGCACTTACACCTTGTGCAATTCTCTGAAAGGGTCATCCTACCACGGTTTTCCAGAGAGACAAAGTGACAGCAATGGCCCACTGGAGTTTTTACCACCATAGCAGGTGTTGGATTCATGCCACCTAACATCAAGGGCACTGAACGAAGCCTCTCAAACAATCTGCACCAAGTTAAAACGGTGATGCCATAAAAAAAAAGAAAGAAGAAAAAAAGACGGTGCATCACCACCAGTCCATCCAGTGCACTGAATGAGCTTGCAATGAGGGAGACGCGTCTCATGCCATGAGATCCTGTCTTTAATTTGATGAAGTGGCAGTTCAGAAACTTGCTCCTGCCATGATCTTCCAGGAATAGCAGAAAAATGGACAGGGAAAGGCCAAAAGAAAACCAAAATGTACCACTTCTCCAGCCCAGCCCTTATCACGAGCCCCCTGTGTACCAACCTTGTTCCCAGGCGCCGAGTTCTCAGCCCCATGAACACGGAGCGGATCAGTTTTCCAAAGGAAGCGGCGTTCACTGGATCTAGTTTGTGCTCCTGACAGTGCCGCAGGTAATGGTTATACAGAGAGCTCCTGGGGAGGCTCACTCCTTCAGCCGTCTCATAATTGTCCAACAGCCACTGGAGCTTCATGCATAAAAATATAACATTTAAAATCCACAATGCAAAAGACAAAGCATGTTTTGAATATCCCTCCTAAAACCATGACAGCTGCTAATTGCAGCTAATTATCGCTTTATGAAATAAGTGAGCAAAAAGCTATGCCATACCACACCAAAGTAATGTGCACGCTGCCGCTCATGCTTGTCCTTCATTCAGTGACATCGCTGTAGGGGGGATTTGAATCGTGGAAAACATCATCTCAGAGGAGCTCATGGGTTCCAGTGAAAAAGTCAATGATACCTAACGCAATTACAAGGCTGGAAAAACCTCTGAGGAACCAAAATACATGGCTACTCTGTCCGCTAGCACCAACCCCAAGTTTAAACGGGGCCAAAGGAACGTGCTTCAGTCAATGAATCATTGCTCATTTGAAAAACAGAGATGTTTGCAGTTGCTCCCTGTACAACAAAATAAATGGTTACCAAACCGACCTTAAAACTGAGATGTGGTACCAGCTATTTTTCAAAATGTATTGCCTGAACTGTACTCCTCTTGACATTTATGTTGAGTAAAGTTTGCAATTAGATATAAATTATTTATATCCAGCCAGTCTGAAAGGGCAGGTCAGTCGCACAACTACAGCTCATGAATTAGAATATAAAGGGACCAAAATACACACCCCTCTAATGGGCTAAATGCAGTTTTCAAGGAAATAAAACAAAAGCCGCATTTAAGTGACTATGAAAACATATATTAATAAAACGGCAAAAGAAAAGCTAACTGCAGAAGCAGAAGAGAATGCGGATAAGCTATTTCCTTTATCAAGGGCAAGGAAAATCTTAGGGTGTAAACTCACAACAAGGTGATATCAAGGGGCAAGGAGGAAGTAGCAGACAGATGATACAGGCCCCATCAAAATCAAAACTTCAGCTTGCAATGGCAAACCTGGCCTGCTCATTTCAATTGAGTTATTTCCGCATATGTTTGCGTGAGCGCAGAATCCGAGCTGAGGCTGCACAGCCCTTTTTTGCCCAGAATGAGATAATTGCGTTTATGGACATATGTTTTGCAGCTGTAGGTATCAGAGTTGCAAACTTCATCTGCTTCAGGCTAGCTGCGTACCAATAAACCCAAGCTGCATTTTCCGCTTTATTTCTTTATATTAATATGGATTTGGGGGGCTTGCTCAAAGCCCCATTGAAGTTCACTTAACTGTTTCTATTGATTTCACTTGGCTTTGGATCAGCCCAATTGTCACAGCCACAAGACAAGATTCCTTGGGTCGTATGTTCTGAATCCCGCGGTGCACGGGCCTGCCTTCCTACCTCTTTGCATTCACTTGTTCTCCAAGCCATTTCTGTGCATTTCCCAGATAACGAATTTCTAAGCCCACAAGTCCCATAGCCTATTTTAAAAGCACACTGACAGGCTAGCAATCTACATCCATTCAAACCCTTATTTGCAGAGGAGAATGGCCAGCCTGCAGCCCTGAAGTTATTGATTAAACCATCTATAACAAAAGACAGACCCCATGTATTTCTGGCACAACAGACCAGCAGGGGTTCTGTTTCAAATTAGTCCACATCCATGTTAATTTTAGCCCGTCCAATACATGTAGAAGATTCACTGGCCAAGAATTACCCTTGTTCTCTGCTAATTCTGTTTGTCCTGTGAACTGTATTCAGTCACAACAAATCCTTCCCATCTGAACACGTTCTTGTTGCAAGGCAAAAACACACAGCCATACACTAGAGAACAAAGGGCTTAGGATAAAGGAAAAATAAGCCTCACGTTCCATTTGATCTTGCATATTTCCTGACCCAGATTTTTCTGTGACATTTGCCTTCTAAATTCATTTTCTGAGAGCACCATATTTTTTCACTTCTCGTTAATCCATACATATAACTTCATATCGTTCCATGCTTTACAATACGGTCTCCCGCCATTGAATTAGCATCACGATGAAGAGAAACATCTGAGCTTAAATAGGAAATTTGTCGGGATATAAACATTTTTTAATTAATTTTGCCTTTCCTACATTATTAGCATTGCTTTAGATCAGTGATTCTCAACCAGGGTGCCAGGGCACCCTGGGGTGCTTCCAAATCCTTTGAAGGATGCCAGAAGGCATTAGGAGATAAGCGAAGTGCGAGAAAATAAGCAGAAAAGTGTGGCTCGTGCTTATCTCTGCCTGGACAATCAATCCCCTACCCCCATGGCGTACCCACTCTGCAAGGAGGTAAGTACTGTCGTATGTAAATTAGTTCTTGAAATTGGGTGCCACTCAATTCCCAAAAGTTATGGAGAGGTGCCTTGAGTCCAAAAGGTTGAGCGCCACCGCTTTAGAAACTTCAAATGCTAAGACTCTTCAAAAGAAATTTATTTTATTTTCACTTGCTATTGCGTTTACAAGGGCTGAACAACAAGGAGAAATTCTTCAGTGTCATGTTCCCATATATAGTGATCAAATCCTAGTCATTTTTGCTTTGGGGTTTTATGCTGCCAGGACCACATTATGAAATCCTGCAGGGGAATTTTTCCATTGCATCTTTATTTTATTCAGTGGCAACCGTTTCTTTGTTTTTTTGCAAAAATAGTTATTTATTTTACCAAATTCTGAGCCAAATTTGACTCCCAAGAATGGCAAGAAAAGATCTTATAGGACTAGCTCCAAAGCAAGAAGTTCATTTTTAAAAAATGGTTTCAAGAATCTGAAATTTGTTTTCATTCGGCATTTGAATAAAATCTAGATTTAAAAAAAAATTACAAACAAAGTAAACACTTGCCCTGAATAGCCAAGAGCCTGGTGGCCAGGGCACTCTGCTGGGGTGGGGGGGATTTCAGGCTAAGATCCTGCTCTGTGTTATTCTGAGCAAGGCTTGAACCCAGGTCTTCACATCCCAGACTCTTGACTATGCTGGGATTAGCCCTGTTTCCCAGTCTCACCAGAAATTTCACCCGGAAGCTGAGAAATCTTTCCAATGAAGATTTTTTTTTTCAAATCAAAACCATAGAAAGCATCATTTCTGATGTGCGGGCATTTTCAACCAAATACGTTTCATTAAAAGTTTCTCAACCACCTCTAGTAATCCATTCTTAGATCCTGATTTAACTTAAACGCACGGGCCTAACTTTAAACACGTGCTTTAATTCCATAGACTTCAGTTGGATTGCAGTACATGGGCAGGTGCTTTAATCACATTTAAAAATTGTTTCTTTAAGTAAGATCTATGAGCACCCATAGCTAGATCAGGGGGTGCTTATTTTTTTTTTTTTAAATCCACTGAATTGTGCAAAAAAAGGAAGGAATGGGGTAGGGGATTAAACAAAACTGAATCCAAAATAATTCATTTTACATCAAACACTAAAGATCATCAATCTCAGACTCCAGCTGAGCAAGGGAAAAGTCTGGCCATTAGTCAGAGATTTAAATAGTCTTTCAGGCAGCCACTGCTTCAACAAACAGGGGTAGTTAGGCTACAAACAGATGTGGCATTTGACCCAGCACAAAGTGCAATCATTCAGACATCTATAACTGTTGTCCTAAGATAAACCCTGAAAAGGTACATGGGATAAGAAGTGCTAAGTTTATCTTTGAACATTGCAACGTGTGTTTGAATGCCTGTCCAGGGACTGCATCATTGAATCAATGGCAGGAAAGCAGCAGTGCATTCAGCCGCTCGCTACACCCTGGCTGGAAGGGGAATGTACAATATATGTCAAGCCCAGGATTTTTCTGTTCTGGGACAAATACAGGTGCACAACTTGTCCCAAGACAAATGCAACATCTGTTCCTAGCCTTAGATAGGTCATCCCAGGAAATGTAGGCTCAGGTTACTCTGGGCTTTAAGGAACAAGAGCTTAAATTATATCTGGAAAGGAAAAAGACAGAACTGCATAGACTTTGCATTGATGCCAGGTGCCTGCAGTACCTCAGCTCTCTCAGGGGTGGGTAGCCAAGAATTTCTTATGGAAAATCCTTAGACTGGGCATTGTGAATTATTTGTGCATTTCTCTCTCATCCTCTGTAAAGGCATAGTATACTAGAATTAAATCAAATGAAAGGATGTCAGCCTTTGACTACATAACTGCTCCATGAACCATTGTCTAAAGTTCTTGGTCAACTGACTTTTTTCATAGAAATAACATCTCACTCTTTAGCTCACTGCGTTTCCTCCCACTCTGTCAATGGAAAGTTATTCTCTGCAGTAGTTTCACTAGTGATTGCTCCGGTCGAATGTTAAACATCCCCAAAGGACGAATTTGGGGTGAAGTCCTGGCCCCACTAAAGTCAATGGCAAAATTCTATACGTTTCCACCACTTCCCATAGGAAAGTCATCCACTGCCAGGGGAAAAAAAAAGTTTCCTGATGTTCAGCGTGTATTTTCCATTGCTCACCTTTATCCCCATCTTCTTATGCCCACTTACAACAACATCTAAAGCCATTGCTCTGCCTCCTCAATGCCATTTAAGGTTTCAAGGGAAATTTTCAAATGTGGTTGGGCAAAGGTGGGCAGACAAATCCGCATCTAGGCACTTAGGGAAGAGGTCTGATTTTTCGGAGAACTAGCGGCTCCTGCTGGCTTTCAGGACTTCCATGCGTGTCTGGAAGTGCTGTAAACCCTTGAAAATCAAGACACTGCCTTAGGTGTTTCAGGTTGGATTGAAGTCCCCAACATCAGGTACTCACCTTTGAAAACTGTGACGCACTTTGCAAAGCCTCCTCACATGATCTTAAAATACACATACTGACATCCATAGAGTCCAACCTCTGCCCTGCTTGCCTTGGCTTTACATGTCCGAGTGCTCTCCCAGGCATACTGACAGCAAGTCGGTATCATTCCTAACAATGTCACGTGGCACTGGCGGTTTAACCTTGGCCTCAGTTTCTAACTCTTCGGACATATCAAGTGCACTTAAGCATCCACACCAAGAACTTTTTAAAATAACGTGACCTAATTCATCAAAAACATACTACCAAAAATAGCTCTTATTCACGTGAGCAAAGTCCTTCACTTCAGCAACGCTACTTGTGCGACACGGTTCTTTTACAGATATGGCCCAAAGAGGTAGCCTAAACAATCTCCTTATAACGAAACCCTTCTAGGTTTTGAAATCCTGATGTGAAAACAGCTGCTGTTGGCAGTACGGGAATCTCCACTCCAGGAGTTTAAAGAGCTGTTATAAACCTGAGAACACAAAACACCAGGAGACTTTCCCTGTGCTTGAAGAAGGGTGTCTGTGCCCGAAAACTGGCAAAGAACAATTTTTCCAACTATTGAGTTGGTCTCATCAAAGATATTACATTTACCCAATGAACCTTGCATAACATGAAGGATGACATGAAATAAAAAGAATGCAGCTTAGCACATAAAACTTTGAGCAGAAACAAAAAAAGAACAACGAAGCCCTAACTAATACTATAATTAAACACTGGCAAACAACTTTCCTGGGGAAATAACCTCTTCACTAGAGGGACCAAGCCAGGGGAGGAAAAAAATCAAATTTTACTATCCTTCCTTGTGATCCTAACACCACTTACAACATTGAAACTTGAAAGGTTTAAATATCTATTAGCTTTCTCTTTTCCATTCCACATCAGTGCGGACAGGCCCCATTGGCCTTTAACTGTATGATTCTCAAGCAGTAACACAAAAGTCACGATGGATTCATATTTTCATGAAACGGGTTATTCGTTGCAGGTTTTGCAAAGTCCTCGTTGGAAGAGAACTTAAATTTGAAGCATCGGAATTATGCACGACGCTTGGGAGAGATCGTGATCCGTGTTCTTTAAACTGTAAAGCAATTTAATTTAACGTAGCAATTCTGTCTTGTACTCATGGAAGAAATGGCAACGGTGCTCATGAGAAGCAAAATGAAACGAACCAGCCAGTTGTTTCATTCAGTCAACAAGGCACTGCAGAAAGGCATGCACAGAGCAGGGCACAAGCTTGCAAGGAAGCAATCAGTGGATTCGTGATTCAGATTTTTTTTTTTTTTTTTAATAACGTTTAATGTCAGGAGCCTTTTTGCCTCTACATAAAAAGAAAACCATGACTGTTGACATTTAAATGGTCACCAGTCACAGCCAAGTAAGCCGAAGGTCCCGTCCTATCAACCTTTTGCACAACTGTAGACAGCCAGTCAAATTATGATACAGAATATTCTAGGAGAATTTCAATGTTTCCAGCTCTCCCCATCCCATACAGTGTTTCATAATATTTCGTGTTTATCTCATTGTTCCAGATCCTGGAGTCCCATGATTAAATTAAAAGCTTGATTAAAAGAAATAATAATAACTTTATGCATTTAAATGAAAACGACGTTTGTTTTCAGCCTCTATTGTTGCAGAGAATACGTTTGAAATGAGATTCCTACAGGCTCCGACTTAGGAAGTGCCACAAAGTTTTAAAACCAGATTGCATGATTTTTGAGTCAAGATCTTGTGATGTTTTTTTGAACGCTTAAGGAAGGTCATACCAGAGAAATCAAATTAAATCAAGTTATTTGTGACTTTATATAATTAAAACGTACTCAGAAAAAAAAATCTGGTAAACTTCCTTCCTTAGTCAGTTTTGGGGAAGTTCACCGCGGTGCAGGAAACCCCTTTCTGATCTCATGGGCTATTTTGAGTGCTGTTCTACTCCAAGAGACTGCTTTAAAATGGGTCAGTGTGGGATCCCATGTGTATTGCCATAATTTTCTACATGAAATACGTTCAGTTTATGAACATTTTTTTCCTCTCCGACAGCTCAAGAAACCTACCCTGGGCTCTGAGAGCCATGCTGGCTTATTTCCAGCTTGTGCACTGGCCACAAGTAAAAACGCTTTGCAGCGGCTGTAGCTGTGCTGCCTTGCAGGTCTGATCGAGAGCGCAATCATCTTAAGGCAGCGGGAATGCACAAGTAGTTTGGGAACTGGAATTTCAGGACTACTTCTGCAGCTTGCTGACTATTTTACGCGCGTGGTAGAAACAAAGCTTTGCTTGGTGAGGTCCGTAAGCCATCATGCAGAAGACTTCACGCAAAGAAAAGAAATGGTCGGTCTTATCAAGAACAGAAGATGTCCAGCAAATAGGTCTCAAGTAACATTGCAACAGGGATGGCTTTTCCTAGCTACCAGGAGAGAAAATAAATATGTACCAAGATATGCACATAGCATTTGCCTTTGCTTTACAATGTTTGGAAATCTCTAGTGAAATCACTCTAGATAAGGGGTGTAGGGACCAACAGTTTTCCAGCAAAGCATACTTAAAACTCCAGCAGCTGGAAACAAATTTTTCTAACAGTTTATATTGCAGGCAGATTAAATCAACAAGTATGGGGCAGAGGCAGTTAACAGAGTCCAGAGCATCTTGGCAAGCAAATGTTTTGCCTGCTCTTGGTTTTACAGTCCGGGCTGCCACGGGGAGAGCCGCCAACCAAGTCTTAGGCTGTTTGGCTTTGCCCAGATTGCTGGTATACAAAACTTCTATAAATAACACTCTTCCCAAAGCAGGAAAAAGATTGTAAAGTCCAGTAATAACTTACATGGCTGTTGAGCAAACTGCTTTTGTGTGATGTAATCCCTTCATTTTTTTGTAGGTTTTCAATCGCCATTTCAAGCTAAAGAAAACGTGCACATAAAAAAAAAAAAGAAAAAGAAAAGAAAGGAAATCAGATAGTTAGCAATAAGCCAAAGATCTGTCTTTTATATCTGAGTAATGATTAATGCTTTCTATCCACAGGCTTGTGACAAAGAGGCGAGTAGATGAGATACAGTCCTCAATGGATGAAGCCACAGCGAAGAAATGTTATTGTACCACATGCAAACTAATTGTACAGCAAGAACATATGAGGGGTGAAAGAGTGAAACTAGGATAATTTCAGAGCTTCCATGGAATATGCCCTGTTCTTAAAGTAGATATCTTTTGCCTTTCCTTTGCCCCCTATATAGCAAGTCACTCATACGAAACTGCTCCTTGTAGAAACATGGCTAAGTGGAGATTCACTACATAAAATTAGTGTGTCACCATCATCTGACTGGGAAACCCACATTAATAACTTTAGTTATTAGCACTTCCTAAAGAAGTGAGAGCTGCTGAATGAGATGCCAAATTCTGCAAATATACTGATTGGCATGAGTTTTCCGGTCTAAAATCCTACAGGCATGGGGACAGGAGGTATCAGATCTTTGTGGCTTAAGCAGAACTGGGCCTTGTCTGTGGCTGGATAGATCTCCAACCAAAACCTACATCTTTCCTTAGGGGAGACTATTCCCTCCCAGCCAGGACTGTGTTGATCTTGTGTACCGATCTATGCTGTTCAGTGGAGTCGGTCATATAAGAGCTCCTCTCAAACCTGGGGGAGGTTTACTCTGAGAGAAGAGAAGCTGTGGACAGAAATGTTACAGAACGCAGTTTGAGGATAGGGGGGAAATAATCCATTCTCCCAATACTAACATGCAGACAAGGGGCTCTTGGAGCTACTGATCTGACTCCTACGGGAATACAGATCCCTGGACAGTGTGTGTCAGAGAACGCCGGCTGTTTGCAAGTGAAGAAAACTAACCAAAAAGTCCAAGCTTAGGGCTTGGGCAGGTACCGAGCCCTGCTATTCATCTCCAGTAAATACACACATCAGAGAAAAGGCCAAGGCAAATCATGGCCCAAACCAAGCGACAGGACAAAAAGGCACATAGCATCTTGGTAACTAATGACTCATAATGCAAGTAAGCAGAGACATTAATTATTCTTCTTCCTGAATGTGACTTGGTCCAGATGGCTCACAAGCTACAGCCGTATGGGAGAGAAACAGTTCGGCAGAAGCACACACACGGGGCATCAACAGCATAGATCGGCAGGTGTGAACGTTACCACATTAGCCAACAGCCAGCAGCCAGGAGGCAAGGTGCTCTGTTTGGGGTTTGCACTTTGCTAGCCAAAAAGAGGGCAGCCTTCCTCTGGTCTCCTTCATATGTTAGCCAACTCCTTGCGGTCCAGTTTGCAATGTGGCTCTCAGGAAGGTAGTCATAAGATAAAGGGAGAATCAAAGCAACTAGTTTCAAAGTCAGAATCTGCCACACACCAAAGGGAGTGGATGGATTGAGAGCTTTTGAAGTTGCATTCAGTAATCAAGGATGTGGCTTGCACAGTATCTGAATAAAGATAAGTACCCAGCCTCCTACACAAATCTCTCCAGCGTTAATTCCTTGGTTTCTGCTCATTAAATCATAAGACATGACATACAGAACAGATCATAAAGGTTGTAGCACCCATTGGTTTAGCATTACACTATCCAGCTAAAAATAAGGACTAGTCTCAAGGACTAAGTCTGCTTCATTGGTTTCTAAGGAACCTCCTGTGAAATAACCATGAGGAACCAAAACTCATCAACCGTTTGTTGACGCAGCCTTGAAGGAATGAGTAAAAGTATCAGAGGGTAACACCACTTTCTTCTCCTGATCAGGACAGAGAGAAATAATGAAAGTATCTTCACGGTGTGCACACTCCCATAACACAGTGACAAGGAAAATGGAAGCTGAAAACACCAACAACACACATACACACATTTCTACAGTCTGGGTTTTTATGTTGTACATCTGCCAACATCCTAAAGTTGCAAAAATAGTCATCAGCGAATTACACTTCTGATGATACCGGCAACAGCACACCCTACAGGAAGATGCACCAAGTCTCTGGTACTTGGGGATTTCAGTGCTTTTGGCCGGCATAAAACTCATGTGGCTGGATGTGGTGTAGTTCAGCAGAGCTCGTTAAAGTTGCTATATCTTTCACACCATCTCTGTTCCAGGTTTAGTCTGAGTAAAGAGAAGTACTAGATCTCTTGAATATGCTCCAGGGCACATGGCAAGCCAGAGACATGCATCACTTAAGGGTTTGCCAGGTCATTTCATGGTCACGGATGTACAAGGTGATGACAAGTCTCTATTAACTGCTAGTCACTAGCTGCTAAAGAGGGTGACAGTGTGGGGATTATACCAAACGAGCTACCATCCCATTGATTAACTGGGTTTGGAGTGGATGGAAAGATGACAGAGGTTCTGAATAGCTATTCAGATGAAGTCATAAGCCAGACTTTGCATTTCTGAGCTTGAAGTTGAGATTTATTGATACAGATACATACATGCCTCTAGCTACAGGCATGATGGCTGGGTGCAGCTATTGCACTTTAAGTGCACAGAAAGCATCCTAAAGCCATAACTGAACAGACATTCGCAGCTCTTATAGCACTTCAAAAATGGCAGATCGTGCTCTAAATTAATCCTCGATGGCTGAGGTATGAGACTAAAGTGCATTCTGTTAGAGCGCTTTATCGAATGTCTGTGCCAGATCTTATTGAGGGTTAACAGAGCATTATTGCCACCATCCCAGAGGATGTAGCGCAGGGCTGCACTGTAGCCTCAGGCAGAGCTTATTTGCTCTGCCCAAGTGCCGGACCAGCCCCATCCCCTCTGCTCCCAGCCCCACCTCCTCCCTCTAGCCAGCTGTGAGCTGCAGCTGGGGGGAGCAGGGGAAAAGAGGTTCTTTCTCCCCACAGATGCCCTGGCCCTGTGGCATGCAGCTGCCTGGCCAGGGAGGCTGCAGGGGAAGGCCTGGGATGGGGAAAAGAGGGGCACATTAATGCCACCCGTGGCCAATGTAGGCAGGCTCCAAGATCCCCCCCCCAACCCTGCTCCAACAAACAGCCAACAACTGTTCGGTTTGCTCATGCTCTAACTTATAGTGCTTTAAGTAAAGCGCAATAGAGCGCTTCTCCCAGGGGCTTTGTGAGTGTCTGTATTTAGCCGATATGACTTACGGTTTAAGCAGTCTGGTAGAGGTGCTACCTATAAACCAAGAGCAATCCCTATTCCAGCCATAACTGCAGCCCTGCAGAGATGTTGGGAGCATGTTTAAACACGTGCTTGTTCCTCAGTTCAAACAAATCGTTACCAAGTCTTTACATCCTGCGCCAGACTCTTTCTTTACAGGCCAAACTTCCCGTGATAAAACTCTGCAGCATTTCTTATGCTGCTGCTAGTTTTTGAATACCAGCTTTTGACCGCAGATCTCTCGTCTGAGGATAGTCCTACCTCTCCCCACGAATGTCTTAGTCAGCTTCCCTCCCCAGCCCTCTCCACTGCCACGTTCCCTGTCACTGCCAGTAATATGACCACCTTTCCTGCTGGTCGAGGCTGCAATATGGGAAACATTTGAGGCGCAGGCAGAAGTGACAATTTTCACCTGATCTGGCCCCTGAAAGCTCTCTACTGCCATAACTAAACACAAGTGCATAGCTGCAGGGTGCTTTAAAAGAGCCCAATCCTGTGAAAATCTGAAGGGTTCAGATGAAGGCGCTCCAAAGTGACCCTCAGTAACTTCTGTCTGCATGCTTGGACTCTTGCCATCTTTGCACCGCACACCCAAGCTGTATCCAAATCCCCCCTTGCCTGGATATTTGTATGAGCTACGCTTTGCTTTCCAGCTCCCTAGCCAAACCTCTGAAGTCCCCATTATATCCAGCTTCCATTATAGCAACTTCACCTACTCTGGCCTTTTCACCACCCTGCTGTCCTCCCTTCAGTCTATACAAAATGTTGCAAACCATCATTATTTTTTCACCCGTCAATGTGACCAGGGCACTCCCTTTTTGAATCCCTCTCCTATTTCAACTTGTCACAGCCTTCAAACCTCTGCAGAGCTCTCCGCTCCCAGCTGCAGCCTACTCTTACGCTTCCAAAAATACATTCTCCCCCACAAACTAACCTTCCTCAAAGAAACTTTTTTCTTCCGTCTCTGAAAGCAAGACACATTTTTCCCACACGCATGCAAAAAGTTACCCCTGCCAAAATCCTCAATCAAGCAAAATTCAATCCTGGATTAGTGACAGCTCTTTTCAGCATGAAAATGCAAGATCTTCAAAGTCTCATTTCATAAATTTGCAGGGCTAGAAATGAGAATTGTGTTGGGCAGATTTTCAGAAATATTCAGGAATCAGCAGCTCCCACTCTTTTCCCCCCAAGTGCTGTCCACATTGGGAAGTCTGGCCATGTATGGCTGTGATTATGCCTCCATATTTCTACATGCATCCACTTAGACAGAGAAGGTGACCCCAGTCCCACCAGAACACCAGCTCCAATGAACTTCTGATAGCATGTATTTCTAGGCCTGGAAGGTCCTTACATAACAGCCTTGACACACACAGCCACAGGTAAGCTATTTTAGCTCATTTATAAATATTTTTTATCCCTGTAGAGTTGTGCTCCTGGTAACTAAGTATTTGAATTTACAGGCAGAAGAACAAAAAAAAATAATGCCAAAAATATTTTAAAGTTCTAAAATAAATGTTATGCAACATGTGGCATATAAAAAAAAATACACAGTGCCATAGGGAACCACGAATGCTTTTCAGTGAGCATTCAGAACAAGCTATTTAACACACTCCTAAGTAGAGGTGTGTGAATAGTCTTTTTTTGAGGCTACCTGGGAGAATTGAAAAAAGAAAATTCATTTAGGATGAACTGAAACATTTCAGTTTCTGGTATAATCCCTTTTTATTACATTAAGTCAAATTAAAAAAAAAAAAGATATTTTGAAATAAAAGATTCCATTTTAAACTGGCAAGACAAAATTGACTTTTTGTATTTTTTAGGCAAGAGTGTTTTTTGCCAAACCCCCACACTTCACCCAGCTGTGCTCATAAGCAATGAGACATCCCAAACTCCTACTGATAACATGCTTGTCCAGTATCGCACCACCGTGTCTTCCATCACTCTCCTTTACATTACATTTCTCAATAGACACAGAGCTAGTGATCTGACGTCTTATTTTTCTGAAGTCTTTTCTGTTCCCTTAGAATAATTCCTGGCTCTGTAGCGGCAACACCTGCAGGGCTACATACCGTTGCTGGAGAGGAACGTGAAGTATGTGACAGAGAATGTCTAGTGTTTTCCATCCCCCCATGAATGAGATAGGCTCCTGAGCTGGAGAGGATCTGACTTCCCCCAATGTCCATGGTGATGCCCACCATGCTGTGAGAGGGAATGGCTGTAGGAGAGGATGCCGCTGTAGTCACCTGAGCTCCACCTCCCTGTGGCTCGAAATAGGAAGCTGCACTGCTGGGGGCGTAAATCTGAGCTTCGGTGTTGTAGGAGTAGGCAGCTCGTCTGTCAAAGAAACAATAGGGTTAGGATGTGAAGCACACGCAGGCGAGGGGGGCTTAGTTGCCTAATCTCACTTACAATAGGTTCTGCAATCTGTACTAAATTTTAAAAGAGCCTTGGCTGTACTGTGGCTAGGATTTGCTGCATTGAAATGTAGCTTCAATGTAAAAGTCAACTTTGATAACACTAATCTCACCCGTGGCAACCCTGAAGTAGGCCCCAAGCCACAGCCCCAGAGCATTTGGCCTTAGACGTGCAATGTTGGGACATGCACTGTAATAACGCACGGGGTCTGGGAAGGGCCATCATCTCCGTGGCCTGTACCATAAAACCTAAGGCACCTATGTCCCATTTATACTTTTAATTGCGCTGAAATTTTGCTTGTACTGGATAAAGTCTATTTAACTACACGGCAATACCCTCCTTCTGTAAATCCTGCTCATTTGCCCATTTAGTTTATAGTAGCACCTTGAATGAAATAAGCTATACCAGTTAAAGCACTTCCTTACTGGTACAACTGTCTCCACAAAAGGTTTTGCTGCTAGAGAAGTCTCATTACAAAAGCCACAGCCTGGCTGGCAAAAGTTTCTAATTGTAGACCAGGCTTGAGGCTTGGAAGTGCCCATTGAAAACACAGCTTAAAAGCATAAGTCATTTGAACTTTTGCCAAAACTTAAGAAGTACAAGCCTTAAGTACAAGAAGGACTTAAGAAGTACACGGTAAACAGAGCTGGTTAATTTTTTTTACATCGAAACATTTCCCTGCTCTCCCCTCCCCACCTCCCACTAAATAAAATGGACTTTAAATCAACAGAACTCTTTACATTTTTTGACATTTAGTTAAAGAACCAGAAATTAAGTCTCATAGGAAAGGGAAGTGTTTTATAAATTTCTTGTGATACATTGGGAATTTTTAGACCACTCATAATAAAGAGTGTCAGCCATTGGTCAAGTATTTAGTGACCAGAGGATCCAGCCTTTGGGAAGTCAACTAGAAAAGGAACCTCCTTCTTGCAGCAATTTAAGGAAATTCTGAAGTTTGGTTCAATTCTGCACTGGGCAAATTTTCATCCCAGAACATTTCAAACCAAGCAAGTCATGGACTTGAACTTGAGTATTTCACATCCCAGACAATGCCCTTGTCCTGCTATCTCCCCCCACCCCACCCCGGCTTTTATGGGCCCCCATTTCCAAGAGCAGCATTGGACAAAATAGTATATTTACAACGGAAAATACAACGACTGACAGCATACACAGCCCCACAGGAGTACATGAAATGGTGAGTAAGACTTTGTGTGCATCTCCCCAACTGTGCGGGCTTTGATTCTCTCTCAAAGAAAGCAAAATGGACTTTCACTTCTACCAGAGGGGCTTTCTGTAGTGAATGAGAGGAGGTTCTTACATGGTCCCATTGGTGTAGACAGCCTCTCCTCCCTCCACATACTGGACTTGAGCTGGGTACACGTGCTGCACAGCTTGCACCTGAAACAAATAGCAAAATGCCGGGTTTATAGAGGAATTATTTTTAAAAAGCAATGGCAAAGCTACACACATACATACACTATATACATATACATATATACATATACATATATATACATACACACACACACACACAGCGATAGCACTTAAAGTGGTGGCCAAAACTATTCAAGAATCAACAACTTTACCTTGACATTTGGATTATTTTTGGAAAACCCAAAATTCTGGGGCGTGTGTTTATGTTCAAATCAAAAGGAGGCATGAAAATACACAAAGTAGGCAATGGCCATCATCGTGCCTGGTTCTCCACTTGCAGCCCCATGCACCCACTGCATTCGCACAATTTAGCACCTTTTCCATAAAATAAGTTTAGCCCTGAAAATAAATCTTGACAGAAGAGCAATTTTTTTTTAGAAACAGTCCAGCAATTTTAAAAAATAAACATGCCTCCCAAATCTTTAATGTTAGACAGGCATGGGAGAGGGGTGCTAAAGAGAGGTTTCATTTTAATCCTTAACTGTGAGAGTCTCTTTTGTTACCAGTCCAAAGCAAGGAACAATCAGATGCAGGGATCATGGAAATTGCTCTCCTTGCCATCTCAAGTGTCCCAATCATACACAACTAATTAAATATATAGATTTTAGCAAATAGATGCTGTATATAGTTTCAAGAGACACCCAGGGGACATGGAGGTTAGGAAGGGGCGGTAGATCCTATTTACTCACTGATTATTCCATGGCAATAGCCATTACTTCTCCACTGCATTGACCTTACCTGCTGTGGCACCTGCTGAA